>NC_056746.1:1491188779-1491561279 GCF_019279795.1 Protopterus annectens
TACAAAAATGTATTACAAATGAATTTAGGATTGTTAAAAACTTAAAATAATATAAAATTAAATTATAAAACTAAAATGTATTTAAAGAGAATTAAATGATATACTTATGTAATGACACCAAATGGCTAGGACAAACCAAATCAATAATATTTATAATCCAACAGCTAATAAAGAAACTTCATATAAAAAGAGATTATTACTGCAGTTAGAGATTTAATTGAAAGAATAAATCACATGGAAATGTTATCCCTGATGAAAGTAGAAATAAAAGTGAAACGAGATGCATAGAGTTGGACAATGAAGATCATGAGTGTCACTGAGTGAATGACACTGCCTACTGACTGGATGAATTGTATAGTTGTGTTTTAAACCAGTCAAGATTCATATAAGCATAGCTGTAGAAAGTTATGAAAATAGTAGTTAATGACATCCCTGATGAAAAGTATTTTTCAGTACTTGATGTTATCAAGAATCTTGACAAAATGAGGGGCGTGGCCAAGGATGAACACAGGATAGCAGCAGATTTCTTCAGCTCCACCAATTTCATTACACTGATAGGAATTAATTACTTAAAAAATTAATTTTTGAAGTAATTTTCTTTCTAAATATGTTTGTTTTATATAGTTCTTGAACTATATCTAAAAAAGAAAGGAAATTTTAACAATATTCCTGTCAGAAATCACTTTGGAAATTTGCCTGTCAGTTTATCAGTCTGAAATGAGTTCCAGTAAGACAAATTCTCAAGACTCCAGCATCAAGAAAGAACTTCAGTCTCTGATAACTATAATCCGGCAACTTACTGCTAAGATGGATAAAATGGATACTAAAATTGATACCTTCATAGAAAAAACTACAAAACAAATAGACTTGCTACATATAGACCTGCAACAACAGAAGATCCAGATGACAGGCATAGAAGAAGCTGTGAATGACATGGAAAATAGAATCCAAGAAGAGGAAATCAACATTGAGTTTCTGCTGAAACAAAATACACATTTACAAACAAAGCTAGATGACCTTGAAAACAGATCTAGGCGCAATAACATTGGGATTTTTGGACTGCCAGAAAATATTGAAGGTAACAATATTACTTCTTTTTTAACAACATGGCTCCCTAAAACTTTAGACTTACCAGAAGCATTCTCTTTTGGTATCCAAAGAGCACATAGATCTATAGCTAATACTAACTCTAACAAAAACTATCTTAGATCAGTTATAGTTAGATTTCTATCATCTTTTGATAAAGAGATGGTTCTTAAATCTGCTTGGGCTAAAGCTCCTGTTAAGATTAATGAGACAACTGTGCATTTTGACAATGACTATTCTTCCTTGGTAATAGCTAAAAGAAAATTTTTTCTGCCACTAATAAGGGAGCTTAAAAAAGCACAGTTTAAAACATACCTTCTGTTTCCTGCCAAGCTAAAAATCTTCCTTCCTGATGGTCCTAAAATTTTTGATGACTTAGACTCTGCTTTACTGTTTATCAAAAAAAATAAGATTTTGGATAAAATAGAGGAAATGGAATGGGCTAGTCCTTCATTAAAGAGACTGGCAACTGAAACTTCGTGGAAGACTTCAGAGAAGAAGAAGAGACTAAAAACAAATGATTTGTTCTATGTTTTTTTTCTTTCTTTTCTCTCCTCATTTTACTTCATTATTAATCTTTTTAAATATACTTCCTGCACTTCCAGAAACCCACAAATATTCTGAAAAGATTTAATCAAAGTTATTCTCTGTGTGCAAAGAAATGTTTTGTTTCATAACTAGTCAAAATATCTGAGGAACTAATAACAAGCTATTATTCAATTTGTTTCTCTTTCTGAAAAAGAGAAGTAAGGTCAGTAATTTGATACATTTTTTCTTTTTTTTCCTTTTCTTCTTTTCTTTGTTTAAACAATGACATTCTATTTAGATTATGTAGTGGGTAAAGGGTGGGGAGGGCAGGGAGAGAAGAGTAATGAAAATATGATAAATGGAATAATAACATATTTATTCCTGGTAAAAAGTTTATATGTTCTTCAAATGCTATTCCTAATTATACTTTCTTGATTATTCTGCTTATGCTTGTTTGTAAATAATCTGTCATGCTTTAACTAATAATAATTAGAACTAAATAATAGTAAATAATATGTTTTATTTTTAACTCTATTAATATAAACAGTAAGTAATATTCCATTGTATATACTTCTTATAGCTTTCTCTTACATTTTTTTTTTCTGCTTTACACTCTTTTATTTTCTACTCTCTTTTTCTTTTCTTTATTCTTTCTCTTTATTTTTTTTTTCATATTAATATATAGAAATGCTTTTGATCATATAGACAGAGTAAATAATAAGATTTGCATAAAAATTGAGTTGGGACAAACATATTGAGTTTTATTACTTATTAATAATTTTGGGCTTAATTTCACTTACATAGAGGCTGTAATAACCTGTAAAATACATTGTGAAGGTTTTGTCATGTTTAGATGCATTTACTCTGCTAAATGAATGTCACTAGTTTTTAACAAGTTTCCCACCAAAATGTTAAGGGAGACAATCTGGGATGTGGGCTACCTCATGAACAGTGTCCTCGAGTTGTTTTAAAAGCTTCAACTTTCAGAATTCTCACAGAGAAGCTGAAAGCAGTCAATTTGACCTTTGACCCAGATATCACACTGACACATCGCAGATTCAGGAAGAACACTCTACCAGGAAGTAAAACTGATGCAAATGAGACTATGTGAAGGAAAATGAACTCTTTAACATTTAAATGTGAGTTATTTTGTATAATTACTTAAATATCTATGTTATAATTCATAAAATATGTCAGTTATAATGATTTTAAATGATGCAGTTTCTTGTAGTAAGTAAATGTCTTATTTTAGAAGGCATAGAAAATGAAACATTTATTCAAGTGTTTTTGAAAATCTACTTGACTGCAGCATACTAATCTGTGCTAAAAACTTATGTTTCAAACATATACATTACTATAACTCATTTAATTCATCTGATTGACAAGCATAAATAACTTTATAACTCTATTCTGGAAGAAATTGTCATGTGATATATTTTAAAGCAGTAGTATAGACATACAAGATACAGATGGCTTTTTTAACAATAATGCAAGTGTTTCTGAGAATTTGCATAACTATGCAGTATGATTTATAACAATTTCTATAAATATAATATTTTATTCTATTGACAATAATGAGTATGAGTAAAATGCTTATATACAAGCAATTCAAGGTTTTTTTTTGGAACCTGTTGACTGTATTTACATGACAGAAAATAGATGCATCTTAATATATGTAATGTCTGAACTATATTAGCCAAAATTTTTGATTTAAATGAATGTTAGAGCTTATTTTTACATACTTTGAATAAATTAATATGTAAATATGCCTTCCTTTTTTTCTCTCTCTCTCTCTTTCTTTCACTCTCTCTCCCTCTTTCACGTCTTTTATTTCTCTCTCTCTCCTCTTGGTTCCTAATATCAAGATTATTTGAATGCTATTTGAATACAAGTGTATTATATTACATAGATGTATATAGTAGTATGAATAGTTTAAAAAAAAAAAAGTTTATTTTAGTTTATATGGTGCTGTTTTATCAAATGTGTAGTCTTGTCTTGCTAGATAATTGAATTGAAAGCTGTTAATTTAAGTTAAATATAACCAGTATTAAATTGATAAGGTGGTAGCTGAGGTACTGCTGCTTAGGGTAGGGGTTAACTTGAGTGGTAAATACTACTCTAAGTTGGAGTTTTAACTCCAGGCTGGATGCAAGGTTTAATCCTTACATTATTTTCACTTGTTCATTGTTATATGTATATAGTTTTGACATCCACAATATATTTTGTACACTCATTGTCACTACAAACAAAATTGAATCCTATACAAAATCCCATAAGAGATTCAATAAATACAGCTATATTTAAAGGTACATCTAAAGGAGGAGATGTAACATTACTTATGTTGTTATTTGTTATTTTGATCATAAGATTCTTAAGTTTTAAAAATGCCAAATGACATCTCTAAAAGGAATTTCTTTAAACATTAATGGATTGAATAATCCGTGTAAAAGGGCAAGCCTAATAAGATACATTAATTTACATAAGGCCAACTTAGTCTTCCTGCAAGAAACCCATCTCTTGAAAAAAGATATTGATAAACTAGCCACAAACAAATATACAGTATTGGTTAGTTCAGAGCACACTCAGAAAAAAAGAGGAGTGGCTATTTTATGGAGTAAAAGTATGCCCATTCCTAAAACCATTAAGTCTTATCAGGATGACAAAGGAATGTTTTGTATGGTTACAATACAAATTAATGGGAAGACTTACACTTTAATTAATGTATATTGGATACCTGGAATTGGTATTAATACAGTGAAACATCATCTTGATAAGATCATATCATTCTCTATAGGAGATATTATTTTAGCTGGTGACTTTAATTGTATACTACATGAAAGTGATACTACCACTATAGGAAAAAGAAGAATTACATATAATGCAAAACATTTAAATGATTTTGCTAATTCTTATCATTTGAATGATATTAATAATCAGATAGATTCAAAATCATTACCATACACCTTTTTTTCTAACAGATACAAAACTTATTCAAAAATAGATAGGGTCTTTATTTCTAACCAGATGGTAACAGATTTAATTAATTCCAAAATCATTTTGTGTCCTATATCTGATCATAATTCAATTGTTTTTGAATTCATGATAAAAAATACTCATAATGTTCAGATCAAAAGGATACCAGCATACTTAACTCAACTAAAAGACTATAAAGAATATATACTTTCAGAAGTAAAACATTTTTTAGACATAAATAATACTCCTGAAGTCTCCATTGTCTATGTTCGGGATGCCTTAAAATCATATCTATATGGACAAAGTATCAGATGGTATAATAATAAAAGGAAATCTTGGGATAAGGAATTGTTAGATATTCAAAGTAAATTAGACTCTTATAAACATAATAATAAAGAAAATATTATGGACAAGAAAGTTATTGAAGAAATAAACAAACTAAATGAGAAAATACAAAGAAATTTTAACTCATAAAGTTAAAATAACTTTAGAGAAATACAAGTTTTTGTCTTATTCAATAAGCCCCAAATACTTACATAGACTTAAAAATAAAACAAAAGATTGAATAAACAAAACCATATCAAAGAAATCTTTTCTCTAAGGAAAAGAAGAATGTTTCTAGTATACCAGAAATACTAGATGAATTTAGAAATCACTTTCACAAAATTAACCATAATAACATTAACATGGAACCTAAAGATAAAATAAAGGAGTTTATAACCACAAACATGAATAAAAAGCTTAATAAACAACAGATTAAACTATTGGACAAAAGTATTTCATATACAGAGGTTATTACACAAATAAATAAGCTTAAATCAAACAAAGCACTGGGTAATGATGGTATTATACCAGAGATATATAAAATCCTTTCTAAAAGTACATATTCATTAAAACATAAGGTTTTTATTTTGGCCCAAACTGAGTTAATAACCCCCCATCTTGGCAATATACATTTATTTCGCCAATTTTAAAACCTAATAAAGATCCAACTAGATGTACTTCATATCGGCCTCATCTCATTACTTAATGTTGATTATAAAATGTTTATGAGTATTTTTGCTGATAGATTGAAGACAATCATCCCCGGCATTATAGATATAGATCACACAGGCTTCATTGTAAATAGAAATACTTTTGATAATATAAGAAGAACTTTAACATTAATTGATTTTGCAAATAGGAAAAAGAAAGATTTAACACTTATTAGTCTTGATATAAGTTCAGCATTTGATTCAGTAAGTTGGGACTATCTGTTTACCTTACTGAAGTGCACAAACTTCTCAGATGCATTTGTAAATCTAATTGAGCATTTATACAAAGGAACATTGGCTTATATTAAGGTAGGAACATATGTTTCACAAAAATACCCATTTTTAAAGGTACAAAACAAGGATGTCCACTTTCTCCACTATTATTCACTTTAGTAATGGAGCCTTGGGCTAATTTGATCAGAAACAGTACTGACATAGAGGGTTTTGAAATAGATGAAAATACAACATCCAAAATTCAACTTTTTGCAGATGATGTTCTAATTACATCAACAGGATCTAATTCTTCTATGCAGTCTCTATTTGATAAAATGATGAATTTTAAAAATATTTCTGGTTTAATATTCAATGAAGAAAAAATTAAAATACTACCTATATATACACGAAAAATATTCTCATTAGTGATTTTACTAAATATGTACCCAATTCAGGTCAGATAACTTATTTAGGTATAATACTATCTAAAGATATTAAATCTATTATATATAATAATTATAATACCTGTTTTCTTAATATACAAAATCTTTTAATACCTGGAATAATATGTTTTTTACTATGGAGGAGAGACTTACAATTATTAAAATGATAATATTCCCCAAGATTTTATACTTAATACAATCAATAATACTTCCACCTACAAAAATAATTATCAAGAAACTGAATACACTAATGTTAAATTTCCTATGGGCACCTAATAGACCTAGGATTGCATTAAAGAAACATACTAATAGCTGGTCTCAAGGGGGTATTTCTTTTCCAGACTTTAATTTATATACTATCTCTTCTATTGTAAAAGTTATTACTTTATTAATAGATCAGTCATATGTCGCAAAATGGAAAGATTATTGGGAACTAATTAGTATGCACTTCATGAAAATCTCCTTAACACATAAAAATATGATTGTAAATAACTCCATGTTATGGTTAATAAAGGAATTTTGTACTTCACCTATTACACCTAAACATATGGTTTGTTACCCATTAAATATTATTATTAGCTATCGTAACTTTATATTCATGCACCCTAAGTATAGGGAATGGAATTTTATTATATTCCCTATAATGTATACTCAGGGTATGCTTTTGTCATCTACTTCTGAAGGAACTCATTTAGCTATAGATAATGATCTAAAGTACTGGTATCAGTTGATATCTGATAATAAAGTTAAAAATCTAGATTTCTTAAAACACTAATTTGATCTAAGAGAAACTTGCTGGTTAGAGGTTCAGACCTTTAGACAACATCTCATTAATAAAATAGATCTAATGTCTATAACAGTTAAAGAATTTATTCCAACACTGATAGATTACTTGATATTAAATTTACAACATAAAGTTTCTGATAAAGGTAAACTTTCATACATACATAAAATTATCAGACAAGAAACTTTTTACAGTGTAGATACATACTGGAATTATTTCACTTCTATTAATGGGGACCCACCAAATCAACAAGATAAACAATATATATTGGAATCTGCCTATAGAACTACGTCTTCCATTGTCTGGAGACTTTATACATGGAAATTTTACATAGATCTTTTATACACCTTTGATGATGAATAAAATAAATAATAAAGATAATCTATGTAAGAGATGTAATGTAGAAATTAATGCTGACTGGGCTCATATGTTTTATGACTGTATAAAATTGAAAGAATACTGGAAGTCAATTAATGAATTTTGCAGGCTCTTTTACAGATAATTTCATTATTTCTAAATCTCTTATATTATTCAACACACCTATACCTCAAAGTGTTAAAAAGGTTAAGCTTCCCTTGTTATGGTCTATTCTAGCAGTGGCTAGGAAAATAATAACCAGAAATTGGATTTCAGATACACCTCCTTCGTTCAATGAATTTAAAAATGTTATGAATATAGTGTGCCATATGGAAATAAACACAATTAGGTCAAAAACAACTAGAAAAACATCTTATTACATTGTATGGGATAATTTACAAAATTTGTTAAAAAAATCCTAATTTCAATAGCATGGTATTTTAGTTTAATTAATTGATCTGATTGTAGTGGATGTCTTTGTAAATACTTTAGTTGTTTTGCTGAATGTTATAATCATATCTATTTTTAATTACTTGTATAAAATTGTTATGATATTTCTCTTGTATGTTAAAACAATAAACCTGTTTTGAAAAAAAAAAAAGAATCTTGACAAAATAGCTTGTATGCTGAAAGTCCCACACTGAGTACATTTAATATTCCTATAGGGAGATACAAATTCCTTCATCTTCTGTTTGCAATTCTGTCAGCACCAGCTGTGTTTCAGAGAGATATTATACAAGTGACTGAAGGACATGATGATGATGTTAACATGAGTGATAACATATATTAACTTGAAGTGCAGCCACTCTAGAACATGACAAAAACTGATTCAATCTTTGAATAATCTGAGACAGTAGAGTGTAATGGTGAACAATACCAAGTGCAAAATCAGTCACAGAGTTGAGGAAAAAAGGTTTTGTTTTAATATCATAAAGCTTAAATCCAAATGATAGAAAGGTCAGAGATATTGTTGAATTTGTCATACTAGAAGATAAGCTAGCATGTATGAAATTTGATATGTTGCATTAATTTTCAAAATTTACTCTGAATCTGCCTGAAGTAAATGTGTCACCGATCAGATTAATAGAAAAAAGATGCAACATGACACTGTGGAGTACAGAGTAGGACAAGAGTTTTCTGTTGATTAAACTTAATTACCAGATCAATTACACTGAAGTATTGTGAAGTGAATAAGACAATTACATTGTAAGAGGATGGCACTCAAAATGGTACTGGTCCAGTGAAGTTGCAAAAACAGAAATCATTTATACATAATTCAAGAGCCTATCCTGACTGACAGAAAAATATATGTTCAGATTGAAATAGAAGTGCTGGCATCTGCATGGCTGTGAGAAGATTTCAAACATACAAAATAGTTCAAACTGATAGTGGCTATATTTTAGGTGGGTCTATATTAGAACATCGACAGCTTAGGTTGTCGAACACTGAATGATCGACCCCTAAGCGTCGAAGTCTCATTTCTTCCTTGGGAAATAATTTGCTTAGCCATTTTCAGGGATTTGCCCTTTGCCAATGTAGAATGGTCTCTGAGTTGGTATATTTAGTTAGGGGGTATGTGGGGGGCACATCCCCCCCATGTTAGGGGTGTGGGGGCAAAGCCTTCCACTTTATTTAGATTGAAAATATGTCTTTTTTACGGACAGCCTAGTGAATTCTTTCCCGAGGAAAGAATTCGTGTTTATGGCCATTCGCTATTTTGAGACTTCGATGCTTAGAGATCGATCATTCAGTGTTTGACAACCTAAGCTGTTGATGTTCTAATATAGACCCTTAGTTAGTCCTTGCGAAAGTATTACTTAAAAAATAAAACTGCTGTATTTGCAAACATATGACAACTATAAGCCAGGACGTTAGATCCCTATAGCAGTATGTTGAACTGTTCACATTTACAGGAAAAAGAACAGTTATTGAAGATGAACTGGAAGGATTGGTATTTAACATCACTGTTGATGCATACTGGACTAAAGATTCAGACAGAGAAATGGCAAATGTAGTTGTTACCAAGGGTTGGTTAATAAATACATTTACTCAAAAATACATCCAGGTTTACTTTTCATTCAAAGAGGAGACATGCTGAATATAAGGCTTGCTGTGTGAGGCAGGCAAATTAATATTTCCATACTGACTGAGAGAAGCAGTGTTAGTGTATGTGCCTCATTTTGGAATAGTCAAACATAGCAAAATATATTCTCCACCCCATCATACATTTTAGGCTTTTTTAGATAAGAAAAGAAACTCTGGCTACATAAAAGGTATTGCTGTTTAATGCTAGGAGACATAACAAAAAAGTCCATGACCTACAAGTACTCCTTATTGTGGAAAAAACTGATAAATGCGTTATCACTAAAACCAGGTTTAAGATCAATGACAGCACTCCATCAGTGTAGGATTTCAATGCCTACCCCATGTTCTATCTCACCACATAAAATGAAGGCACCAAAGACAGCAGCATCTCCATAGTCTTAGAAAATATTTCACCTCCAGACTTGTTAGACAAGACTATAGGATTGCCTCTTTGTCTTGGCCATCCCATACCTCCTACCTAACCAGTATGGGTTACCTATGTATTAAGCCAAACATTATTCTTCTGGGAGACTTCAACTAAGCCCCTCCCCCCCAATTAACTGGGAAATAATACATCTTCAAGCATGTATGCTCAGAAACTTCTTGAAATTCATAGATGCAAATTCTCTGGACCATACAGTCCATATCCCAACCAGGGGCAATAGAATCCTGGACTTAGTCTTGCCAGTATAGGACAGCTTTCTTCCCCCATAAATCTTATCTTCTTCCGTGGTCAACATGGACCAGAAATCAGTCCCTCTTACCTTAAGACTGAAGCTGGAAGCATCCTCCAATGCCTTGGTATATAGAAATTATACCAAAGTTAATCTACTAAACGTAAATGATGACCTGGCTAAATTCAAAAGTCTCTTCCATTTGGATGACCTATTGCTTATGTAGAATATTTTTCCAACATATTCTGTGCTCACATAAATATCTACATTAGTGCAGCTGCCCCTCGGAAATAAATACAATGTCAAATTTAGATATAAATTGTTACAGTGGAACTTTTATATAAATACGTGTTATAATAAAAGAAAAATACTCATTGTATGGAAAAATAAATTTAACTTTCAAGATGAAAATAATGTGTTTGGTAAACTTAATAAGGATTTCCTGACCCTGATCTAATCAACCAAAGCCAATTAAAAGGAAAAAGCAGCCCTCAGGCAAAGGATGGCCACAGAGCCATATTTAATCTCTGCTTGCATATGCAGCCTCAACAGACCCTATCCAGCACTGCACAGAACTAATAGTGAAGAGTATTGCATACCTGGACCCAGAGGACATAACCAGTCTCCTAGAACACAAATGTAACTCAAACATCACCACCACCCTCATGATTCCTGGATCATGTACCTTTATCTACAACCCCGAAAATCTCTTAAGAACAAGTCATCAATGTGCTATCCAAGACCAGAAACACTATTTTGATGGGGCCAGATAACATACCAGACTGCCTACTGATCAAGCTGAAACATGACTTGGAGACCACTTAAAAAGGTTATTTAATATCAGCCTCCAAACAGGCTAATGCCAGAAGAATGGAGGATAACAGTCATCCTATTGCACATTAATGAACCTAGATAATTAATGACTCATGAGATTGACTAGCCTGATCTATAAGGCTATAGAAAGGACTATTATGGAATTATTAAATAAGGATGTAGGTAACCTACAAAACCTTGACCCAAACCTGTTCAGATTTTAGATCACATTCTGCCTTCTTAACCTGGTTGACTTCTCAAGGAGATTAATGAAGCAACAGATGAGGGCAAATCAGTAAACATCATGTAGCAAGATCTTGCAAAGGCATTCAAAACCATCCCACATTCAGGCATCATAGGTAAATTACCCCAGCTACACATAAATCCCTATGTAATTCATTGGATAGCAAATGTTCCCACAAATTGAATCCAAGAAATTAGAATCAATGGCTCTACCTCTTGAGCCACTCCTGTTTGACATTTACTGTTTGGAGGCAATGCAAATGTTAAGGGTATAGTGATGACCAAGTCTGCATATGGCTATAAACTTTGTATTGTTATAATTTCTATACAGGGCACCAAAATCCCCCAAGATGGCCTTTCCAAAACAAATAGTTTTTTGTCAAAACCATGGACTAAAATTAAATGTTTAGAAATGTATAATCATATCCTGTGGCAAGTATGATTCCTCTTGTAAATATCACATTGACAATACACCCCTGAAAGTTGATCCTGTAGTTGGAGATCTGGGAACATACATTGATAATGAACTGTCCTTTGATCAACTCATAGCCACTATTGTAAGGAAGGCATTTTCATTGAATTTTAGATAAAAATGAATGGTGTCCATCTCCAAGGATGTAATCTTTCCACTGTGCTCAGCTCCAGTCAGGCTGATCATTGAATATAATGACCCATTCAGTATGTATCTGTATAAAGATTTGACACAAATGGAGGAACTTCAGTGCTCTTGCACAAACAAAACCAACAGCCTAAATCACAAAAACTATGCAAACCGTCTCAATGCCTTTTCCCAGTTCTTGGTATCATACAGTCTATTATGAGACAACCTCTGTTTGCCTCAACAGACCCTATCCTATCAGACATACTATGCATTCTAGTCCAGTGGCAACTTGAATGTCTCAGTCTCTTTTTCAATGTAAGTACTACAAGTTGAAGAGATAGGTATATATAACAAAAAATATCTCTACTAGGGAACTGTCTTCCACTCCACATAAAGCAAAGTACTTCTCTTGATCTATTCAAATGCACTTTGAATGAATGGATGGGAATCCACACATTCACCTTATGATTTAGCAACTATATCCTTAATGAATATAGGCAACAAGTGAATGTCCCTACATATCCTTGTTCTATCTGGAATTGTGGTATTCATACCCAAAATATAAGGGTCTTAAACTGCCATGGGAATGTAAAGTTAGGCTTCTTAAGATCCTAACAGATCATTAGCCAAGTAAAAACCTATGAACCTGTGAATCTATAAGAGAGAATATGTAATCTAGAGTATTGATGTGCATTACTTGTTTCACAACAATCCAATCCAAGAGAAGCACTGATGTCTAACTAATTTCTGGGAAGGTCAAGGGCTACAATTAGTAACATTTATTCTAGTATCAAGGGATCATCTACTTGATAGCTTTTGATTATTATTAATTTCCAGAAGGCATGAACATTTGTTTCACCTGCCCATGATCTACAACCCATTGGCAAGCAATTCTCTGCTGAGTATACAGCAGCTGAGCTGAGATAAGAACCAGGACTTCAAAATGATGGAACTATCATGAACATAAATGGGTTGTTCTCTTCTGCCAAGAGAGAGAAGGGAATAGGTGTCCTTAGTTGAGCAGTTTAAGTATTTTTTGCCTTGACCAAGAGTGATGCCAGATGTGAATGTGAGACTGAGAAAAGGATGATATAGAAAATGAGTCTTGTATATACTGATATGATCTTTAGTGATGAAAATTAATTCAGTTCGCAAACAAAGCTGAACATTTACTGATCAGCTCTCAACCGCATCCACATTGGAAATCATGTGCTGTGGAGAGGGCAGAAAATATGACATGATGGATATAAATTGTGGAAACTTGGCTTGTTTATGTTGCCACTGGACTTCCACCCTGTGACAAGGATGAGACAGGATGATGCTGGAAGACATCAGGGTGGAGACAATGTTCCTTTAGATTTCGAGCCAACTGAGGAATACAGAACACTTTATGAATGCATTCTGGTGGTTTCTAATAGAGCTTTATGGGACATAGTGCATTTGGAGAAGATACTACAGTGGAGCCAGGACAGTGATGGTATTATGTTTTAGCTGACCTTAGAATGGCTAGTAATTCCAAAGGAGTAGCTGTAATATATTTCTGAGGAAAGAAAAGCTTATTTTGCTGTGCTTACTTTGCAGTTACTACAGTACTCAGCATGAAAGTGAGTGAGTGAGTGAGTGAGTGAGTGAGTGAGTGAGTGAGTGAGTGAGTGAGTGAGTGAGTGAGTGAGTGACTGACTGGAGGAGAGAATGAGAGAGAAAGAGAGACAGAGAGAGACAGAGTCAATGCAATAGACTTAGTTAAAACATCACTTTAGGTGAGTGAGAAAATCATAGCAAGAAATAAAGCATGGGACAAATGGCGTACCTCAAAAGACCCACTTGACCATATTAAATTCCGGCAGCTAAGGAATGATACTACAAAAGCCATATCGTTAGACCAAAACAACTTCTATCAACACCTTCAACAAAAACATCAGAACAAACCTCAAAAGTTTTGGGTAGGAGTAAACAAACTGCTCCACCCTGTACAATCCACCATTCCCACCCCATCAGCTTGTAACCTAAAATCTTCAGAGGAAACTGCAAATGTCTTTAACAGTTTCTTCACTAAGACCATCCAATCACTAGCTAGCTGACTGGCTCCTAGTGGCCCCAATCAGGATTCCTCCTCAACCACTACCCCACTCTCCTTTAACTTCCAGCCTGTATCTACATCAAACATCAGATCTCTAATTAACAAACTAAAACCCACTACCCTAGCAGATGATCTCCTCTCACCATAATATCTACAGAAAGTGACAGATACCATTACATACCCTATTTCTAGTATTATAAACCGAACCTTGTCTAAAGCCATCATCCCCTCTATCTGGAAGGTTTCCCATGTTATTCCTCTCCATAAAGGAGGGAACTCTTTAGACCTTTCATACTACAGACTAATAACCATACTATCACCACTGGCCAAAATAATGCAAAAATGCATCCATAACCAATTAATGCACTATCTCACCCAGAATAAACTACTGGCCAACTCTCAGCATGACTTTAGGCCAAACCACAGCCCTCCTATCCTTTTCTAACTCCATTAACCTCAACCGAGACAATAACAAACTTACCTCAACTCTCTTCCTAGATCTCTCTAAGGCCTTTTATATGGTTAACTACCAACTACTTATCCATACCCTAAAGAAACTGTCACTAAATAACTATGGGATTAAATGGTTCCAATCTTATCTGTCTGACAGACAACAAGCAGTATTATGGAAGAGTACACTATTCACTCATCTACCCATCACACTAGGAGTCCCCCAAGGCTCCATAATAGGACCACTTCTCTTCTCAGTCTTTATCAATGACCTACCCACAATCACTCCCAAGGCCACCTGCATCCAATATGCGGATGACTCCACTTTAATTTGTGCAGCCTACTCCTCAACTGAGCTGATGACTCTAACCCAGAATACTTTCAATGATGCTGAAAAATGGTTTGCAAACCGTCAGCTTATTTTAAACCCCAACAAAACTAAGCTGCTAATTTTTTCCCCCACCTGTAAGTCCTCTTCACCATTCTTTACTATAAGATCTAATAATGGCACACTTATATCCCTAGATGTTCACACCAAACTCCTAGGGGTCACAGTCAACAATACCCTAAAATATGATGCTCATGTCAATCAAACCATCAAAACCATCAATTAAAAAAAACTGGGCTCCCTCTATGGGATCAAACCTTTCCTCACTCAGTTTACAAGAACGTCTATTGCTCGCTCCCACTTATTGTCTCCCCTTCTCTATGCCTCCCCCCTTTTCACTAACTTGAATAAAACCACTCTTAGCAAACTTGCAAGCTGTTACAACCATATTGCTAGATTTGCTACAGGTACAACCTTTAGGACCCACCAGTGTAGCAACTTAACTCAACTAGGTTGGCTTGAATGGATTAGTCTTTTTCCAATACAACCAACTTATAATAGCCCACAAAGTTCTAAACTACCCTGATAAGACACCAGCAATAAACAAGATCATTAATCCCTATAGCAACCTGAGGTCACTGTGCTCTGCTAACAAACTGTTGGTTCAAACAACCAAAAGCATACATGTGGCCGGTGACTCTCTATTTGCCAACTCTGTAGGCAAAACTTGGAACTCTCTACCTGCTGAACTTACTTTCCAACCCTCTCTAACCCAGTTCAAAAAAAGCCTCAAACTACACTTTCAAATGCACTGGCAATGTCCCTGTTCAAAACCTAACACCCACCCACTGGTATTGGATATCTTGCCTAATTAAATCTGTCACATGACTCTAAAATGTATATGACTTTGCTTTGTGGCATATCTAGAGCTTGTTATGGGATAATGTCCTTATCTGTGAAACCGTGTGTGAAACTCTCAGTTGCCTAGCATGTTCTATAAATGTTTGTAACCTTACTGAAGACTGTAAGCTATGTTCATTTGTAAATGTTACTAATGTAATATAATCTACTAACTTGGAGCTTTTTTCCCCGGGCCTCTGCTGAAAATGGACATATATCCAGTTAGACCTTCCTGGTAAACAAATGTAAAATAAATAAATAAATAAATACATCTAAAGACATTTCAATCTCTCTGCACCACACACTGCAGGGACCTCAACCTCATTGCCACAATCAACACAACATGCTAGAGGGACAGGTTCCTCACCAAGAGATGCACATGCCCTTGAATAGACTTCCCATACATGTCAAGCAAAGCACCTAGATGACTCTGTTCCAGAGAGATCTTGATGAGTGGATGGGTAATAGAATGTTCACCCCAGGGATCACTCCAGTGGCTTTACTTGATGGGTTCACTGGGAACTATTGTCAGGTGGCACAATGGCATGGCACTTCTATGGGCTAGGCTTGTAACAGCTCCAGGCCCATTAGCCTAGTACACACCTATGAACCTAGAAGAGGAGTGACATCAGCATGACTGATACAGTAGGCCAGTGGGTGGGTAACTTATCAAAATACTTTTTCCTACAAACATACATAGTTATACACACACTTATATACCCACACCCACATTTGTCAAATTTGAGAGTAGAAATGCTGCCTATCTAGTTATTTGTACTATAGTGTTATGCCGTTATCGCATGCACTACAGACCTTACTGGACTGACACTTGGCCACAGGTGCTGATAAGGGGAAAGACATCAACAGGACTGATAAAATATGCCAGTGGATGTGAATCTTATCAAAATACTTCTTCCCACAAACATACACACTTTCACACCTACACACACACTCACCAAATCTGAAAGTAGAACCCCTGCCTCTCTTGTTAGTTATATTACAGTGTTACACAGTTATCGCACATGCTACAGAGCTGACGGGGCTGCCAACTGGCCAAAGGTGCTGATAAGGGGAATGACATCAGCAGCACTGATAAAGTAGGGCAGTGGGTGGGAGACTTATCAAAATACTTCTTAGCAACAAACAAACACACACACTCATTTGCCAGATCTGAGATTAGAATCCCTCTCTAGCTAGTGATTTGTACCATTGTGTTATGCAGTTATCACACATGCTACGGAGCTTACTGGACTAACAACCGGCCAAAGGTGCTGATAAGGGGAATGGCATCAGCAGTAGTGATAAAGTAGGACAGTGGCTGGGAGACTTATTAAAATACTTCTTAACAACATACACACACACTTATTTGCCAGATCTGAGATTAGATCCCTTGTCTAGCTAGTGATTTGTACTATTGTGTTATGCATTTATCACACATGCTACAGAGGTTACTGTGCTGACAACTGGCCAAAGGTGCTGATAAGAGGAATGACATCAGCAAGATTGATAAAGTAGGACAGTTGGTGGGATTCTTGTCAACATGCTTGGTGGGAATGGCCTAACACTGTTTTACCTACAAACACACACACACACACACACACACACACACACACACACACACACACACACACACACAAACACACACGCACACACACACACACACACACACACACACACACACACACACACACATACACACGCACACACACACACACACACACACACACGCACATGCACGCACACAAACACACGCACACACAGGCAGGTGATGTGATATTATAACCTCAACCTCAGTACTGTTACACAATGGTGATATGCCACTGTCCACAGCAGGACATCACTGTATGCCATTCAGGGTACCCATGTGTGTGTGACTCACTCTGTCTGTGTCCCCCTGTGTCTCTCTCATATCACTGTCTGTCACTCAGTTCCCTACATTTATGTGTGTGTATGCTTGACATATATCTGTTATCCATACATATGTGTGTGTATCTCATGCAACACATGAATATATATGACATATGGGCCACCTACAGCTAGCTGAGGGTAATCCTGTCTGATGTGTGTGTGTGTGTGTGTGTGTGTTGGGGGGGGAGACAGTTGAGGTGTACATAGCTGTTTCTATGCACGGATATATATACACAATACAGTCATATATTCCGATGTGGGTTCCAACATGTCCAGTGATACTCCAACATGTCCTGTGATTCTCTAAGTGTAGGATCATGCCCAGTATGATCTTCTGCAGTTAGGGTGGGACTCCATTCCAGAGATAGGTGTACTCCAGTCCAGGGTTTTGTGTGCTACAGCCATACCTCTCAGGTGTACACAGGACTTTCCTCAGGGTACTTGTTTTGTTTAGCAGACATTTTCTGACATATTTGTAGTCTGAAGCTGCAATGTATTGTGTCATTACCTAGTACCAGACATCCTCAGATCATCACAGTGCTTTATAAGAGGAATACTAGTTGTATGATGCATAGACCAATATTATTAGGGCATCTATGTAAATTCTTATCCAACAAGGCCATTTGTGAGGTGCGGCTACAGCCAGTGTAGTAATGACACACAGCTGTGTGAACAGTCCTGCAATCTTGTGATATACTGGCTGGGGATCTCCTGCTTGTGTGGTATCTTTCTAACCTGAGATGTCATATCCTTGTGTATGCATAGCTCTGACCTGTACATTTTTTGGCAGGTTGTCCAGGTGTTTGGCTAGAAGTTTCATCCCTTCTATGTAAATGTGTGTTTTTATGGCAAGTTAGTTACATATAATTTAAGTGTAATGTTACAAAATAATACAGACATTACTGTTTCTGAATACATAACCTTCAGATAATTCCTGCTACTGCAATCCCCTCACCCTACCAACTTTCTCAGTATGTAAGGGCAGTATTTACAACACAAGCCTATCATTGTGCCTTTGATTCACTTTTCTTTCTGCCCTTGTCCAGACATCTTGCTGTCGGAGGTTGGGAGTTATGGGTGTGGGTACAGAGTGCATTCAACTGTGCATGCATGTCCATTATTTGTAAAAGCAAACATAATCAAAAGAATTATTGAGAATGATCACTGGCAACAGTAGCACAAAGTACTTATATTCACAAAAGCCTTGGCAACTCTGCTCCACATCCTTCAATATGTCACTAATATGTGTAGCATATTCCACATAGCAGTGTGACTTCCAGTTATGTCAGTGGCAGAGCAGTGGGTGTCACTGACATGCATAACAGTTGGCACTGCAGTTATCTGCACATAGCCCTGTCAAAGGCAGCACTGTACCTAGGGCAGTACAAGACGATTGCCAGGAGAATGTGCTGGCCAGATCCAGATAGTATTAGCCACACATACACGTAGCTCACTGACCCCTCCAAATTGTAGACAGGCAACATGTTTTCATGTATATTAGGACAGCCCTGCCAATGTGTGCTATGCTGCTATTTCCATGCAAACATATATGTTACTGCATTTGTGTGAGTATATGGGGGGGACACACATGTCCACTGTACACATTTGCACAGACTGTGCTATTTGCTTTACATTTTGGTTTCATTTACCATACTATTGTGCCCTGTCTTGGGCATATCAGCAAAGAGCCCAGGTCAGATTGTACTGGCATACATTTGAGTTTCAGACTTCTTACCATTCATAGCCTTACTGCAACTGTGGGTCCTGCTGTGCTACCACTGTGTGAGTCTGTAGGGGGGTAATTCAACAGGGTCTATGTTAGACTATTGAAAGATCAAAATCGCAAATGCTCTAAAGAGCGAAAATGCCAGACCTTGAACTCCTTATTGTGGGGGTATGTGCCCCTCACCCACCCCGCTAAATATATATTCCAACTCCGAGATTGCACTACAGTGAGGAAAGGACAAATATTCCCATCTTCACTGTACTGCGATCTCACAAAAAGCACATCGAAGTCCAGCATTTTTGCTCTTTAGAGTGCTCACGATTTTGATCTTTCATTCTTCGAATATAGACCCAATTCAACATTGCCATCATTTGTGTGCCTTTACCAGACATTTCTCTGTGGTTTTCTACAGCTAACTTGCTGTGTGGGTGTGAGGGGTGGTTATGGGACCCCCACCCTAACATCCATGCCTGTGAGCTGTGACCCCCCACTTAGTTGTCCCTACCCCTATACTGCAGTGGGATTTGCCACCTTGGGTACTGCTGTGTAGTGTGTGGAGGCCAGTTTGTGGCCAGACATTTCCTGGTGTCCCACATAGCTGTCAGTTGTATGCTGCTATCCCAGTAGGCCAACCTATTCCCTTGCATGCATGCAACATTATCATAGATATGCTAGCAGAACATACTATTCCATTCATTTATTGTTAAGAAGACTTTGTTACCTTGTGGTTGCAGCAGTTATGAGGACAGTGCTTGAGGGCCGCCTATGTTGGATGCTCACAGTACACTGCCTATACATGGTAAGTTACAGGTAATGTGTTGTGTGTGTCATCCATTTTACTGTGTGTGTGAGTCAGAGAGAGGTGTCAGTCCCTGGGGTCCCTACAGTGTCAGTGTGTGTCCTATACATTGCCTCTTTGCCAAGGTGTGAGCATACTGGGCATGCCTCAGTCTGCTTACTGGAGCAGGCTCAGGGGCCTCCTCCTGTGAGTCCCTCTGTGCCAGTGGGGACCTTGGCAATGGTGGTGGGTTGTGTGGCCCTTCTCTGTGCTGTTCCTGCTGGAGCTGTTTCCGCAGGATCATACTGTGTAGCATGTCACATACTATTAACATGTGTGCACATGTGGCTGGAGAGTACTGCAAGGCTCCACCAGATATGTCAAGGCAGTGGAACCATGACTTGAGCATTCCAAAAATAATCATCCTGGTTTCTGTGTGTTTCTCATTATGGTGCCGGAAGCTGTTGAAGACTGGGGGGGGGGGGGTCGGAGGGTGAGTACGGCACTTAGTAAATTAAAAAGGGCACTTTTTTAAAACTATTTACTACCACAACATAAGTTCACTTGGAGGACATTTTAAGCTTAGCCAATTTCCCTTTTAGTGCTTGAATTAACATTTCCTGATTGGTCTTACCTATCCCATGGCTGATAATTGTATATTAGCCTTAGTGAGAATAAATGTGATCATACTATAATTAATTTGAGGGGACCCAAGTAAGGGATGCAGCATTTAGGAACTGCCTCTATCCATTAGTGACATGAGGATCAATCCTGGAGTACATTTTATATTACCCATCCTTAGATCCAAGTTGCATTTGAATGTGGACAGGGATGAGCTTTGTTTTACTTGAATGGATAGTCTGTTCTGGAACAGTGGTAGCCTCTGTGATATATATCCATCTCTCCACAACATTCAGTTTAGATACCTGGACTGAGTATTTCTGATGCCATTTGACTTGCTGATGTTCAGTAGGTTCATCTGTATTAGGTCAGAGGATGCCTTGTATACCAGACATGTCACCTCTAAGCACTCTGTAGGATACTGAGCATATTGATAAATCTTTGAGGTGGTCCATGCAAGACCTATTGTTTAGGACTTATATCCTTGCTAAAATTGATTTTGACTAGATCTAGAGATGTTGCATGGGTCTGGACAGATACATGCCAAAGTGGGCATTATACAAAATGATTGACCTAATGAGGGCTTTGTAAAGGGGGACAATAACATCTCTAGATCTAGTCAAAATCAATTTGTTTATAAGCTGTGCAATATAGAAAGACTTTCTTGTGACTCTGGGCATATGTTGGTCAAATGTTAGGTCACTGTACACACAAGTTCCCAAATGCCAAACAACTGGGTTAGTTCTCAGGGGGCATTGTCAATTTGGCAGTTCCCTGGAGTAGATAACTTTGCAAAGGATACAATAATGCATTTCTTGGAGTTTAACTTCAATTCATGATCCTGGCACCAGTTATTGTTTGGGACAAACCTTCCTGCATGATGGCTAGGTCATTTGGGGATTCCATAACTGCTCCTAGCTTGCAGTAATCTCAGACTTAGTTGGCCAAAGCCCTTTGGTATTTCATTCTACTTTTGAGATGTATATGCCAAACAGAAAAAGTCTCAGCACTGAACCCTGGGGCCTCCATTGGTGACTAGTCTCTTCCCCTATTTTGATCTTCTGCATCCTGTGAGCAAGCATACATGTATGCATTCTTTGATTCACCTTCCTGATTGTATTTACCTGATTGTATTAAATTATATTCCTTGTATAATACAGCACCACTTGTTAGAATGTGTTTTAAATTTGCAGTTTGGAACAGTCTTCTAGTAAGCAATGAAACAAAATGTATGAACCAATAATGTCAAAACTACCCATTTCAGAAAATGTCAACCATAAAAGGCCACTCAAACTTCTGTCATTACAATCCACCAATATTAGTAAATATGCAAAATCTCTGCAGAAGCAAGTCATCTAAATAATTCCACATTAAAGAGATCTGTAACTAATGAAGAGGTTGCTGCTAGCAAACAACTTTATATGCCATTGTTTCATCTACAAATAAAGTTCCTGTTGCCCTTGAAGAATAAATTGCCTATGCTACAATAAAAAAAATGACAAGCTAGTAATTTTACAATGGAAAATGGATGGCAAACTGATAACAGAAACATAGTTACTAGATAACTCCTCCAAAGGAGGACGTTCATAGGACTGCAGCATCCACTCCCTTTAAAGTACAACTCAGTACAGTATTAGTGATCTATCTGCATACTGTGGGAGTAGAACCCACAGCCTTCTGCATCAAAAGCAAGTGTACTACCTGGTGTGCTAGTAACACTACAAAACGCTTAGCATAAGTAGCATTAAACTTCTCTTCCCCTAAAGCTCTCAGCTCCTTGTAAAATCCACTCGACATTCAAACTGTAACTCTCAACTTTGCAGCACAAGAAATCTGGAAAAAGCCAAAATCTATTGGAGGGGACAAAAGCCCAAAACCAGGGACACATTTTAAACATTGCTTGCATAATTTTGGAAAGTTGCTAGAATAAAATGTTGTGTTACCACCATGCATTTCACTGCCAAGTGCTGAACCCAGGCCCTTGTGCGTTACAGTCAGATCAACATACCACTATGCCAAATCAGCAGGTGCCTCAAAGAAAGGAAGACTAAAACTTAAATGGCTATAATTTAGTAAATTCAGTTCTCACTTCTTAGCATAGCTCTCAACCTCTTAGCACAAAAAACCTAGACAAAGTCAATAATGGGGGAATACAGCCCCAAAATAGGGACATATTTCAAATACTGATCTTATAAACTTAGAAAATTGCTAGCATAAAAGGTTTTGTGTTACCATTTATTTTCTGAACAATATAAAGTCGGAAATTCAAATGCCTGTCATTATTTAGTGAATTCAATCCTTTAGTGATTTGCCACAAAAATCCTGAAAAGCACAGATTTTATGAGGAACCAATCAAAAAAATACAACTCATCACTTCACAAGTGGTGGTGGCTGGGGACTTTAGGCCCCTATATACCTTGTACCCAAGGTACTGGGTTTGAGCCCAAGTGCCTCTAGCCACCAGGTCTACACACACACATTTGTGTGCAAGTGAGACAAGAGCTCCAAAATAACACTGAAGTAGTATTATTATTAGTAGTTAGTAAATAACACTGAAGTAGTATTATTATTAGTAGTTAGTAAATAACACTGAAGTAGTATTATTATTAGTAGTTAGTAAATAACACTGAAGTAGTATTATTATTAGTAGTTAGTAAATAACACTGAAGTAGTATTATTATTAGTAGTTAGTAAATAACACTGAAGTAGTATTATTATTAGTAGTTAGTAAATAACACTGAAGTAGTAGTATTATTAGTAGTTAGTAAATAACACTGAAGGCAGGACAAATACCCACACACAGGTTTATTCAATTTTCACAAACTAAAATAATAACCCTCTTGGCACTGCAGTTTCAAAATAAAGCAAAATGTTACCTTCAAGACAGTGATCAGTCCACATGGCCCTTCCAGAATACATTATATCTTAACTAAAAGGCTGCAGATTTTCAGACTAAGTCCAACTTTCACCTCTAAAAGCAAACAATTCCACAAAGTATAAACCACAATTTACACTCTGTAGGTTAGCCCCGACTGGCAACTCTCTCTCTTTTGTTCCAGATCTTCCTTTCAGCTGAACTCTATGTAAGAAAATAACTTCCTGACTTTTGCTTTCCACACTAGTCTCCCTTCATATTATAGTAATAGGCAATAAGACATTGTAGTCTAGCTAATTTATCCAAGAAAACTCTGATACTCTGTACTGCAGCATCCAGTCTGACTTCATATAATGCACAATATTCTGATGTGGAAAGGATCTCAATCCATTGTATTCTTGCAGCTATGATGGTGAGAGAAGATTGGTCCCTATTATAGCAATAACCCATGCCTGGGTGTGGGTAATGCTAAATTTACCCACGGTTGGCGTGGTTTGGTCCTGAGGGCGAAGCCCGAGGGACCAAACAAAGCCAACCGTGGGTAATTAGCATTACCCACACCCAGAAGTGGTTATTGCTATTATATGACATTATTTAAGAAAAGAAACTATTACTTTTCTTAAATAATGGCATAGTATAATGCCTGTTTACTGCCCTTCCGCAGATGTCTGGCATCCGCGGCAGTTCTGATGTACTGCGCGCCTGCGCAGTACATCAGAGCTGTGGGCAAAAGCAACGGAGAAAGCAAGATCTCCATTGCTTTTTTTTAGTGTTTCACTATGTTAAATGAGTTTAACATAGCGAGACAGTTTTAAAATAAGCAACGGAGATGTCCGTTGCTTATTTTAAAACTGTCTCGCCATGTTAAACTCATTTAACATAGCTACTAAAAAGGCAACGGAGATCTTGCTTTCTCCGTTGCTTTTTTTTAAAACACTGTCTCGTTATGTTAAATGGGTTTAACATAGTGAGACAGTTTTAAAATAAGCAACGGAGATCTCCGTTGCTTATTTTAAAGCTGTCTCGCTATGTTAAACCCATTTAACATAGCGAGACAGTGTTTTAAAAAAACGAGTTATACTAATGGAAAAAAGTCCGGGCAACCGGACCTTTTTCCATTAGTATAACTCGATTTACAACGGGCACGCTGGCCAATCAGCGTGCACGTTTTGGGGGGGTCATGGTATAATACAACAGAGTCCACCTCAGACGATATATGTACCTAAAAAAGGGATGAACCTGGACTTTCTTTGGAAGCTGACAACTATGTATGCATTTAACCTAGCCTAGTGGGACTAACCTGGACACAAAGGCTAATTAAATAAACGAACAAGCAAACAAAATCTAAAATCGAGTGAATAAAATGTACTGTTTTTTACTTGTACTAAAAGAATACTACAATAGCCATTAGTTTTGACTTATTTGTAAGCTTTGCAGTTTGTTCCAACTTCTGCATGATAAATTACCTTGCAGTGTTTTCCAACATCTGCTCCCAGATACAAAATGGCATCTCAGCTAGCTACCATGGCAGCTCTACTCTGTCCATCAGCCTGAACAACAGTTGGGAAGGCAGCTCTGCATGTTGAACCCTTAAGCTCAATTCTGACAAGCCATTTCACAGAGCTGACGTCATCATGCATGTGATGACATCAGCTGAAAAACTGGAAAACAAATTTATAATTAAAAACAACGGGAAATCGGATATCATTTTTTTTGTATACAGAAGTGGGGGGGCACCCCTCACTGTATGGTTCCGGCGCCCATGGTTCTTGTGTGGATGTGTGTGCATTTCTGATGGGTGCCATCATCCACATCTCCAGTGCATAGCCAGCATCCCCCACAAGATGGCCATATGGGATGCCCCCACTGGCAAATACCTGGTACAGCTGTGACAAATGCCAGATGTGGAAGTCTTGATAGCTTCCAGGGCTGCCAGCACAGACATTCATGATAATTCCCTGGGCATTGCACATGACCTGGCAGTTGATTGAGGGGAAGCCCTTGTAGTTTATGTAGACCATACCTTGTTCACCGGGTGGTGCTTTGATGTGGATGTGCATGCAGTCTATGGCACCCAGTACCTCCGGGTATTCTGCTACACTGTGGAAGAGACGCATATTGCTGGTCCTCTCCTTACGGGTGTTGAGGAAGTAAATTTGTTCACCTGCATATGGTAGCATAGCATACCTTGGTATCCACTGGGATGGGTTCCCCTCTGTTGGTTCTAGCTCTCAGTTGAGGCTGCCACAGCTCAGTGATTTGCTGAAGTATGTCTTTGTCCTCCCTGTAGCGCTCTACTATCTCCAGATCATGTAGCCCCTGGTAGGTTACCCTGGGTCTGAACACTCTTCTCCTCCTCCTTGGTCTGTGGCAGTTGACAGCATTATCCTCCTCTCTGCCATCAGCCTCTAGCACATACTGATGGATAAAAGCAATGGCAGCCCCTAACATTTTCCAGTTAAAATTCCCATGCATGTATATACCAATGGTGCAGAGTTTGTGGGAAAAAACAGACTGTAAGGTGTTTCCATACTTTATACTGTAGTGCTGCAGATGCTGCCTGTATGATTCCAGCTGCCACCTATATTACTCATGGCTTTTATTTGGGCGCTGTGAGTGTTAGAAGCATTACTGGTAATTTGTGCATGATTGCCTTTATTCTGCTGTTGCCCTTTTTTAATTATTTTTTACTTACATCTATTTTAAGCTATGCAGCCACCTGCCAGCTGTATTATTGTGTGCTTGGCATGGCCCATTGTACACTGCAAGAGTCCTATATTAGTGATGTCTACTTCATTTCTCCTTTATTTTGCTGTTGCCCTTTATTTTTACATCTCCTCCCATTTCAGCTATGTAACCACCTGCCAGAAACCAGAAATATATAGTGATGCACTGATTTTCATTACAATGGATATAGTAGAGCTATTTGGATGCATCCCACATGAAATAGGTTTAAATTGGTTGGAAGAATATATGTTAACCTTTGGGAATTTTTCACAAAATGATTTTAATAATATTCTCCTTCTTATGGAGATAGTGTTAAATAATAATTTCATGTATTTCGAGGGAGAATTCTATAAACAAAATCAAGGAATAGCGATGGGGGAAAGTTGCGCCCCCACGTATGCCAACATAATTCTTTCATGGTGGGAACATAAATTTATTCTTAATAGTAAATTTAAGGGATGTTGGTCATTATATAAACATTTTTTAGATGACATTTGTCTATTATGGACAGATTTGGAGGAGAAGTTCTTGGAATTTTTGAATGATGTAAAAGGCACTACTCATTTTTTGGATTTTACTTATTCTGTGGACCATGATATTCTTTATTTTTTGGATGTCAGTATTTCAAAGGAAAATGGAAATTTTTGTTCCAAAATTTTTAGGAAGAAAGCATTTTCAAATTCATACCTTCACTTTAATAGTGGACATCCCTATTTTCAAAAGAAAAATCTCATTAAGGGACAGTTGGTTCGGGTAAGCAGAATGACTTCAAAAGATATAGATTACATTGCGGAATGTCAAAACATTAGTGATATGTTCAAAAATAGAGGCTACCCGATGGAATTAATACAGCAGTCAATTAGGGAAGTTAGTGAAGGTAGGAGAGGTAGGTTTGCACCCATTTTGGGTCAAGATTTAAACAACTCTTCATCTATTGGAACTTTGGTCCCTCACAATGAAAGAAAACAGAAAAAAGATTCATTTATTTTGGATTACAATGGTGATTCAAATGTTATAAGAAGGATAGTCACCCAGGAATGGGACAAATTTATGCAAATTACTGATATCACACCAACAGTTATAGGACATTTACAGTTCACTTATAGAAGGGTATGAATTTTAAAAATTGTTTTGAGTATAGGGGTGGAAAAGGGTATACTGCTACCCGTATGAAATGTGGCACATATAAATGTGGAGCTTGCTCCCAAAGTATGTACATCTTAAATGCCTCCTCAGTTGAGATTCCCAGTAGGAAAAGAGAAATTATGAGTAAAGGGTATGCTAATTGCAACAGTAGTGGCCTGGTATATTTAGTTATATGTAAGGAATGTGCGTCCTTTTATGTTGGAATAACTGAACGTAAACTTAGGACCAGGATTTATGAACATCATTATGAAATTAGCAGGGCCAATTCTAGAAATGCATTGTACCGTCACAAGCTAATATGTACACAAGCAAGTTTCCTCTTTTTTGTTTTAGAAATTGTTCCAAAAGAAATTCGGGGGGGGGGGGGGTATGTGGGAAGCAAAATTAGAGTACCGGGAACTGTATTGGCAAATAATTTTAGAAGCCACTAAGGAACCCGGACTAAATGACATGTTGTCCATTACATCAGTATTAAAGCTTAGATCTGCCAAACTTTGAGAACATATTTTGAGATGTTGCTTTTTATGTCCCCACTAGAGGGTAGCATTATATTGTATTTTACGAATAGAATATTCAATCATGATTTACACTGAATTTTATTTGATATATATATATATATATATATATATATATATATATATATATATATATATATATTTGTACAACATTTTATTTTATGATTTTAACAAGTTCATTATTCAATAGAAGTGGTATGTAATAAATATCACTTAATTTTAAATGGATGAGTAAGTTTAAAGCGATCATATAAGTATCTGATTTTTTTTATATTACAATTTGCGTATGTAATTGACTGTCCAATAGTAAATTCAGCTCTAACGATGTCACAGTATATAAATGAGATAATCATGTTGGCTTATTGTATCTGAAGAAGTGGCAAAATGAAAACGCAATTGTATTACTAGTAGCGTTCATTGTGTGAATATTTGTGTGAATAAACTGCTTTCATCTACTTCGGCTCTTATTTGGCTGCTCATTTGATTACAAATTTTAAGTCTTTTTTGGAGCCATTCCCTATATTAGTGATGTCTACTTCATTTCTCCTTTATTGTGCTGTTGCCCTTTATTTTTACATCTCCCATTTCAGCTATGCAACCATCTGCCAACTGTATTATTGAGTGCTTTCAGTGGCTCATTCTGAGTTGCAGACTCCCATATTGCTTATTTATATTGCATTTCCCTTTGTTCTGCTATTTCCTTTTCTTTTTCCCTATATCCTTCCTTGTTTCAGCCCGGGCGCATGGCCCATGGCCCTCCCCTGGGTGCAAACACACTCCTCAGTTCATGAATAAGTGTATACGGCCTCAGACACACTCCCTTGCTTAGCTGTGATTAGCTAAGCACAAACCCGGCCAACGGAGCTCCAATGTGCTTACAGCAAGTATGACACACCCCTTTTTCACTTTAGTTGCTCCTCCTGTCTACACAATGGTGTTAGAGAATCTACACAGTTAGTTGCAGTGTGACACTTAGAAGAATTTTGTGATTCAGTATAAGCCCCCTCATTAACATACCCCACTGCCTTAATCCATAGTTACTGCACTACACAAGAGCCACTGCTCCCTGCCATTGTTTTGATTCTGTTTGCCACTGACTATAACGGCAAAATGCAGCTTCCCCCTAAAATGCACCTTTCACATTTATTTCTTTATTTTCCCCTCAATTTAATTTGTGGGGCACTTCCCTATGCTTAAACGGCTGAGATCAGCTAAGAAATAATAAACTTTTATTTTTTTTAAAAATAAACAGTTTAATATGCCAGTGGCCATATATTTGATCATTGGCATGCCTACATGTTAGGGTCCATGCTTTTATTGGAGCTGTCATAGTTCCATTTTCAATTTTGCAGAAATGTATTCGGCTACTAGCCGAATACATTTCTACAACTTACACTGTTCTTGCATGGCTACCTGCCTGCTTCCTGGATCACTATTTTACCTCAATTGCAAGGTTTTCTCCACCAAATGAGGTAATTAGCATCCTGCACAGATTTCCATGCAAGAACAGTGTCGACTCGCTCGTGCACGTCAATACGGTGGGCATATTCCATGCAGGAGCAGCTACACTGTTCCTGCATGG
Organism: Protopterus annectens; assembly: GCF_019279795.1. NCBI lineage: Eukaryota > Metazoa > Chordata > Ceratodontiformes > Protopteridae > Protopterus > Protopterus annectens. The sequence continues at coordinate 1,491,218,250 of NC_056746.1, forward strand.
ACTTTTTGGATTCGTGAATCCCAGGGTTAATCTTTTCTTCATGTTCAAAGTTTTATTCTTATTGCAGCTAAGTTTTTGGTATTGTAACTTTATTGTTTTTGCTGTGCTAATTCCCATTTTATTTTTATAACTTATGTTTTGTAACTTTTTAGTATAATGTTACTGTAATGTTGGAACCTGGAAGATGGGTCATTGTGCCCAGCTGGACTTCCCTGGTAAAAAATTAAAATAAATAAATAAACAGGAAACAATGACTAGGACAAAAAGCAAAAACATGCCAAGACAGAAAACCATGAAAGTGTTTCACTGAAAAACACTGAAGTGAAATGTTTAGTTGGTATATAATAACTATTTGAGACAGTTTTTACTTACCATAGAAATCCCATGTACTATGACTAAAGGACACGCACATCTTCTACTAAAATTACTTTTTCCTGTTTCCTGTATAACCTGTTCATGCCTTTGTGCATTTTTTTCATTACTCACACCCACAGAGTGGCTCAAAATCTATGTATATTCTTGTCTCTTTTTCTGTTTACATTACCTTTCTTTTACATATACTCAGATATTTTTTTTATCTCTTTTGTCACAGACTTATTACTTTTGATTTCAAATTCAGCCTGTAGTAGTCTTTGGAGAAACCTGATTGCAAAATAACCATAGATCTAAAGCTCATTTTGCAGGGCACACTTTTCTGAGGGCTCCTTTCCTAGTTATTCCAGTGCTATTTCCCCAAAATCCTGAGAACTGTACTTTGTACTCATTTAGCACAGTTAAAATGGCTCATATGCTGAAAGTGTGACTGGAAAAGTATGCATTTCTGGGATAAATGCTGTTCATATTGATTTAATAGTTCACTCTATCATAAAGAAATTCAAACTAAACTTGATAGTAGAGTGTTTATAGCTGTATTATTTATTTTTTTATTTTTTTGAAAAGAAGAGATGTGAAGGACTACAGCTGCAGCACAGTATATTCTGTTTTAGCAGTCACTGATATTCCCTCTATTACTCATCCACACAGTCTCTCTAAGACACTCATGACGTCAGTGGAATAGCTGCCTACAGATGTTTAGCTCCATATGGATTCTGTACCAGTGTCACTAAGGAGGAGCTCATACATGAATAGAGACCTAGAAGTACCCTTACAGCTGATATCATACTTTTTCTTTCTCTGCTCCAGAAGTATTACATAGTTGTAAATGTTACGTCTAAAGACATGCAGTCAGAAAGGGGAATACAAGAAACAAATTCTTAATGTAGAGACATACTCATATGCACTCTATCTGTATTTTAAACATAGTACATTTCTGTTGGATATTTAATTGTTCCAATGTTTAATGTAAGTGTACAAAAATTGCATGAGAATGCACACCTAGACAGATAGATATCTAGATAGACATACACACATACATACATACACATGCACAGTACTCCAGTGGAATAGATTTTAGTTTTATATTTACAGAATATATTTCAAAAAGAATCACCTTTCTGAGGCTATTGATTCGTCTATATTATTTTAGGTTTAAAGAAACTTGCCGTCAGATATCTTGAGGCTACAGATGCAAGCAAGGGATTTCTGACACTCATGAAGAACTATGCACTGGAAGGCAAATTTGAACTTTCTTGCCCTTTTCTGCTTAACAGTGCCCCAGTTAAGGCTAGCTGCTGGGTCTTAGAATTTGTGTGAGCTTTTTGTGTCATTCCAAAGAAGTGGATTTCTGGTCATCTTGATATCACAAAGACAACATTCACTACATATGCCTGTAGGCTAAGTTCCCTTTATCGCTCTAATAGTTTCCACTTGTTTAGGAATTATACATCTCTGTAAAACTCTTCTGAAAACAGAATTTTATTAAGATTCATTAATGAAATGTTGAGTACTTTTGCTGGTTGATCTACTTTCTGTAACAAATTGCCAACCAATAAGCTTGAAATTCATCATCAAGAGAAAATGCTTAAAAGAATGTGACCAAAGTTGTTATCCTACCCTTTCTTCTTTATTCAGTGTCATCAAACAATGCAAATTTAAGACACTATGCTTCCAAGCTGATTGATTTTTTATGCCAATGTCATTAGTGACTTGGAAATTTGATGTTAATATAATGGGCAGTTCCATGGCGTTTAATATTATTTCTCATTTTGGAATCTTACAGGATGTTCTGTTTTTCAATACAAAGTGGCATAAATAACGCGGGTTATGCAGTGATTTATAAGGTAGTAAATGACCTGCCAGGATTAAAAATACATTGTCAGAAACCATCCCTTTTAGGAGTCATTCTCCTAAATCACCTTTTTTAGGACAACTTCTACCTGTGTATGGCATACACAGTCCACACACTGATTATATTCTTAAGCTGGTAAAGTTGTAGATGCTTGGAATACAAATATAGCATTTGTCAGGATTAATCTCCAAACTACTGATATGCATGTTTTAATTTGCATGATGGACTTTTAGGTTAATCAGACATTCAGTGGTTTTCATTTTGCTTTTATTTTTTTTTTTTAAATACAGAAACAGGTCTGGATGTTTGGTCTGAACCTGCAGCCAATATCATGTTGCCCGGGACATCTATATCACAATGAAACCAAAACTCTAAAAAGGATGTTCAGAATTATACAGCCCAGGCTACTCCATGGACCTTTTTAAACTGGCATAAGTAATGAGTTATCAAATATTAATAACAGATCTGTCAAAATCTTACTGCAACCACTATGGTCACATATTTGGGCAATAATGCAAACATTTCATAACATGGCATTTATGTTGTTATGCATGGCTGACATATTGACTAGCTGTGCTTTTTTGCCTTTTCAAGAACTGCATTAAAAGCATCACATCCATGCTGATTCCAAAATGGCCCCCAATATGTGTATATTTGCTGTGCTCCAGTTGTAAAATGCATCATTTTATTCTTTGATCCTTACAGAGAAATGCCCACATTTAACAGGAAGTTCACTAAGAAAAGACAAGCCTCATTTTAAACTTTTATGTGCCCTTCTTGATCAAAATGTGAAGTTTATGTACATATTAATCACTCAATAAGTCTGATTCTGCTTTATGAACACACAGTCTCTGACTTACTCAACAAACATTACCTTGGATAACATACTCCTTCTTCCTATCCTTAGCTAAATATCATAACATCCCGGAAATCTAAATTCTTCTTTTCCCAATTGATGGCACTTTAGACATGCTGTGTTATTGTTATCTTTGTGTGTGGATCTTTTCTCCTTGGATCTCCACTGAAAATGGGCCACCAGCCCAGTTAGACTAACCCTGTTAACAAAAGACAAAATAAAAATCAAGTAAATAAATAAAAATAGAAAAGTGAAGTTTGCTTTTGGATATTTTTTCTAGAATCCAGTATTGCCTCTCTCTGAAATGTTTATACTGCCTTTACTGTTCTCAGTATGCACACATGCTCCATCTAGACTTTTCTGCTGTATATTGTATCATTATAACAAACACTCTACCATCCATTCAGTAACTGAGTGGTATACACATACCCATGAGCTAAGTACTCAGATCAATATATTGTTGTGATTCATCCACTCTTAACCACTTCAGGGAGTCTGTGTTTCTCTTGTTGGTCTCCAGACTCAAGAATAAACTTACTCATATATCTTGAAGCACCACACTGTAGAACAAACCAAACTTCACACCACAAGTTCCAGGCCATATGAATTCATTCACTTTAGTACACAGACTGATTTATTAAAATAAAAAGATAACTTCTGCAGTAAAAATTAACAGCAAAACTTCAAACTATTACACCATAAAAAGCAAGTAACACTTGTTCTTAATGGTATAAGAGTTTGAAGTTCTGCTGTTAATTTTTACTGCAGAAGTTATTTTTTTTATTTTAATAAATCAATATGTGTACTAAACTGAGTGAATTCATCTGACCTGGAACTTGTGGTGTGAGGTTTACTCATATATCTTACCAGATTCTTTTTAAATTGTCATTCAAGAAAGTCATCATTTACACTTTTTGTTTAATTAGCTCTGCAAATGTAATGTAGATATTACCTGATTATATGCTGACACATTGCTACTATTGCTTAATTGTTACTAGGCTTTTGCATGTCTTAACTATTTTTTGGGAAGGAGGGTATTAAGCCTTGCATTAAATGGTACGTAATTAATATTTAACATTTGTTTCGGATTTGACCGGGGAAAGTGTAGTTAGACAGCATAGGATGGTGGTTTGTAAGATGACATTGGTGATCAAGAGGAGGAGGAGGAGTGTGAGGGCAGCACCAAAGATCAAATGGCAGAAATTGAAAAAGGGTAATTGTGAGGTGGAGTTCAAGGAAGAGTTAAGACAGGCACTGGGTGGCAGTGAAGAGTTACCATATAGCTGGGTAACTACAGCAGAGCTAGTAAGGGAGATGGCTAGAAAGCTGCTTGGTATGACATCTAGACAGAGGAAGGATGGAAAGGAAACATGGTGGTGGAATGAGGAAGTACAGGAGTGTATACAGCGAACGAGGTTGGCAAAGAAGAAGTGGGATTGTCAGAGAGATGAAGAGAGTAGACAGGAGTATAAGGAGATGAGGTGCATAGCAAAGAGAGAGGTGGCGAAGGCTAAGGATAAGGCATATGAAGAGTTGTATGAAAGGTTGGACACTAAGGAGGGAGAAAAGAACTAGTACCAATTGGCTAGACAGAGGGACCGAGCTAGGAAAGATGTGCAGCAGGTAAAGGTGATAAAGGATAATGAGGGAAACATACTTACAAGTGGGGAGAGTGTGTTGAGCAGATGGAAAGAGTACTTTGAGGGGTTGATGAATGAAAAGAATGAGAGGGAGAGAAGGTTAGATGATGTGCAGATAGTGAATCATGAAGTGCAATGGATTAGGAAGGAGGAAGTAAGGATAGCTATGAAGAGGATGAAGAATGGAAAGGCTGTTGGTCCAGATGATATACCTGTGGAAGCATGTTTAGGTGAAAAGGAAGTGGAGTTTTTAACCAGATTGTTTAATGAAATTTTCAAAAGTGAGAGAATGCCTGAGGAATGGATAAAAAGTGTTTTGGTACATATTTTTAAGAATAAGGGTGATGTGCAGAGCTGTAGTAACTACAGAGGGATTAAATTGATCAGTAACACAATAAAGTTATGGGAAAGAGTAGTGGAAGCTAGGTTAAGAAGGGGTGTGATGATTAGTGATCAGAAGTATGGTTTCATGCCGGGAAAGAGCACTACAGATGCAAAGTTTGCTCTGAGAGTGTTGATGAAGAAGTACAGAGAAGGTCAGAAGGAGTTGCATTGTGTTTTTGTAGACTTAGAGAAAGCATATGACAGGGTGCCTAGAGAGGAGTTGTGGTATTGTATGAGGAAGTCAGGAGTGTCAGAGAAGTATGTAAGAGTGGTACAAGATATGTACGAGGGTAGTGTGACAGTGGTGAGGTCTGTGGTGGGAGTGATTGATGCATTTAAGGTGGAGGTGGGATTACATCAAGGATCAGCTCTGTGCCCTTTCTTATTTGCACTGGTGATGGACAGGTTGACAGACGAGATCAGACAGGAGTTCCCGTGGACTATGATGTTTGCAGATGACATTGTGATCTGTAGTGAGAGTAGGGAACAGGTGGAGGAGACCCTGGAGAGATGGAGATATGCTCTAGAGAGAAGAGGAATGAAGGTCAGCAGGACTAAGACAGAATGTATGTGTATGAATGAGAGGGAGGATAGAGGAATGGTGAGGATGCAAGGAGTAGAGGTGGCGAAGGTGGATGAGTTTAAATACTTGGGATCAATAGTTCATAGTAATGGTGAGTGTGGAAGAGAGGTGAAGAAGAGAGTACAGGCAGGATGGAGTGAGTGGAGAAGAGTGCCAGGAGTGATTTGTGACAGACGAGTACCAGTAAGAGTGAAAGGGAAAGTCTACAAGAGGGTAGTGAGACCAGCTATGTTATATGGGTTGGAGACAGTGGCATTGACAAAAAGGCAGGAGTTAGAGCTGGATGTAACAGAGTTAAAGATGTTAAGATTTGCACTGGGTGTGACGAGGGTGGACAGGATTAGGAATAAGTATATTAGAGGGTCAGCCCAGGTTGGAAGGTTTGAAGACAAAGCCAGAGAGGCAAGATTACATTGGTTTGGACATGTGCTGAGGAGGGATGCTGAGGATATTGGGAAAAGGATGCTAAGGATGAAGCTACCAGGTAACCGGAAAAGAGGAAGGCCTAAGATAAGGTTTATGGATGTGGTGAGAGAGGACATGCAGGTGGTTGGTGTGACAGAGCAAGATGCAGAGGACAGGAAGAAATGGAAACAGATGATCTGCTGTGGTGACCCCTAACGGGAACAGCTGAAAGATGATGATGATGATGATGATGATGATTTGTTTCGGATTTAAATTTTTTTTGTTCTATAATGTTGTAGATAATTTGTCTTTGAAGTTTTTCTCCCTGTGCCTCAGATAAAAATAGACTCTGCCCAGTCAGAATTTGAGAGTTAATATTTTAAATTACAAATAAACTAAATAAATGAATAAATAAATAAATTACCTAATTAATACAGTGTCAGTATTCATAACACTAATTACTGATTAGAAAATCGAGGAAGAAGCTATAACATAAAGATGCATGGAGTCTTGAATAGAAAGAATGGCAAAATATGGTATATTTGATGTCCAAATGGATTCCTTCAATTTTGCATTTCCTACAAGCAATATCCTCAGACACTGAAAGAGAACACATATCTTTAGCTGCTGCCCCATCCGCTTCATTAAAGGTCAATGTCAGTGATAGTTAATTCCCTACAAAGATAAACAGATAGTCTTAAAAACAGCTTGGTAATCACCCAGCTCTTATGCGGGAAGGTAGAACCATATGAAGGGGAATGATTTTTTTCTGCAGAAATCTTATCTAGAAGAAAATATTTGTGGCCTTTAGTCAAATTTCTAATGTTCCTGGACATCAAAGTTCAAAGTACATATAAAGCCAAAATTAAACTTGCTCATAAATCATATATTTTTGTCTGTGACAGTCTAGAAGTAGATACTCAGCAACTCCAGAAAGAGACACTTTACCCTCAGAAGATGCTATGGAATAGCAACACTAAGTCCAAGAGGCAAACACTAATACCAGATGTGATAATGTGCCTCATGTCAAGAAAAAGAAATAATTGATTCCAGAAAGACTGACTGCAGTGGTATACAAGAAATCTTTTCTAAACACATGAATTTCCTCACTTTAAACGTACTTCATGAAATAAAGCCATTGATTTTCTTCCTCTTTTTCACTGTAAGTGTTTTGTGTGCGCATGTGTGTGTGTGTGTGTGTGTGTGTGTGTGTGTGTGTGTGTCAGAAGAAAATTATATAAAAGAATTATTTTATTTTTTTAATCTTTTTATTAACAATTTTTAATAATGTAATACAAAATGGAAACAGACAATGCACAGTATTATGACAGAATTTAAGGACTTGTCTCAAGATGATTGTATAACGTTTGGTTAGAGAAATGTGTAGTCTTATTTTGGATAATGAATTATTTCTGAGAGGAAAGAAATCTGGTATAGTTAACTCTCTGATAAGAGGGTATTTATCCAGATTGATCATTTTGTTGTTCAGTCTAAGGTTGAGGTTGAGATGGAATGGCTGCCGGATATTAAAATCAATGAACAGTTTTAGAGATTTGAAAATCTTCTGAAGAATAGTTATTTTATGCTTAATGGTTGATAGTAATTTGAAGTTTTTAAGGTTTTCTGTATTCATAAAGGGGAGAGCTTTGGGGTTAAAGTTGAATGTTTTGATATAGTTATAGTATAATTTTAGCCATGTAGGAGACCAGGTAGATGAATTGGGAGCATAATCAGATATTGTTACTATCTTGTTACCATTGCTAATACCGTAATAAAGTTTGAAGTCAGGTAGACTTAAACCACCCTTGTCTTTTGGGAAAGTTAGTCTATTATAACTAATTCTAATTGATTTGGGGGACAATAGGAATCTGAAGAAAGATGTGTGGAGAGTTTTAAATAATTTGTTGTGAATTATTATGTTAGATGTGTTGAAAACATAACGTAGATGAGGCAGAATGTTCATTTTGATTATAGCAGCTTTGGCGAGAAGTGGGAGATGTAATTTTGCCAATCTCTTCAAATCTTGTTGGATGTTAGATTGTAGTCTGAAGATATTATTTGAATAGCTTTGGATGGGGTCTTGGTGAAAGGAAATACAGAGATACTGTAGAGAATCATTCATTTTGATTTTCTGGGGGGAAGATTTTGATAGATGATTCATGGGAGACATACCTTTTTAATAATAAGATGCTTTACTGATGAGAGTGCCTCTGATCATGGATTTAATGGAGGCCCAATAAATGTCAAAGGGTAGTTGTTTGTGTTCAATAGAGGTCAGGGCTTGGTTGAGGGTACCTTCAACTTCCTGTAGAATTTCTTTGTTGTTTATTAAGTTAGGGTTAAGTGCACAGATGTGGCCTCTATTTTTAATAGATGGGTCTTTGGACCAGTCAATATTTAAAGTAATCTTAGACTGGTCTGAGAAGAACCTGGGTTCAGTATGAAATAGAATATTATAATTGAGGAGGATATCAGAGACAAGGAAAAAAATCCAGCCTGGACCATATATTACGGCAATGTGAGTAAAATGTGAATTTATTATTGGGGGTGTTATTGGACTGAGAGGTACAGGGATCAACTAAATATAAGTCATTCTTGAGTTCCCTTATGGCTAAAGAAGCATGGTTGTTATGCTTGGTTTTAGTGTTCTGTCAGTTAGTGGATCTTGAATAGCATTTCAGTCTCCACCTAGAATATTGTAGTGGTTAGGGAAGGAGGAGAGGATTTTGTAAATAGTCATGATAAATTCATGTTGCTTGGTGCAAGTGGCATATAAGTTTAATAAGAGAATAGGTCTGTCTAAGTGTGGACAGCAGAATGTTATGTAACACCATCTGCCTTCAGTATCTGTGTCGTAGCTTTTGATTTCCTGAGGGAAGATCTCTTTCACTATGATAGCTACCCCTGAGCTATTCATATTCTTGCCAGAGGATATTATAGACTTAATCCATTTTTCTTGAGTGCAGAATCCCATTGTTCTGGTAACAAATGTGTTTCCTGCACTAGAGTTAAGTTGTCCTTAGATTTAAAGACCAAGTGAAAAAATAATTTTCTTTTTTATCTGAATCCCCTTAATATTCCATGGATCAATTATCTACATGGAGCTAGATTATTTTTGGTTATTTTGATAAGGGGAAAGGGGGGAAATATGACAGTAGATACCTTAATTTGTAGGGAAACAGGCATAAGTCTCTTCCTGCAATTGCCTTGTGCCTAATCACAAACCTACATAGCCCAGAAGAGATAGGGAATGTAAGTGGTAGAGATCTAACTTTATAAATATTGGGATGGTTAGGGAGCATGCGATCTCTAAGCAATGTATTTCTAATAGTATGTAATCCCCAAGTTAAAAAATAATACTTACAGAGTATAGATAGCATAACTTACTAACAATTCAACTGCAAATCTCTAGCTATTAGTATGTTAGGTGGGGTAAGGTAGAGAGTAGGGACTGGGTGTGATTATGGTGGGTCGCACATAAGGTGTAACTAGATATTTAAGTATGGCTCAAAAGATGTCACGACCCATGTTCAACTATGTGAAAGTAATTTGAGTAAAGTATTCTATTCCATTTTGTGGAGACACTTCTCCATGTATAAACTAGATAAACATTATAATATAACCATAAAAATTCAACATGAAATTAAACTAAGAAATAGGTATGGTTGTTAACATTTTATAACTGTCAGTACCTGGCAGATCATGAAAAGAAAGACTGTAAACATTTCACATATATATCAGAGAGATTACACATTTACAATCTATCTAGTTCAAATTTCCAGTTAATACTAATTATACTATAGAAACCAAGTTAATAGCATCAAGCAGAAAACATACAGTAGATAATGACAGCAGGTATAATTTTGGCAGTGACCCAGTTCATTTAGAGAGGAACTGTTATAGGTCAGTAGTCTTTTAGTGTAAGTGGGTGAGCTTTCATGAACATAGAGTGTATGATTGTTCTGCAACATATTAATTGGCCATGCCCAAAAAGCATGAAGGAAACATATCATTCTAATAAGATAGGTGTATTATATCTGTGCTTGGCATCCTCTTACAGTATGAAGGCACTATGATATGAATATGTCAAGGGCTGTGAGTATATCTTGCCCATGATAATGTATCCTTTCTATGGAAAAGGGTGAGAGTCACTGATAAACATATAATAATATAAAAGCCATGTATTTATAGGAATGGCAGTGCATTTAACCATGGACTGCTTTTAGAGTAAAGGTATGAGAATTGACTTCATTTAACATAAGTGGAATCAGTGGTAACCGTAGTATAAGGATATGTACAAAAACTGAGAGGGTTAAGCCATGTTAAATATACTACAGCAGTATAACTTAACATCCTGGATGTAACCTGTAAGGGATACAGAAAACTAGCAACAAACCACATAGTATGTACTCAGCTGTAGGGTTGCAGGCAGAGTAAGTATGAAGTCCTGTGTATAAGCATCAGCAGTACTGATTCTAGAGCAAGTAAAACAGCAGTAATAGTCCAAGGATGCTGGGAAAAAAACAGAATCAATTATTCTTGAGGAGATTTACATACTAAAACCTCATTTGAGAGTGATTTATTACTTAGAAGTGAGACAGGAGCCAGAAAAAAAATGATAATTTTAAGTTTCATTCTGTAAACCATGTTTTAAGGCTGGAGCCCTTTATGAGAATGTTGCAGACTGGGTAGGGAGGTTAGAGTTGAAACTATGTTTTTAGGCCTACCCAGGGATGTAGACTCACGCCGATCATGGTATGGAGCCGATCAGCATTTCCCACATGGAAAAAAGTGCTTTGGACGTCCATAAAGCTGATGTTTTGCCATGGTAAGTTCTAGAATGAATATTTAAGCATTAAAATCACTGATTATAAAGTCAGAATGCAGTGATTCATGTTTCTGAAATATGTAAGTAAGAATCAGTTATTAAATTCAGCATTTTGATGTATTAGCTTCAGCAACAGTTTTAAGTATGTTGAGAAAGGTTGACTTAGCTTCTTTTATACTGGAGATTGTATATTTGGAGCCTTGGTGTTGAAAAGAAAGGGTATGAGGATATTTCATCTGAAACATGACTTGATTCTGTATCAGGTAGGCACAGAAGGGGAATAGATTCTGCCTTTCTTGTTTAATTTGTAGTGGCAAGTCTTGATTAAAAAGATTTTAGCTCCATTCCAGGTAACTGCTTTTTTTTTTTTTTTTTTTTTTTTTTTTTTTTGTCAAAGCAAGTATTTTGCCAACATCTTGGTAATTAAGAAGTTTGACATAGACTAGTTGTGGTCTGGTAAAATCCAAAGAGGGGGTGAAGAGCTCTGTGGGCTCTCTCAATGACTATTTGTCTAGCATCAGCTGTGTTATCTAGCAGTGTAAAACTAGACTAAACCACACTTTCAGGCAAACCCCTTAAGATAATGTTACTTCTGGATCTTGCTTCCAGGTCCAGTATTTTTTGCTGTAGTTCCTGTATGTATTTTGCATTTGCAGAAGATTCTTTCTGTAGTTTTTCATTTTTAATTTCATTGTCCAGTACTTTAGCTTCTGATTTTTAAATCCAGGTTATAATCTGGTTGATGGATTCTCTGAAGGTTTTTAACTGGTCCAAATATCTTTGGACAGCTAGTTGTAAAGGCTGTAGTGCTATTTTAAGTTCCTCTAGGTTTAGTTTTGTTTTTACTGGCCATTTTACTAGGTTCTTGCTGCTTACCTGCTCTGGTTCTTTTGGGTAAAGTGTCTTTTTCTGGAGAAGCAATTGGTGAAAATTTAATTTTAGAAGTTTGTGTGTCCATAGAGTCAGCATCAGCCGCATTTTCGTCTTCTTTGTGATATTTTAGGCTGAAGAATGTAGCAGTAGCAAGCACATGGCAGAGAGCATGCAGAGCACATGTACTAAACAGCCCACAGGATCTGAGGTAATCTGCTTATTTTCCAAATACTTCTCAAGTAGTTGAATAGCTTGTATGCATAGAGTAAGTTATCAGGTTGGTAATTTTGAGCTGAAAAAAATATTTCTCTACGAATGAAATGTACGAAAGGTATGAAATGAGCAAAACCACTCATAGGTGACTGCATATCCCCACCAACAGTCCCCCTTGAGTACAACAGCAACAGTATATATAAATAAAATGAAAAAAAACTTTTATTTTTTTAAAAAAATCTGATTAAAGCTAACCATAGATGCGGGGATGTGCCCACCGCTTAGCTACACTTAATGCAGCTTAAATGGCTAAAGAGGATAACAAGGAAGATATACACAAATGCAAAAGTATAGCAATAGTGTAGTGGGCAGAGAATTCGCCTCATGAGCAGGCATTCCTGGTTCCAGTCCCGCTGCTGCGCATTCCATTTCCCATGGCAAAGCATGTTATGAGTAATATTTATGTTGCATAACCCAGTAAATAACATATTTTCATGAACTGAAGTACTGCAGTAAATGCACGTGAGATGTCACTGTCATAATGAATAAGGCAGTAGTAAGCAGGTTTAAGCACAAATAAGCAGTAATACACATATTTAAGCACTAGTAAGTGGGCTTAAGCCCATTTGCATGGCTGTAAGAAATGCGTACACAGGTTAAGCAATTCAGAAGCTAACAGAGTATAAGAAACTGTATCCAGAAGTTAGCAGTGCTTACCTCCGGGCAAACCCATGCAAACCCACTTACAACTGCTTTAAAGTGCCTTCATCACTCTGTATCCACTCTGTCCAGCAACAAAATAAACAACCTCTGCAAGGCTCAAACCCAGGACCCTTCACACCATAGCCAAAATGAATCACCACTAAGCCATGTCAGATATACATAGCCCTGATGTTTTCAAAAACATATCATCAAGCCCAGTCATTCAACAGTACAGAGAACGTATTCCAACATTTAGATGTATGTGTGTGTTTAAAAATATTAATATCTATACAGATACAACATATCTATATATGTATATATATATATATATATATATATATATATATATATATATATATATAAATATATACATATATATAAATATATATGAACTTATATACATGCAAATGGCTACATCTATAGATACATATGTCTACATCTATATGTCTAAATATATACGGCAGGTTATAAATATGTCAGCAGATATGTGTATGTATATATATATATATATATATATATATATATATATATATATATATATATATATATATATATATATATATATATATGGGTCTACCTGACAAGGTCGACAAGCCACAACATCGACAACCAGTTTACCGACACCACATAACCAACAGTTCACAAACACGAAACCTCACATGCCCAACACACCATAATAATGACAATCAACAAACAAAACAAATCCCCTGTCCAAAAAGCACACACACAACACAAGCACACCAAAATCCTTACAAACCCACACTAAACCTCACATACACAACTATCTACAACCTTAACCCAAACCCTAACCCTAAGGTCCGTGACTATCGCACACTTACCTAACCCGCGCCCTAACCCTAACTCACTTAACCCACCCCTAACCCAAAGACTATCACTACCACACACTTACCTAACCCACGCCCTAACCCTAACTCACTTAACCCACCCCTAACCCAAAGACTATCACTACCGCACACTTACCTAACCCGCGCCCTAACCCTAACTCACTTAACCCGCCCCTAACCCAAAGACTATTACAACCGCACACTTACCTAACCCGCGCCCTAACCCTAACTCACTTAACCCACCCCTATCCCTACAGACCGTCAATATCGCACACTTACCTTACTCGCACCCTAACGTCCGTCACTACCGCATACTTACACAGCCTTTTCCCATGTCGGTGTTCTCAGCTTCGGTGTTTTCATCCGTCGGTCTTCTCAGTTGTTGATCTTCTGGCGTCGGTGTTCTCAGTGTCGGCGTTCTGAGCTGTCGACGTTGTCAGGTGGATCCATATATATATATATATATATATATAGGTATAGGTATATACGGACATACATCCTTAGATAACAATGGGGAAATAACAAAAACATATATGTCCACATGCAATGTTAATGGGGTTGAGAAGGCCCAAACAATGTACGTCTTGTATTAATAGGTATACCCCCAAACAACCAAACATAGCCCCCTGCAATACACTACCAAGTGTTGCAGATCCCATAACCAGGACCAGACACGGCATGGGCATCCCTAGGATATATATACACAGACACATATATGCAGATACAGATATACATATATATGTATACATATATATATAGATATAGATGTAACTACACATACACATGCAGAGATATGTACATTAAGTTACATATGTAGTATGTGCACACAATATAGAACAGCCACTATTCCTACAGTTACCACCTTACCAACTGGAGACTGTATGAGCCACCCATACAAATGACATTCATTGCCTGGAACATATACCCACAGAGATATCAAAGGTTATAACACCACACACAGGTGTGCATAAATGGGAAATCTTTTTTTGTGTACTATTACAGTTGTATATGCCATGTCATATAGCTGTTTAGACGTGGACATCCATATAAATTGAGTAATGCAACTGTGAAACAGGTATAGTAATACAGTAGTCCGGAAATGCTAACAAATGCTGTTGTCCAGGCCAAGGCCATCAAGTAGTACAATAGTAAAGACAGACTGGGCCACAGGATACCAAACAATCAATGGTAAGTAATGCAGGTGTATAGTTCAGCAGCCTCTAACTGCAATCTGTAGACAATTCCTAGGGGGTAAAGACCTCAGTTGACACACTGGGATATAACTGTTACATAACAAGGCACAACTGACACCATCACAAGCACACTGACAAACAGAACAGTCTGTATGGCATAGCAGGCTCTACAGGCATGCCACGGCACAGAGTGACATACACCTTTGTGTAAGTGCATCATCACAACCAATGTGAACACAGCCACAGCTACATATGGCATGCTAACGTATTATTACAGTATATGGACTATCTGTTCAACACTAACCTCATATGTGCCACCCACACACTAACCCTACATATACTGGGCCGCTACACAGTGCAGTCCGCTGCCTGTCTGTGGTATGGGACATGTGCGTGTATGGCCCTAGAAACATGTAAGCTGATAGGGTAACATACAGTGGAGCAGCATGTAACATCAGACAGAACAGGACCAAGAACAATGACATCTACCACAGTCTGTACACAGGCCAAGGCACATATTAACAATACACACACTGCTGACAATCACCATAAGCACACAGACCTCAGTACTGTACACACAGCCACAGAATTTCCAGGTTATGTCATCAAATATAACCCCTACTATACATTACATGTGTAGCAGTCTGATATCTCACTGGGTTGTTACCGGATATGATGTCAATAATTATGGTGTACAGTACATATGCAGTCCTTACTGCATGACATATGTACAAAGGTTGTCAGGGTTGTGGCTGGAGGCATGTACACAGGGCCAATATTGACATGTTGCCGTGATAACCTCATACATTTACTGTTGAAACAGGGTTTGTTGCACCATATGTCCTATGAGGGATTTAAAGTCAGTAACTCTCATGGCTGTCGCCATCTACAGACTGCAATCCTCACACTATCTTCTGCAGTTCACAGATGGATGCTCAGTGGGTAACACCTGAAACAAAAGGCACCACACACTGGCCATTCTGCAGATGGCCCAACAGATGGGTGTTCCCTCATTAACATAGCACTGACATGGCAGGTATGTAAGCATGTAGGACAGCCATATCAACACACACCCTGTTAAACCAACATTACTCCAAATGCAGTATAGCAGCACTTACAGTCTGTAGTCTGGTCAGGCACATCCCCCTCCTGTGTGTTGGCCTGTCTCCACAGTGTATGTTGTTAGAGTTACACCCCAATCCATCTGAGATGCTGTTTGCCAAGCAACAGATCGAGTTCCTGCTCACAGTGAATGAAAGGCCCAACAGCAACATGATGTTCCTAGATATTGGTGTGTGTTTCCATGCAATTGGCTTTGGGAATGTAACCACAGCTGTTCTAGATGCGATCAGCTAGATGAGGGATGAAATTCATGCAGAGACCATCAGCTGATCCTAAGCATCACTTAAAATACACATGCTGCTACCTAAGCAAAGCAGGTGTAAGTCTCCACATCCACCAGAGAGGGAGTAAGAGAGGTAGACAGGGGCACAAAAAAGCCAGGGAGGGGCGGGACAGTAAAACTTATGCATGTTTGTGTCACACACCTATCTGTACAGGGTATCAAACCCCCAATGACTATGCAGTCACATGTCCATGCAGTTATTGGATGCACCACATAGGGTACATGTTGGGGAGCCCTCAGAATGTCTATGTGATGGTGAGTGACATCTGCAACAGGGATATGGTAGCTATGTGGTAGGTGTAGTACCCGTGCCTGCCCACATGAACAGGTATCAGCGTCAATACAGCCACACTCTCACAGGGACGCACACACATTGCCACACTTGGCAGGGCAAGGAATACAACTCATCACTAATGGGATTGCCACAACACAGTACTGTGTAGGTATCACATGCACCATAGGGGTCATACGGAGGTTATATGTGCAAAGGGTATGTGGAGGTGTCTGACATCAGACAGCATGCTTCATTATGCCAATGGGGGATGTAGTGAGTGTGAATGTGGTCATATGCATCATACGCCACCCACACAGACACGGGTGCCATTACTGACATGCATGTGTGCATTTCTTCACAGGTGTGTTGTAGTTGATGGTGCCAGACGGCTATACACAGCTAGGTGATGGGTATACCTTGGCATCAGTCCACATGACAATGGTCTGCATTGTGGCTCAGGGCTGTAGTGTCTGGAGTTGCCCACACAGGCGGGTATTGTACTCACAATCCAATCACCTGGGTGACTAATGCGTGTGGCCAATGCTGTGCATTGCTTGCCATGTATGTGTTCCTTAGTCCATGATATGGACAATGTCTGGGATGTGCACACCTCAAACATCATGTACAGTGACATGTGGAACTGTACCTGGGCTGTCTGGTCTATGTTGTGTACACTGATCGTTATCATCAGATGTTCCAGTCCTGGCCTCATGTGGTGGAAACTGTTCATGGACAGCGAGTTGGCCCTGCACCCACAGTGATAGCATAATACCGGTATTTCCTGGTGTCAGTGCCATCTGCCCATACAGGGCTTGTGTTTCAGGCATGTTATGTCCTTTGTGGGTCACATTTCATGGCACCACATGATGTTCCAGGTGTCCAGTGGGGAACATGGGGGAGGTGCACTGTCAGGATGTACATGCCTATTGGACTGATGGATAGGGTGCCATGCCCTCTGTAGCCTACTGTAATCACACCATGTTTACTATCAGGGGGCAATATGCAGGGTACTACCAACATAGTGGATGATGAAGTACAACATTTGATTGTATGAAAGCGCTCACAATACGTTGGTTTGGTTTCAGTTAATAAACGGATATATTTCAGTGGCCAATCATTGTTGGATTATTTGTTACATAGCCCTTTGTTGTTTGCACATGTTGCACAACGAGCACATGCACCACATAGTCTGTAATGCTGACAGATACTGGTGGCTACTATCTTCAACTGAGTGACATCTGAACTTCATGTGGCTGTGGCCCTTTGGCTGTGTGCTGGGTGGGACAGGCCTGGATGGCTCCTTGTCACAGTCACCCTCTTCCACACATCTATATACATCTATCTTTGGCTTATTATAGTGTGTTGTCCTTAGATATATGTCTGTAGTCCAGTCCACTGTGTGTGTAAAGCATGTGTGGTACATACTGAGGAGTGTTTGCACTAACATCTGCAACTGCCAGATATGTCTGGTCCACTGGTGTTTGCAGACATGGCTTTCATGTGTTTAACTGTGTGAGCATGCCCAGTATGACCTTTCAGTATATTGTTGACTGACATTGTCTTCATTTCTGTGTGTGTGTGTGTGTGTGTGTGTGTGTGTGTGTGTGTGTGTGTGTGTGTGTGTGTGTGTGTGTGTGTGTGTGTGTGTGTGTGTGTGTGAGCATGCCCAGAATGCCCATCTGTATTGAATGTTTGGATCAAGTCCAGGTTGTCTGTACTGCAGTGCTGACCTATGTGTTGTACACCTACAGGTAGCATACTGTCTCTGTAGGGTATCCGTTGATCATTTGGCATTGACTGTTACTACATTCTACATTGGCTGGGGGGGCAGACCTGACTATTTCTACATTTCTACACAGGACTGGGGGGCACACCTGACTATTACTACATTTCTACACTGGATTTGGGGGGGGCACACCTGACTGTTACTACATTTATACATAGGATGGGGGGCACACCTGACTATTTCTACACAGGACTGGGGGGGCACACCTGACTGTTACTACATGTCTACGTAGGATGGGGGGCACACCTAACACTTGTACACATTTGCTATGACTGTATGGTATGTCAGGTACTCCATTTCATTCTGTAGGCATACCAGTGTACTACAGATCTTAGCTTTTATTTACCTACACGGTAGTTTCTGACTTCCTATCCTTCAGAACTGATGTCCCACTGACTGACCTGCTGTAGTCTGTCTGTGTAGGCCTGGGGGGGGGGGCTTACCCATAGGCCTCATTCAGAGTCCATAGCACAGCCTTTGTTTGTGTTTGTCTAGACCTGTCCTGCTGGCTGTGACTGTTGTTGGGTATGTGAACCCCCCTGACTGGCATGTGTGAGTCACTTACCTTGTGGGTGTCCCAGTATTGAGAGTGGTGCTGCAGGGCTGCCTATGTCGGATGCACATAGTACACACCCTACACATGGTTGAGCACAGGTAGCGTAATGTTTGGCATCCCTTTTACTGTATGTGAGCGTGAGAGAGAGGTGTTATTCCCTGGGTCCCTTCTGTGTCAGTGTAGATTGTATGCACTGCCTCTTTGCCAGGGCCAGGGCATACTGGGCATGCCTCCTTCTGCCTACTGGGGCAGGCTCAGGTTGTTTTGCCTCTGAGTCATTCTGTGCCAGTGCAGGCCTTGGCAATGGTGGGGACTGTGTGGCCCTGCCCCATGCTGTTCCTGCTGCAGCTGTTTCCACGGGATCATATTGTTTAGCATGGCACATACGAGGACAATTTGGGTACATGTAACTGGTGAGTACTGCAAGGCTCCACCTGATGTGTCCAGGCACTGGAACTGTGACTTGAGCATCCCAAACACATGCTGTACTATAATTCTGGTCTGTGCATGTGCCTCGTTATGGAGTTCTTGTTCAGGTGTGTGTGCATTTCTGATGGGTGTCATCAGCCATGGCTCCAGCGTGTATCCAGCATCCCCCACTAGGTGACCGTGAGAAATGTCCCCATTGGCAAATCTCTGGTACAGCTGCGTCAGATGCCAGATGTGGGAATCGTGATAGCTTCCAGGGCAGTCAGCACACACATTTATTATTATGCCCTGGACATCGCATATGACCTGGCAGTTGATGGAGGGGAAGCCCTTGTGGTTGATGTAGACCCTACCCCGCTCACCGGGTGGTGCTTTGATGCATATGTGCGTGCAGTCTATAGCACCCACTACCTCAGGGTATTCTGCTATTTGGTGGAATAGTTGAATATTGCTGGCCAGTGCCTCACGGGTGTTGGGGAAATATACGTGTTCACCGACATGTGCTGACATGGCATCCAGGAACTGGTGGAGTTCCCTGGATGCTGATGCCTGTGCAATCCCCATCGTATCCCCAGTTGGCCTTTGGAATGCACCTGTAGCTAATATTCTTAGGCCTCCACATACCTTGGTATCCACTGGGATGGGTTCCCCTCTGTTAGTTCTGTGTGTCAGGTGTGGCCGGCACAGCTCAACAATTTGCTGTAGGAGGTCTCTGTCCACCCTATAGCGCTCCACTATCTCCAGCTTATGTAGCCCCTGGTAGGTTACCCTGGGTCTGTACACTCTTCTCCATCTCCTCACTGTGGGTTGGTTGACAGCATTCACATCCTCACCACCCTCAGCCTCTTCCACAAGTTGTTGTATGATAGCTATTGCAGCCCCTATCATTTTGCTGTTGTGAGTGTTAAAAGTTCCCCGCTTGTTTACACCAGTGGTGTAGAGTGTAGGAAAAAACAGAGGGGAAGGTGTTTGCATAGTTTATAGTAGTGCTCTGGGCTGGGCTGCTGCCTGTGTAATTGGCTGATTCTGATACATTTCATCTGCCAGCTATGCTAGTGCTCCTTGACTACCTTCCTACTGCTGTTTTCCCTTCCCATTCTCTTCCTGTTTAAGCCCGGGGGCGCTCCGTGCAAGCACAGTGCTCAAATGTGCACAGTGTTGCTATTTGCTGGTTTAACTCTTTTAAAAACCTTTAAAAACTGTTATGTGGTGCCCACACCTGCTTAGGCAATGTAAAGAGTGCTAGGCAGATTCAGACACACCCCTTAGCTTAGCTGTGCTAAGCTAGAAGCAAACCCAGGCCACAGGGCTCCAATCCACTTACAGTATGCCTGACACCACCCCCCCCATGATGTCAGCTAACTCCTAGGCTTGCAACAAGCTATTCCTACTCTTACACTGTTGGGATCTGACTAGCATACTGGGGAATACTGGGATTCACTATCATTCCCCTCATTTGCATAGGATTGCCTACTAATGCATAGTAACATGTCTCACACTGAGCCTCCCCCCTTAGCAACCACTACCCACAGGCCATGTTGTCTTCTGCCTGCCATTGACTTGCATGGCATAATAGTGATTTTAATTAGAATGCTTAATTTAGGTTTATTTTGTTATTTGTCCCCCGATTCCTGTTTGCCCGCTGCTGCCCTACTCTTAAACAGCCGAGATCAGCTAAAAAAAATAAAAGTTGATTTTTTATTTTTTTTGGGCTGTTTGCAATGCCAATAGCCTTGTACTTGGCCATTGGCATGCTTCCTAACTGATATGCAGCCTTTATTTGGAGCTGTCACAGCCCCATTTTAGATTTTGCAGAAATGTACTTGGTTACTAACCGAGTACATTTCTGCAGATTGCACTAGTCCTTGCAAGCTTCCTGGATTGCAAATTCACTTCATTTGCATTGATTTCTCATGCAAATGGGGTGATTTGCATACAGGGGCTTCGTCTGTGCAGGATTAGTACAGGAGCTCTCGTGCACACCCCTACAGGCTGTTCCTGGATCGCACGGCAGACATATTGCCTGCTAGAGCTCATGCACTGATCTTGCACGCCGTGCAAGGCATAGAGAATCTGGGGGAAAGTGTCACTCTGAAGAATGAATGAGTTTGAAAGGTGTTGTATACTTTATTGTGCCACACTTTTTATTTACAAGTGTGGCAAAGAGAAGTATCTAACAACTTTAAAAGCTGTATTACCTTCTGCCACTATTCTTTTCTAGCCAGCACTATATGCTTGCAGTCCTTAGCTCATGCCCTTATCTTAATGGTACTTAGTGGTGATTAACAAATGCTTTATAAACACCTTTCTGACATGAGCAATTCGCTTAACTAGCTACTCTTTTTTCTGGATTTAGAGCATAGTGATGAACTTCCATGCACTGCAAAGTAACAGTAGATATAACTAAGAGGTATATAACTTTTCATCTGCTACCCTCAATTTGGATGTGACAAACAGGGAATGTGGTCTCATAATTCACTCTACTACCCTGAAATAATATGCAAAGGCAGCCGTTGTTAAGATCTTGTGGTAAAATTCACAGTAATATATTGTGAAATAGCCATCACCTGCCATACCTAAGTAAGCTTTTATTTAACCAGTTGCAGTGCAGAGTTGCAATTACTGGCTTTTCTACATTTTATCCACTTTCATTCCAGACTAATGACCTTTAATGCTTTCTACCAACAGTAACTCAAACTAATTCAACTATTATTCTGCATGCATGCACACACTAACACACAAAGAATGTTTTGCAGGAAGTGCTATTGCTATCGCTCTAGTACCAAAACCTCCTTTCCTCATTTATAATAGCATGCTTCCACCATGACCAGTCCAGAGCAGTCAGAGACATCAAGGAAACAATTACCATTTACTCTTAAAATAACTAAGTATTTATATGTTAGCAATACTTTTAAACATTTCTTGAAAGCTGAATGCTATTAGTTAAAATGTTACTAGGTCTATATACATTCCATTATACAAACAAAATAAGTTACTGTCCATAAGCTTTGGAAATTAAATTAATAATACTCTTTACATCAAATAAATAAAACATTAAGTAAGTGCTTTGTAAAATTAAAGATGCAAGGCATTTGTGCACTTGCACAACTGAATACAAAATAAATATTTTAAGAGAGAGATAAGGCACATAAAAGAACCCTGTCCAAGAACTTATTTAGTCCATTCTATCAACCTCTTGCTTGCAAGCCCAAACATTAGCTTCACTGTCTCACAGGCAATGAATCTCAGACTTGAAATTGTACTACAGCTACATTCAACTCTCCTTTTTCTCAACGTAAAAAGTCCCAGAATCTGTATTTGATACTTTGCTTTAATTTCTCATCCTTGGACCTGGAGCATTGTTTCAAAGAACAAGGAGCTTCAGACACTGTGAATATATATATATATATATATATATATATATATATATACATATGGGTCTACATTGTTTAGTTGAATCTCATTTCACTGAATTTCATTTCACACCGACCACATCGCTGAAAACTCAAATTGCTGAAAACTCATTTCCCTGAACTGCAGTTAGTATATATGGCATTGTGTAGAGTACTGTAAGGAAAGTAAAAGGTATATGCCCTTTTCCCCACTGTAGTGTGATCCTGGAGTTATTAGATATAGTTGGCCCCCACCTTGTTTGTTTTATATTCTATTTTACTAAAAATTCAAAGCACTACATTTTAAACAATAGACATATATAGTTACAACACCAATGACTAACTCTCTCCAGAAGACAATATGTACTCAAACTAAGTGGAGGGCTATGCCCCCCCACACCCCCTAACTATATATACTAACTCCAGGATACTCTACACAGTGCCATATATACTAACTGCAGTTCAGTGAAATAAGATTCAGTGAAATGAGTTTTCAATAATCTGAGTTTTCAGCGAAGTGGTTAGGGTGAAATGACATTTAGTGAAATGAGATTCAATGAAACAAAGTAGACCCACATATATATATATATATATATATATATATATATATATATATATATATATATATATATATATATATATATGTGTGTGTGTGTGTGTGTGTGTGTGTGTGCTTAAAAAGCAATTTTAATTTTTAAACTAGATTGCTGTAGATACATTGAAATCAATGAGCTACGTTTGGATTCAGAAAAGTTTGGTGTGATGCAGTAGCCTTAATTTGTGCTGAGCCTTTTGAATTCAGAGACCTCTCTTCTGCTTTGGTTTTACTCTCACTGGTTCTCAGCACAGACAGTGATCTTGTGGGTGAAGCAACATGCTAATCTGCCATTCCAAGTGATATGCATCTCAACCTGAAGGAGTTGAAATATGAACAAAATCCCTTGAAAAGTAAGAACATTCAACTAACCTTCTGGGCATCTAATTAGCATAAAACATGAATACCAAATAGCACCTAACTCTTCCCACTTCTGGTAGGAATATGCGACAGTACTCAAACATATTTAAACACCAGAGAGTGACAAAAGGATGGAACAATATAAAGACATTATCAAGGAGTACGTTTGTATTAGTGGATATGAATGAATGACTTTGCCTAATAAAATAACTCCGTTGTATTCCAGGTGTTGTGAGATACCTGCAACATTATTTTGCCTTTTTGTGTGTGTTACAAGGGAGTGGAATACTGCTGGCAGAGCTAGACACCTTATGGGTTTTCCGCTGTTCGTAATACAGTGGTCTTGCAAGGGGAGACTGTGCTACCTAATACATGTATTATTTAGAAGTGCATGTTCTTGCTGTTGTGGGGCACAAGCAACTTTGTTTTCTTTTGTTTTTATGTTGGAGGTATGCGAAATACTGCTGGCAAGGCTTACACACCTTAGGGACTTTCCCCTATTCAAAATACAGTGCTCTTGTGAGGGGACAAAAGCAAGAGTGGCTACGTACTGACACACAGGATAAGCAGGAATAAAAATAACTCAGGAAGCTTACAAGTATTTGTAATTAAAATAATTTATATCTCAGTATGGGCAGGTTAGCACATACTTGGCTGCAATCTTTGATTGATGAAAAACAAAACAGTCTTGCAGTGTTTGCATTGTTGTATGTACAGTTGAAGACTGCATAGTGAGAAACAAGTACAGCTCACTGGCAGATTAAGAGTCAGAGAAGCAATAAAAAGGGAGATTGGAGCACACTATGTTGAAGCTGATCTGAATGGAAAAGAAACAATTTTAAACGTAGTTTCAGTTCAAGGAAATGCTCTAGATGATTGCAATGTACATGTACAATCTGAATAAAAACTAGGTACAAACTGACATTCTTCATAACAAAACTTAACAGTAGAGAAACTCAGCATCATCATTATCTGCGTGGTATTTATCAAGAAGGGGTAGGGAGTATCCTGATCCATAGGGTTAACAATTTATGTGATACTGAGGCTCAGTGTCATGAGGAAATGAGCAGAATTCAGGAAGAAGAACAAGAAGGAGTAGCAACAGCAATGGTGATGAAGCTACCAGGTCTAAAAGAATTTAAAAGCTGTAGGACGCAATTTTCAAATTAATTTTTCAGAGGGAGATATCCCTGCACCTCCACAGCAAAATGGAGTGTTACAAATGGGAGACTAGATTCTTAACAAAACTATATCAGACCTTTTTCAGCTATAGACAGAGGAAAGATAATGGCCTCCAGCCACAGTGTATGTAAGTTTTCAGATGTAACTAAAGATTAAAAAGGTTATTGGAAATTGTTTGACTCTATTGTAATTCATGTCAGTGTGCATGATTTATTATGCACTCCTTTATACCATATATACAAACACATTATGGAAGTTCATGAGTTGTGCTTAAAATATAAAGCTAAGCTGTTTTTTTTCCCTGGAATTATTCCATCTTGCTGACTGTCTATCAATTTCACTAAGCATCATTATTCCATGTATAGTTTCCTAATTTCTGTAAGGCAATGGATATGGGTATTTTTAAAATATGTGATGAATTTCATAAGAAAGAGCTACTTTTTCTTAATGATAGATTCTACTTGAATTTCTAGGGAGGTTAAGTTTAGAACAAGAAGCATCTGGATATCATTACTCATGTTTTACAATCTTGTCATCTAAAAAAGGATGGAGAAGGGACACAAACGCAGCCAAAGAAATTTATTATTAAAACGGTTGTTGTCATACCAGCAAAACTGAGGAACTCCAAGGTCAATGTTTTGTAAATAACTATTCTGCAGTTTTTATCAGTGAAGCCTGCCAATGTGTGATGGTGAATACTACTGGTTATAAGATGTTTGAGTGCCTCAGATTAGATCAACATGGTGGCGATGTTTTTATTTCTAATACCATATCTTCTAAGACTTCTGTTGTTGAACTAACATTTAGAATGTATTCTTGTTGAGCTTACTGGAGTTACTGGCAAGAATTCTGTCAAAGTATTACATTGTTACAAAAGTACTAATATAATTACACTTGATCCAATAAAATTTATATTAGAACTAGACAAACTTATTATGGGTTATGAACATTTAATTATAGGTTCATAGGTTCATAGGTTCATACTAGGCTATCTGCCCTAGGGCATTTATATGCCTAGCCAGAGTGTGTGTGGCTTTCGCCACCCCTTGGAATGAGAATACTATGCCCATTTAGGGTTTAGTTTACTGTGCCTCTGTCTAGTAGTGACACAGAAGTGAACCCCGGGGTAAACCTACAATCTCCCATCCACTCGTCAAGATTTCTCTTGAAGAGAGTTAGTGAGGGGCTCTGCCTAACATGGACTGGGATTCTGTTCCAGAGTGTAGGGAGCCTCTGGGTTATGAATCTGTCCCTCCTGCGCATCCTATTTATTTCTGTGTTGAGGTTCAAATCTCTCGCTCTCATGGCATTGGTGGATTTGGATTTTCTGAGGTGGAGCATGTCCATTAATTCCGGATTGGACATGGCCTTGTATGTCAGACATAGATTGCCTCTGAGTAGGCAGTATGCGACTGAATAGAGCTGGAGTTTCTTCAGCCAGGCAGCATATGACATATGTTTGAGACCCTTGAACCTCTTGGTGAGGTACTTTTGGGGTCTTTCTAACTGCTGCAGGTGTCGGGTAAGGTACATCCTAAATGGGGCATTGTACTCAATTATGGGCCTGATAAGGGAAGAGTACAGGGGCACAATGACCTCTCTTGATCTAGATGTGAATCCTTTCATGATAAGGTGGGTAATATAGAAGGTCTTCCTAACCACTTTGGCAACGTGAGTGTCAAATGAGAGGTTACTGTCAACTTGGGTCCCTAGGTCCCTGATTACTTCTTCCATACTTAATGGATTACCACCTATGTGGTAATTTGTGGATACTTTGTTTTTCCCAAAGGGTATGACTATACATTTTTTGGCGTTCAGTTTAAGGCCATGGCTCTGGCACCAGTTATCTGTTTCTATCTGTTTTTCAGGCTTGTTGGCTGTTGGTGAAGCACCCACCAAGAGGAGAAAACGCTGAGAGAAGAAGGGAACCACTTTTGAGATTTTAAGTATTTTTTCTCTGTTTATTTGCTAAGTTTTTCTGCATAGTTGCCTAGTTTGAGCATTTTCTGGCTTGTTAAACTTGATTTCTGCATTAGTAGCTGTATTTAGAGCACAACCAAAAGCTGTTTACTGAATTTCCTGTTTGCACTTAATTTTAAAATCGTTTTTTCTCAAAACTTGCATATTTTCTGTCTTTGACCAAGCACTCTTGTGCGGGGTCATTTACTGCACTGTTATAACTTGATATTACTTGTGAACCTCTGCTATCTCTGAAAAAAAAAATCTTGCTTTTTTCCCACTTTTCTGAGATTTAAAAAAGTTCAGTTACAGGCTTGCTGTTCCTGAACTGTTTGTAAGTTTCTGTGAGGCCATTTTTGCTTGGGCTAAAGGAAAGTCTCTCTGTTGATCAGTGGCAGTGAAAAACATTGAGCAGCTTCCTTGCCCCCCATGGGAGTGGTTAGTGACTTGAAACTGTAGTTTTATTGACCAGTAGGGGTCATTTCCAAAGCTCCTTCATCTTCCTCTCTCAAAACCTAGTTGCCTCGTGGGTTTGGCATCTTTTCAGGCTTGTTGGCTGTTGGTGAAGCACCCACCAAGAGGAGAAAATGCTGAGAGAAGAAGGGAGCCACTTTTGAGATTTTAAGTATTTTTTCTCTGTTTATTTACTAAGTTTTTCTGCATAGTTGCCTAGTTTGAGCATTTTCTGGCTTGTTAAACTTGATTTCTGCATTAGTAGCTGTATTTAGAGCACAACCAAAAGCTGTTTACTGAATTTCCTGTTTGCACTTAATTTTAAAATCGTTTTTTCTCAAAACTTGCATATTTTCTGTCTTTGACCTAGCACTCTTGTGCGGGGTCATTTACTGCACTGTTATAACTTTATATTACTTGTGAACCTCTGCTATCTCTGAAAAAACAAAAACAAAAAAAAATCTTGCTTTTTTCCCACTTTTCTGAGATTAAAAAAAGTTCAGTTACAGGCTTGCTGTTCTTGAACTGTTTGTAAGTTTCTGTGAGGCCATTTTTGCTTGGGCTAAAGGAAAGTCTCTCTGTTGATCAGTGGCAGTGAAAAACATTGAGCAGCTTCCCTGCCCCCCGTGGGAGTGGTTACTGACTTGAAACTGTAGTTTTATTGGCCGTATTGGGTCAATTCCTGGCTCTATCCAGCCCCTGCTATCAAGCACGCTTTAGCGCGGAGTTGCCACTAGAGCAGCATCGGACAGCAGCGATTTAACAGAGTTAAACTTTTTCTGGCTCCATAAAGTCTGTTCTTCATTTTTTCCCTTAGAACTGCTCTACTAGTAATCTAAACAGTATATCCCTTAACTAAAAAGCGCAGCACTTGTTCCTAAAAAGCTTTTTTTTTTTTCTCCAAAAAAAAAAAAAAAAAAAAAAAAAGCTCAGCACTTGTCTTAAAAGCATCTTCTTTTCAGGCTTAGCACTTTTGTATTATACAAAGTCCCTCACTAGCGAACCCCCCCCCCAGGAGTACCCACTTCCTTACTAAGTCCTCTCTTATTCAGCTACACCCCTAACTTTTTAATTTCTCTAGCATGTCGAAGGGCCAGATGCTGGCGTCCTCTCCTGTCCAGTTGGTGAATCTGGGAATATTGAGGCAATGTTACAATTGCCTCATGTACACAGACAACCCTCTCCTCCTCCCACATAACACAAATACTTGCGAGAGATGCAGCTATTTAGCCAAACTGGAGGCTGAGCTCTCTCAACTCAGGACTGGCAAGACCAGACAGGAGGAGAAGGCAACTACACACACCACAAAACCAGTCTCACATAAAGCTATCACAACAATGAATCAAACACATAAACACACAAAGACATACTCGGAGGCTCTGAGCAAAAATTTACCTAAACAGCAGAGGCCTCCAAAGCAGACACCCATGCAACCGCCACCTCATGACACACCACATGCAACACATAAACCACAAAATCAGTGTGCAAAGCAGTCACAGCCCTTAAGGCCAAATACAACACCAAACATACTTGTCATAGATGACTCCATAGTCAGACACACCGACGTCCCACTCACCAGGCTGAACAAGGAGAGGGTCACAGTAAGCTGCCTATCGGGCACTAGAATCTGCCACATAACACAAGCACTCGGTCACTCCACAGCAAGTACAAATATGACAGTCATTGTCCATGCTGGTGTGAACGACCTGAGATGTACCTCCCTGGACTACATGAAAAGAGACATAGAGGAGCTCTCTGATTATGTAGCCCAGGCAGGTATGACCCTGACCCTGAGCAGCATCCTTCCTTCACCAAGAATGATGCCACAACATAGAGACAAGATGATCAGCTTTAACAATTGGCTTAATTTCTGGTGTCATTCAAAGGGGATCCAGTGTCTGTCTGCCTGGGATGACATGCTTGACAAGCCACGCTGCTTCGCAAGGGATAGCTTGCACCTGTCACCCCTGGGATTCTGGATATTGGCTAAGGCTCTTGCCACCCCCATAGTGCCTTTTTTAGGCAAGGCTCAAATTCTAAACCTACCACCCTAGAAAACAAAAATGGGAAAAAACTAAGGGTAATGCTGCTCAATGCCAGAAGTCTAAATCTCAAAATGCACGTACTAGAGGCCCTTCTCAGTATGGAGAACATTGGTGTCTGTGCTGTGACTGAAACCTGGTTCAAGGCTCCTGAGAGCACCCCGGCACTATCAGGTTTTACCTCATATCATGCGTTCCGACCCCAAAACCCGGACCACACCACAAAAGGAGGGGGTGTATCCATATTCATCAAGGATACCCACACCTCCAGGTTGGTGGCAACACACGAAGCATCGGAAACCATCCAGGTGCAATTAACCATAGGCAAAACTGCTCTACAATTTGTAGCATGCTACAGGCCACCCTCTCAAACTCAGGAACCCCACACAGCCTTCCTGAAGACACTGGAGGGTATAAATGTATCTCCAAACACCATTATATTGGGTGACTTCAACTACCCGAATATAGACTGGGAACATTACTCAAGCCCAAACTTTCTAGCCCAAAGGTTCCTGGAGTTCATAAATTCAAATGCCATGGAACAACTAGTCACCGTTCCCACAAGAGGAGAAAATATACTAGATCTCATCATCACAAAGATGGGGACAAAATGCTCCACACCGGAAGTATATCCCTCATTGGTGAGATCAGATCATAAACTAATCTCACTGGATATCCACATCCCGCCCCCACCCCAAACAAAAAAGACCACAGTGAAGAACTTCTCTAAAGCAAACTTCACACTACTCAAGACTGGTGTGGTATCATTCAAGGCCCCCGAGCCAGTGGAAACCACAACCCAAGCTGCGGAAGCCCTTACAAATGCCTTCTATGAACACCTCCAGGACTGCATGGATCAAGCAATCCCTAATAAAACCAAGACTCTTTCCACCAAGGGCAAACGTCCAGTCTGGTAGACCCCAGCCATAAACAAACTTTACAATAAGAGGAGAAAGCTGTTACATGACAGAGCAAAATCCATAAAAGAGAAGACACCTTTGATCATTATTAGTAAAAAAATACGAGCACTCATAAAATCATCCAAGGCCAACTTTGAGAGAAAAATTGCCATAGATTCAAAAGACAATCATAAGGCCTTCTTCAGCTATGTTAGAAACCTGGGTGGAAACTCCCAGATATGCTCAGAATTAGTCCAAAATGATACAAAAATCACTGAACCCACAGACATTGCCAACATACTGGCAGACAGGTTCAGTGCAAACTTCACCCCCCTCTCCCCCCAAAAGGAGAGATAACTATCCCAGTGGAGTGCAGCCTCCCAGACATCTCCAATGTGCAGGTGAAAGCTGCTCTCTCTAAAGCTAAAAACACAGCATCAATGGGACCGGACAGTGTCCCTGGCTGTGTGCTACATGAACTCAATGAGGAACTAAACCCGCACATAAGGCAGCTGTTTAATCTTAGCCTTACCACAGGATACGTGCCCAAGGAGTGGCGTACGGCAACTGTGGTCCCACTCCACAAAGGCGGTGCCTCTATGGACCCTGGTAATTACCGCCCCATAAGCTTAACAAGCCTGGTCTGCAAAGCTATGGAGAGGATCATAATGGAACTCATAAACAAAGACATAGGGGACTTGCAGACATTGGACCCGACCCAGTTTGGCTTTGTCAAGGGCAGATCATGCCTTTTGAACTTGGTCGACTTCTTCGAAACAGTCACCAAGGCCATTGATGAGTGAAAGGCAGTCCATACAGCCTACCTTGACCTTGCAAAAGGTTTCGACACAATACCCCACTCGGGTATTATAGAGAAACTTACCAGCTTAAATGTGAACCCATATGTCACAAGATGGGGTGCAAACTGGCTAAAGGACAGAACCCACAGGGTAGCTGGCGCCATGTCAGACTCCAAGCTGGTCACAAGTGGTGTCCCACAGGGCTCAGTCCTTGGCCCCCTGTTGTTCGGCATCTACTTCTCAGAAGTACAGGCAAACATAGGAGGACTATGGCTGACAAAGTTTGCAGATGACTGCAAACTGGGAGCCATAGTGGAAAGTACATCAGACACAGATATCCTTCAGAGGGGTCTCACGGAAACTGATAGCTGGTGCCAGAGCCATGGCCTGAAGTTAAATGCCAAAAAATGTATAGTCATACCCTTCGGGAAAAACAAGGTAACCCCAAGCTACCATATAGGTGGCAATCCACTAAGCACAGAAGAGGTTATCAGGGACCTGGGGACCCAGGTTGACAGTGGCCTTTCTTTGACACTCACATTGCTAAAGTGGTTAGAAAAACCTTCTACATTGCCCACCTGATCATGAAGGGATTCACATCCAGATCAAGTGAGGTCATTGTTCCCCTGTACTCTTCACTTATCAGACCAATGATCGAGTACAATGCCCCATTCGGGATGTATCTCACCTGACACCTGCAGCAATTGGAGAGACCCCAAAAGTTCCTCACCAAAAGGATAAAGGGACTCCAAAATCTGTCATATGCTGCCAGACTGAAGAAACTCCAGCTCTATTCAGTCGCATACCGTCTGCTCAGAGGTGACCTGTGCCTGACATACAAGGCCATGTCCAACCCAGAATTAATGGACATGCTCCACCTCAAAAAATCCAGATCTACCAGATCCACTAGAGCAAGCGACTTAAACCTTAGCACGGATATAAATAGGACATGCTGGAGGGATAGATTTGTCACCCAGAGACTCCCTATGTTGTGGAATAAAATCCCGGTCCATGTTAGGCAGAGCACCTCGCTGGCTCTGTTCAAGAGAAATCTTGACCGGTGGATGGGAGATCGTAGGTTTACCCCGGGAATCATCTCTGTGTCACTGCTGGACAGAGGCACAACAAACTAATGGGCACAGTATTTTTTAACATAAGGGGTGGCGTAAGCCACAAAACTCTGGGCTAGGCTTATAAATGCCTTAGGGCAGATAGCCTAGTACAAACCTATGAACCTATGAACCTATGAACCTATGAACCTATGAGGCCTTTCTGAAGGATGCTTTTGTCTGCTGGAGTATCAATTATGGCACCCAGTTTGCAGTCATCTGCGAACTTTGCTAGCCACAATCCTCCTATGTTTGCTTGCACCTCGGAAAAATAAATGCCGAACAAGAGGGATCCCAGCACCGAGCCCTATGGGACACCACTTGTGACTGGCTTAGAGTCTGACATGGCTCCAGCAATTCTGACCTTGTGGGTTCTGTCCTTGAGCCAGTTTGCAACCCATCTTATGACATATCGGTTTACGTTTAAGCTGGTGAGCTTGTCTATGATGCCCGAGTGGGGTATTGTGTCGAAGGCTTTTGCAAGATCGAGGTAGGCTGTGTGAACTGCCTTACCCTCATCAATGGTCTTAGTGATTGTTTCAAAAAAGTCGACCAGGTTCAAAAGGCAGGATCTGCCCATGACAAAGCCGAATTGGGTAGGATCCAGTGTCTGTAGGTCCCCAATGTCTTTGTTTATGAGTTCCATAATGATCCTCTCCATAGCTTTGCAGACCAGGCTCGTCAAGCTTATGGGGCGGTAATTTCCAGGGTCCGTAGAAGCACCTCCTTTGTGGAGTGGGACCACTGCTGCTGTACACCATTCTTTGGGTACGTATCCAGTAGTAAGGCTAAGATTAAACAGCAGCCTTATGTGCGGGTTTAGTTCCTCTTGGAGTTCATGTAGCACGCAACCCGGGATACCGTCTGGTCCCATTGATGCTGTGTTTTTAGCTTTGGAGAGGGCGGCTCTCACCTGGGCATCTGAGATGTCAGGGAGGCTACACTCTGCTGGGATAGATATTTCTCCTTTTAGTTTTTGTTATATAAATTGATATGAAGGCACATATACTACTGCTCCTCTAAGAGAAATTTGCAATTTGATTTCAGTAAAAACATTTGTGTAGCTTATTAATTTTCCAACCGGGAAAAATAATACTCTAGATTTACGAATAATTAATACACCAATGAAAGTGCTAGAGCTTAAAAAACTCAGCCCTTTGGAAATTCTGATCACTCAGCTTTTCACTTTTTCTTCTTATCTAATGCATTATCTGAAAAGATTAATTATATTTATGGTAGGGCAAAGCTTTACAGTAATGAATTTGTAAGTAAGATCAGTTCTATTCTGAATACACTTTGCCAAGAGAATTTTGAATGTTACTCACTGTCCATATGCTGTAAGGTTAAATTATATACCTTTCTACTCAGTTAATTACAGACATGTATATGGTAAACACTGTTTGGCTAATAGGACTGTCCATTATGATGATTAAAAATTTCATTTACTTAATTACTTGGAATTATTTGAGTCTGAACATGGCTCAAGGGCTAGATATTTTACTTTTAAGACCACAGGGTGTAGAACATCATTAAGAAAAAGTATGTTCCCTACTCAGTGGTTTGCTTATGGAACAGGCTGCTTTAACACTTAGGTAAAAATGAGTCTATAACTACTTAAAAAAATTCTTGACAACTAGATGAGGTTTAGAGTCTATTCAATAACTCAGAGTCTGCATTTTGATTGGACTTTTTGGCTATTATGATGTAATCGTGAGCTACGAACTACAAAGTATAATTAGATATGTTTTCTCCCTGAGAATGTACATGGTTCCCAATTTGCTCAGTGGAATAATTCAGGGAATCATTTGGCCGACTAAAATTTTATTGTGGGAAGAAAAAGTGGCCACCATAAAACACAATGGTCACTCATTCACTCCTATGAGTATACTAGCTGTGCAGTTAGATTTAGTAGAGACATGGAGGTAGGGGTGTGTGCGCCTGTGTGATTGTGCCTACAGGACAAGAATGAGGCCGCATGAATGTGTATGTGTATGTTTGCATCAGTCGGTCTAGCTACCTGGATGGTTACACAAGGTAGGTTAGGTAAGGAATTGAAAATTTGGATGTGTATGTGTATGTCTTGTTTTGTGTATATCAGTTTATTGCTGAGAGCTTCCATGAGTATGACTGAGTATATGGGGGCTTGATTGTCAATGTGAGAATCTGAGTGTGTGTACCGGAATGTCTCAGAGTCTGTGTCTGTGTGTGTGTGTGTGTGTGTGTGTGTGTGTGTGTGTGTGTGTGTGTGTGTGTGTGTGTGTGTGTGTCTAGGGGCTTAATACGTTGCATAGGCCACTAGCATGCTAAGGTCTGACAGCACTAGTGCTCAATTCAGAGACATGGAAATGAGCTGATAATGAGGTCTTTCCCCTTATGGCCATACTTGCTTCTGAATCACATTTTCTCACAATCTTGCTAATTGGATAAACTGTATATGGGAATTAACACAACTGGTGAGAAATTTATTAAATCTTAACCCTATCCTGTATATAATATTTTATTTATTTATGTATTTATTTTACATTCTATGCTTCTTCTTACATGTAATATTTACTGAAGACAGCAACCACAGTTTTTATGAAAAAGAATTGCATTTAACTAAACATATTACAGTCTTTTATATGTTTCACAGAAAACGTTTTCAAGCTTCAGTCAGCCTCTTGTAGCATCCACTTAATTTAAACTGTCACTTCTAGCATGTCTATGCAATTTTAAAGCACACATTTTATTTTAAGTGCTGCATTTCCACTTCATTGAACCATAATATTTTTCTAATCACATCAGTTAAACTGAAGTCATTACATTACTTGGAGAGTGCAAACTCAGTCTAAGCCTCATACAGAACAAGACTGAGGGTTTCCTTTTATGGATATAGTGCAAATCAGTTTCATTTGTAAAACTAAAATGAATTATGTCTTAACAGGATATTATGAATTGTCAATTACATGGTCTTTTACATACCCAGTTTGACAAAGTTCATTAATTCAGACAGTGCAAGTAAGAAGTCCTTATCCCTTAATATTCTGTAGTGATCAAGCCCATAACTGAACACAATGCCACCTTTGAGATGTGTCTTACTAGACCTATCAAGCAGAGACTTCCCAAAGGTTCCTGACAGAAAAGATCATGGATCTAAAAGACTTGAACTATCAAGAAAGGCTGGAGGCCTTGTCCCTGTATTCAGTGTCCTATAGACTCCTTTTGGGCAATCTATTCATTCCCTTCTGGGCTATCAGGGATCCAGCAGGCTAAGACCTCATATTTCAACACAAATCAAACAGTCCAGTGAACTCTAGTAGCAGATATCTGAACCTGCTTCAACAAATAATCAAATTGTAGTAGAAATGCACGTGTGTCATGCAATAACCACCCATCATCTGGAACGAACTTTGTCTCCAGATCAAGTAAAATAACACACTATCTTCCTTTGAGTAGGAATTATACAACTGGATGGATATTCATAAATTCAGAACAACAAAATAGAAAGATGGTCACAGAAATGAAATCATATGAACACTTCCAGGTGAAAAAAAAAGAAAGGTGAAGTTTAACAAACCAGTATCAGCCACACTTGGTTAAGCTCTTTGATCTAAAAGACTTCCTCAGAACCACATGAGGTCACAATAAGCCCTCCCTTTTATAATACAACTTCCAGTTGTACATATCAATAAATTAAATAAAATACAAAGCTATCAAAGAGTATTTAAATACATTAAGATACAATATAAACCTAGTGACATATGTAATCATTTATCAAAATTAATGTCTATATGCATTATTTTTTATCTCAAAGTTTAACTGACCTAAGATTCAGAGCACTTTCAATTAAATAAAATCATTAATTCCTGGTGTAACGTGTGCATTTAATAATAGCCACCACCTAGTTTCTTTGTATTTTGAAGTATTCTCCCAATTACACCCTCTAAATTATTTTTTTAAACCTCTCTAACACAAAGAACAAAATGTTACTAAAATTTACACGAACCAGTGAATGTTTGCATAAGGCATTTTTCATATTCTTGTTTCTAATGTCTTTAAGATGTTTGAATATTCTTGCGCTGAGTTGTCTCAGTTTTACTGATATAATAATCCTGAAAAGAAGAACAGCTTGGCAAATATATCTCACCTTCACTCTTGCAAATACAGAACTGAAGACATGGCATAGTTCTATTATGTCCTGATACTGTAGTATAAGGTCCCTCGTGTAGGTAGCAACAAAATTTACCACTACCATATTTAGACATTCTGTTTCTTTTTTAGTAATTTAAGAAGACATATCTTTCTTTCTCTTAAATTGTTTTTTCACATTACAACCTCTACTATATGAGAATGTGAACTTTAAAACCAATATCTTTGTTTTCTCAATGTTTGATCATTGTTTTTCTATGATATCCCACATACATTTCACATGTTTATTGTAAATATTAGGTAAAACCATTGCCCAATAAAATTCTTGCTGTTTATCTTTTTCAAATGTTCTTATGTAATTACCTTCTTTTAACAGAGATTTAAAATCTACTTCCCTTCTTATAATTATCTCATCTGCCAGGTGCCTTAACATATCTAGGGGGTGACCTCTATCAAGGAAAATTTTAAGAACCACCTCTGGTACATCCAAAAATACTTGATCTTTACTTACCAGTCTTGATATTCTAATAAAACTGACCCTTAACTATATTCATTTTTTGCCACCCTACCTGATTACTGGTATAATGACTATATGCATTCAAATATGTAGGTTTTCTACATACCTTAGAAGAAAAAGCCTTATCACTGTTGTCTTTGTAAATATTAACATCCAAATAAACTTCCTAATCAAAACAGAATAAGTAAACTTTTAAAAAAAAAGTAGTTGAATTTAAATAATCAAAATATTCCTTTAACTTATGCCTGTCATCAATAAATATAGTAAGTAAATTGCCCAAAATAATGTTAAACCTGCTTGGTTTCCCAACAAACTAAGACTAAATTAATGTAAATGGATGCACAAATAGAATTCATGGTGACATCAAATATTTCATAGGTTCATATGTGTGTACTAGGCTAATGGCCCTGGAGCCTTTACAAGCCTAGCCCATAGAAGTGCCCTGGCATTGTGCCGCCCAATGTTAGTTCCCAGTGCCTCAATCAAGTAGAGCCACTGGAATGATCCCTGGGGTGAACTTTCTATTTCCCATCCACTCATCAAGATTTCTCTTGAAGAGGGCCAGTGAGGTGCTCTAATTGACATGTATGGGAAGTCTATTCCAGAGCATGGGCAGTTTCTGGGTTATGAACCTGTCCTTCCAGCATGTTCTGTTGATTGTGGTAATAAGGTTGAGGTCTCTGGAGTGTGTGGTGCAGAGGGATTGGGATTTCTTTAGATGTAGCATTTCTAACAGAGCTGGGTCAGACATGGCTTTGTAAGTCAAGCAAAGATCACCTCTTAGTAGACAATATGAGACAGAGAATAGCTTGAGTATTTTGAGTCTGTCCATGTAAGGCATGTGTTTAAGGCCTAGCATCCTCTTTGTGAGGTACATTTGTGGCTTTTCCAGCTGTTACATGTGTCTAGTGAGGTACATGCAAAATGGGGCATTATACTCAATAACTGGCCTAATGAGGGAAGAGTAGAGAGAGATGATGACTTCTTTCTTCCTGGATGCAAAACCCTTGATAATGAGATGTGCCACATAGAAGGACTTTCTGTCCACACTGGCAATGTGGTGGTCGAAGGAGAGGTTGCTGTCAACTTGTGTCCCCAGATCTGTTATAACGCCTTCAGTGTCCACTGGGCTCCCATTGATGTGGTAATTACTGGGAACTGAGTTTTTCCCAAAGGGGATGATGATGCATTTTTGGCATTAAGCTTAAGGCCATGGTTTCAACACCAGTCATTGGTCTTAGTGAGGCATTTCTGCAGAATGTCTATATCAGTTGGGGAGTTAATAATGGCTCCCAACTTGCAGTTGCCTGCGAACTTGGTCAGCCAGAGTTCCTCCGTGTTTGCCTGGACTTCTGATAAGTAGATGCCAAACAGGAGAGGCCTCAGGATCAATCTCTTTGGGACTCCACTCATGACTGGCCAGCAGTCTGACTTGGAGTCTGCTACTTTCACACTGTGGGTTTTATCTATGAGTCAGTTTGCAACCCACCTAATATAGGGGTTGGTGTTTAGTTTGGTGAGTTTATCAATAATTCATGAGTGAAGAATGGTATCAAAGGCCTTGGCCAGATTGAGGTAGGCTGTATGAACTCTCTTGTCCTTATCCACAGCTCTGGTAACTGACTCAAAGAGTCAACCGGGTTGAGCAGGCATGATCTACCTGCATGGGTTCTAGAGTTTAGAGATTCCCTATATCCTTGTTAAATTAGGTCCATGATGATGATGCACTCCATAGCCTTACATATTAGACTCGTCAGGCTAATGGGGCGATAATTCCCAGGGTCTGTAGTCGCTCCCCCTTTATGGAGAGGGATGACTGTAGCAGTGCACCATTTGGTAGGGGCAAAGCCTGAGGTGAGGCTGTTATTGAACAGGACACACAGATGTGGTGCCAGTTCACTTTGTAGTTCATGTAGAACACATCCAGGGATATTGTCAGGTCCCATGTAAGCTGTATTCTTGGCCTTGGACAATGCAGCTTTAACCTGTGCTGCAGTAATGCTGTGTGCTTGGCATTCCACTGGTATTGTAATTGGTCCTTTAGGGGGGAGGGGTAAAGCTGGCACTGAATCTGTTGGCCAGTATGTTGGCAATATTTGTTGGCTCAGTATAGGGGGTACCCTTGTGCAGGAACTCAGAGCAAACCTGGGTATTGCTGTGGAGATTCTTGATATAACTATAGAATGCTTTGTGGTTGTTTTTAGTGTCTGCCACAATTCTGCCTTCATAGCTAGATTTAGAGGTTTTGATGAGGGATCTCAACTTTTTGTTGAGGCTAATAAGGGAGTTTTTCCAGTCTTGGGACTTCACCTTTTTCTGCAGCAGTTTCTTCCTTCTGTTGTAGAGTTTATTAATGGCAGGGGACCACCAGATTGGCTTCCTTTTTTGGGGGAGAGTGTCTTGGTTCTGTTGGTATGGTTAGTTTGATGCATTTATGTACATGCTCATACAGTGCATCAGTGTATGATTAAGCAGTCATGCATCTATTTTCCATTGACATGGGTGCTGTGAAGTTACCCACCTCTGCTTTTAGGAGCCCAAAGTCAGCTTTGGAGAAGTTTTTCATGGTGGTTACCTTTGCAGGGGGTGTGGGTGAGATGTGGATTTCCATGGTGATTAGTTTGTGGTCAAATCTAACCAGGGAGGAATTGACTATTGGTGTAGAGCAACTGTTTCCCATGTTAGTAATAACCAGGTCAAGGATGTTGCTTCCTCTAGTGGGGTTAAGAATGAGCTGGTCCAGAGCATTGGAATTGATGAATTCCAGGAAGCGTTGGGCCAGTGTATTCGTGTATGAGTAGTTTTCCCAGTTGATGGAGGGGTAGTTGAAGTCACATAGTATGAGAGTGTTGGGTTGGACCCTAATAGTTTCCAGGCTGCTTAGGAATGTGGAGTGAGAGTCTTGGGACATGGTTGGTGACCTATAGCAGGCTACAATCTGAATCGCTGTCTTACCCAATGTTAGTTGTACCTGAAGTATCTCAGATGCGTTATGCTGGGCTACTAGTCTGGCGGAGTGCATATCCATTATGAATATGGAGACACCACCGCCTTTGGAGCTTCGGTCCATGTTCTGGGGCCAAAACATGTGGAATGAGTTATAGCCCAGTAGCGCAGGGGTGCTTTCTGCCGCTTTAGACCAGGTCTCCGTTACAGCACAAATCTTGATGTTCTCCATTTTGAGATGTGCTTCGAGCAAGTGTATCTTGAGAGTTAGACTTCTAGTGTTGAGGAGCATGACCCTTAGATTGCATTTATTTATAGCTGTTATGGTGGTAATTTGGTCTTTGGAAGATTGCCTAAAAAAGCCATTATAGGGGTGGCAAGAGCCTTAGCCAATATCTGGAAACCCAGGCCATCTCTGGAAAAGCATCGAGGTCTGTCAGTCATGTCATCTCAAGCAGACAGATACCGGATCCCCTTATAATGACACCAGAAACTTAGCCAATTGTTGAAGTTAATCATTTTCTGCTGTACTGCGGTATCATTCTGGGTGACAGTAGGATGCTGCTCAGGGCTAGGGTCATACCTGCCTGGGTCACATAATCCAAGAGCTCCTCCATGTCGCTTTTCATGTAGTCCAGGGAGGTGCATCTCAGGTCATTCACACCCACATGGACAGTGACAGAGTCATACTTGTACTTGTTCTGGAGTGACCCGAGTGTGTGTGTTATGTGTCGGATTCTGGCACCAGATAGACAGCTGACTGTTACCTTTTCCTTATTCAACCCAGTGAGTGGGACATCAGTGTGCCTCACTATTGAGTCACCTATGATTAGTGTATTGGGTGAGATGGTTTGCCTTAGGGGCACACTGTGTAGTTGAGCTATGTGTCTTGTGGTTTGTACTGTGTTGTAGTGGTCGAGTGGATTTCTGCCTTGGAGGTCTCTGCTGTTTGGGTATATTTCTATTGAGAGCCTCCTTGAAGGTGGGTGTGTGGTTTGTGTTTTTATGTGAGAGCTGTGATGGTGGGGGTTCTGCAGGGCTATGTGTTGCATGTGGTGTGGCGCAGGTGTTGACCTTCTCCTCATCACCAGCTATTCTGGTCTTGGCTTGAGAGTGCATGGCTTCCAATTTGGATACATAAGTGCATGTCTCACAAGTCTAAGTGTTGGGAGGTAAGAGGAGAGGGTTGTCTGTCTACATGAGGCAGTTGCTACAGTGCCTCAAAATGCCCAAGTTCACCAGGTTAATAGGAGAAAGTACAGGGAACTGACCTTTAGATATGCCAGGAGGGATGGTCATTATTACTATGTACTGGAGCTGTTTTCTTATATACTTCTTTTACAGAAAAAAATGTCACTCAAGGTGTCTGAGTCTACACAGAGCACTGCCAAACACTTGAGGGGAAACTAATACATAGACCCTGAAAATTTAAGGATGAAGTATTTACCTTCAAAATAAAAAATAATTATTATCTAAAACACAATGCATAAAATCATCTATTAACATTAAATTACTATAGATAATATTAGATAAATGTATGATAGCATCTATAAACCATTCCTTGCCAGTCTCAGTGAGTATTACTGAAAACAAATGACTAATATCAGCAGTTTTGACTATCAACATTCACCTTAGCTAATTTGGACAAATAGTGCCATTAATAAATAACTGATGTACATCTTTAAGTATATATTTTAACTTCACATTAATAAACTTAGCCAGTTGTTCTATCTGGAACCTGAAGCTGAAACTACAGGTCAGAAGCAATTCTTTAAGCATTTTTGGTATACCAGAAATAGTTTGTATGATGGAAGATTTATCTATTAAAAACTTAAATAACTTAAGATAAATCACAATCTGTAACAATAAATTATTCAGCATGTAATCAGTTTTACTGTATTCAATATATATCCCATTTCCAGATACCATTTTATACTGTGTATTATGGTCAAGTAATTTATCCATCTGAGAAACACAGTCAATATGATACATTAAAACAATTCCCTCTCCTTTACCTGGTGCCATTACTCTTACAGTTCTGTCATTAATAATTTCATTCATACATATTTTTTTATCGTTAATGATATTAAAATAAGCAGGTTTAACATTATTGTTTTTGTTATACCTTATACATCTTCTTAAGTCTGAATCACAGAGTTTTACAAAGAATGATAAGATGGAATATAGTGATGGATTGAATTTACTTTTCCTTTGCACCACATTAGGACTGAGGCTGAAGCCATTTTGTTGAAAAATAAAGCTAAATTTTATTTCCATACAAACTGATTAAGTTCAACATCTTATATCCACTATATTGGTCCTTAGCTTAGGGACAAAATAAAAACCTTTTGAAAATAAACTAAAATCAACAGATGTAATGTCCCTACCGCTAAAATTAAAAATTATTTATTTACAGGGAAAGTCCGACTTGGAAGAGTCAATTTTCAGTGGAGGCCCAGGCAGAAATGCTACAACTCATGTCTTTGTAACATTGAAGGAAATCAGAGCACCCAGAGGAAACCCACAGGAAGGACATGCAGACACCACACAGAAGGCACCCCAGACGAGAATCGAACCAGAGAACCTCTTGCTGTGAGGCAACAATGTTAACTGCTACACCACTGCACTGTCCAAATATAAAAAAATATCCTTAGGGTGGACTTTAATAGTTCCTGGTGTTGAAGCTGAAGGGTAAATCATCATTTCAATCCCCTGCCCCTACTGCAGCCTCTGAGTGGAAGTTTTTCCCTCTTGATATTCTTTTTGATGTTCAAAATAGTGATTGTTCAACTTTTCCACAATTTTTCTGGATCTGTGAAGGAGTGGAAATGCTAAAGTATCATCAAGATTTGGATTATGTTCATTTCTGTGACCAGTGAAACTACACATATCTTGCTTGTTTCTCATACTTCTAATAGAGGGGAGGGCATATGCAATATTTTTATCATAATCCTTTTTGTCTCCTAAAATCTTTTTCTCTTTTGCTCCTTGTTGGAATTAATATTTTTGTCCACCTCATCAAAGATAGCTGTATATTCCTGTTTATATGAGTAAAATAATAAATATGTAACAGAGCCCTTCAAGTCCTGTGCTTTATTAGCTAAAATCCTTCATAGATGCCTCATTTGCTTTAATAAGAACAGAAAGAAGTTCAAAGATAGTCCTGTCATATAAATCAGTAATGTCACAATCAAAAGAAGTGTTGCAGTGGAAT
Organism: Protopterus annectens; assembly: GCF_019279795.1. Taxonomy (NCBI): domain Eukaryota; kingdom Metazoa; phylum Chordata; order Ceratodontiformes; family Protopteridae; genus Protopterus; species Protopterus annectens. The sequence goes on from NC_056746.1 coordinate 1,491,261,045, forward strand.
TTAGAGATACATAAACCCGTATATACTATCTTGGCCTTTAAATATATCTGAGAATAAAAAAAACTTCCAACAGTAAACTTTTGTATTTGTTAAAAGTTTTCTCAAAATTAAATATCTAGGTCACTAAACAGTCATTCGTCGTAACATTACATACTTTGTTGGAGAAACCTTTTTGCAACCAAAAGTTCATATTGGGTATAACACCCAATTGAATAGCATCTACATTAGCAGCAATATTTCCACCAGTAAAACTGGGTGTATCCCTATCATTTTGTAAAACTTTTAAAGACACATTACTAGCTTAAGTGCATAACCCAGAAGTAGCCATGGAGCTGACTACAAAGGTGCAAGTCATTCTTTAAATAACGTGTTCCTGTTGTTGGCTGACATTCTCAATTAACAAAAAAAATCAGGTGGAGGTGTTATGATAGGAATTAAAGATAGTTAATGAGACCTGTGATTATTATATGTTCAGTGATTACACCAACACTAAAGACTGTGCAAAGACAACTCTGGAACATATAATAAATTGCTGGAGTGTATAGACCACCAAAGTCAAGTGCTGATGACTTAAAGGAATTTATACATTTCTTGCATGAAACACAGGAGGGAAGAATAATAGTGGCAGGGGGACTTAAATTTACCAGAAACAGATTGTAATAATATCAATTCAACAACATTAGTAAGGAAATTATGCCCAACATAGGTTTATTAGTAACAATTGCTTCAGATTGTGAAGATACCTAGCAGGGAACAGAACATACAGCATATTGTTTGTGTTCCGAAATTACTGTTACTTCAAGTCAAGTTTTAATACCATTGATGTGCAGTGATCATGTTATAAAGTTTAATGTGTTGCTAGATAATTCTGCCAAACTGAAAACCAATGCACAGAAGATTAATTACAGATTACTACGTAAAACTAACTGGAATGATGTGTTCAGTGGAAAAACTGCAGACAGAATGTGGAAAGTTTGAAAGAGAAATTGTTTGAGTGCAAAAAAAAATCAAAAAAATGTTTAACATCAGCATCTAGGCATACAACATCAGGGGAATATATTTCCTTAAGGACAAGATACCTGACTGAGGTGAGAAACAAAAATATAAGAAATGGAAGAGAGGTTGGACTACAATTAAGTGACCATGAAACAGTGACAGACCACTTTGCAATTAAGAAATGATAAAGGACAGATTATTATCCCCGGGATAAAAATTCAAAGGGGGATATTCCAAGATGACTCTCTGTCACAGTTGCTATTCTGCCTTGCCATTAACCATTAAGCTATTTACTTAGCAGCTTAGGCCATGGCTACAATTTGGCTCCTAGAAAACAACAAAGTGTAAAGACTTCTCATCTTCTCTTTGTCAAAGATTTAAAACTGTATAGCTCATCAGATGAACTGAAAGCACAGCTGTAGGCTGTCAAAACTTTTTCAGATGATATAAGAATGTCATGTTTTTCTTGATAACTGTGCAAAAACAAACTATGAAACAGGAAAACTGCAGCACCAGGAAAACATCAGTTTGGGACAAGAATGTGATATAAAAGAACTTGGGAACTGATCAATAATAAAGCATAAACAAATGCAAATAAAACTTAGTAAGGAATACTTTAGAAGAATTAAATTAATTCTGAAAACAGTGCTGACACCTAGGAACAAAATCTAAACTATATTTGCTCTACCCATCCTAACTTATAGTTTTGGAGTGATTGACTGACCCCAAAATGTGTTGGAGAGATTAGATAGGAAAACAAGAAGGATGCTTCATGTTCATGAAATGATTTATAAAAATCAGTGTGTACCAAGATTATATATTCCCCATTCCGAAGGAGGGATGGGAGTCTTTGAAACTGATTCCATGTATAGATCTGCATTCATGGGACTCCACATATATCTAAATGTTTTGAAACATGAGCTGAATAAATCTAGGATAACTTATCTGCTTAGTCTAGCAAAAGCATATCGGCAACAGGCAGGAATGGAAATCAAACCAGAAGCCGATAAAAATCAGGCAGCAACTGAATGTGCCAAAAAACAAAAGAAAGAATATAAGGTGAAGGATCAGATGAGAAGGCAAGAAATGTGGAAAATGCATAAATATAGTTGTAAGTATAGAAAACTTCTGAAAGAACCTCATGTTGATAGGCAGGAGCGGCCTTAGGTCAACTGGTGCCCTAGGCAAAACGACTCCACGGCGCCCCCACCACACCACCAGGTGCCCCCATCCTGGTCTACCGACACCAAATAAATACTGTAAAAGCACCCCTACTAGAGTGGCACCCTAGGCGGCCACCTAGTTGGCCTATGGCTAAGGCCGGCTATGTTGATAGGACTGAATGCAGGAATGGTTAAGGAGAGGCGAATTTAAACCAAAAGATGAAAGGTTAATATTGGCGGCCCAAGATAGGGGGATACATGCACTTTGGTTTACAAAGTCCATTGGACATGTGGGAGAAACAGACTAATGTAGATTTTGTAAAACAGAATTTGAAACAGTCACACACGTTGTTACTGGTTGTGACATACTAATGGCAGAAGGACTGTATACTGAAAGGCATAATAATGTGGAAGACTGTTGCACTGGGGATTGTGCAAATATTATGGTATTAAAGTAGCTGAAAAACACTGGAAACATGAGCCACAAACCATCAAAGAAGATGATGAAGTCTACATCACATGGGATCACTCATTACCAACAGTTCAAAAGATAGATTAGATTCTAGAAAACTAGATATAGTGGCCCATGAAAAGAAGTCAAAAGTAGCATTGATCACTGAAATCGCTACAACCAGTAACCACATTGTCTTGTGTACAGAGATACACAAAGTCATAAAATATCAGGATTTGCAGGCAGAAATAATGTGGAAGAAAGATACCCAGAGAGTTCCAATAGTAGTAGGAGCAAGAGGTCTTATAAAAATAATCTACAATTGTATTTAGATATGTTAACAATACCTGTAACTCCATACGAATTGCAGGAAGAGTCATTACTAGGCACATTGCGCATGCTGCAAAGAACACTTCTGTCTGACATCAAAGATTGAAACAATACTAATTTCATGAACTTTAATTGTACTTTGACTTAGGAATGGGGTCCATTCCCATCATAGTATTTGAAACCCATGATACTTGGATAAATTAAAAAAGAGAAAAGCCATGTACAAGTATCACATGAGACAAGAGGTTTACAACAGATACTTATTATTCAGCTCATGAGAAAATACACACTGGAGAAAACATATATAAATATTCCATGTGTGACAAGATTTTGCATTGAAGCCAACCCTTTCCTACCATGAAAACATCCACAGTGTTGACATCTTTGAACAAATTCAAGCTATAAAGCAATTTGCTCTTACTGTCCTAACTTACAGTTCTGGAGTGATCGACTGGCCTCAAAAGGTGCTCGATAGATTAGGCAATTTAGAAGTGTGATAAAACAAATGAACACAGTAATTAGGACTGCCCATAGAGATTCATGTGATACAACAGAAGTAAACAGGATATATTACTGTGCAGCTAAATTAATAACAGATAAAATTCTACCACAAGAACACAGAGCAGTAAGGGAAAGGAAGGGGAGAAATGGAATACCACCATGGAAGTACTAAAAAGATAAAACTATAAAGCAATTAAGACAAGATGTGTCACTGTTAGAAGAGTACAGAAGAGGGAACAGATCAACAAAGATACAAAGAAAGATAGATTTGATTAAAGCAATGCACAGAATTTTAATGGATCAGGATTAATCTTTCCCTATTGCAAATAACAAACTAAAATTATCAGCAGAGGCAAAAAAACTTCCAACAACATATAAACTATACACTGGAATTGATGCAGACAGACTTTATACTAATTTAGAAGAAAACTCAATTATGGCAATTGAACAAAAGGACAATAAAAGAAAGTCATATGGAAAAAAGGATCATTTGTTTTTAAATAAAGTCATAGTGGAGAAATGTAAAAAGGGGTAAAAGTCTAAGTACGACATGGACTGACTACAAAAAAGCATCTGACAGTATGCCACATGCATGGATAAAAGAGTGCTTAAAAATGTATGATATACTCTACACTGATAAATTGCATCACAGTGACCATGAAACAGTGGTAAACCACTTTGCAGTTAAGCCATGATAAAGGACAAATTATTATTCCAGGGATAAAAATCCAAAGGGGGATATTCCAGTGTATCTTTCTGTCAGCGTTGCTCTTTTGCCTTCCCCTAAACCCATTAACCTGCCTGCTTAACAGATTAGATCATGGCTATAATTTGCCTCCCAGTAAAAACCTTTCATCTTCTCTGTCGATGATTTAAAATTGCATAGCTCATCAGATGAGGAACTGAAATCACAACTGCAAGTAGTCGAAATCTTTTCAGATGATATAAGAATGCCATTTAGTCTTGATAAATGTGGAACATCAACCTTTAAAGTAAGAATACTGCAGCACCAAGAAAACATAAGTTTGGGACAAGAATGTGATATAAAAGAACTTGAGCAAGAGGGAGTGTAGAAATATTTGGGAAATAATGAAGGATCAGCAATAAAACATGAACAAATGCAAATAAAACTTAGTAAGGAATATTTTAGAAGTCTTAAATTAATCCTGAAAACATTTACATCTAGGAACAAAATTCACGCAATAAACCAATTTGCTGTCCTAATTTACAGTTTTGGAGTGGTTGATTGGCCCCAAATGGGATTGGATAAATTAGACAGGAGAACAAGAAGGATGCTTCATGCTCATCAGATAATTTATAAAAATGAGTACATCCCAAGATTATATACTCCTCGTTCTAAAGAAGGTATGAGCCTCCTTGAAATTGATTACATGTATAGATCTGAAGTCATGGGACTGCATACATATTTTCTGACCTCACAAGACCCAAACATAGTGAAATTTTTGAAACATGAGGAGAATAAATCTAAGATGACTTCCCTTCTAAGTCTAGCAGAAGCATATCAGAGTCGAGTGGGAATGGAAATCAAACCAGAAGTAGATAAAAATCAAGCAACCTCGAAAAAGGGCATAGCAAAATTAATTTAAAATGGGTGGCGAAAGCCAAAGACACTCTGGCTAGGCTTATACATGCCCTAGGGCAGATAGCCTAGTATGAACCTATGAACCTATTAGTGGCCCAAGAAAGTGGCCTACGTACACATTGGTTTACAAAGTCCATTGAACGTGTGGGAGAAACAGACAAATATAGATTTTGTAAAACAGAATAGGAAACAGTTGCAAACCTTGTTGCTGGTTGTGACATACTAATGGCAGAAGGACTGTATACTGACAGGCATAATAATGCGGTAAGACTGTTGCACCAAAGATTATGTGAACATTATAATACTTAAGTAGCTGAAAAATACTTGAAACATGAGCCACAAAGCATCATAGAAAATGATGAAGTCTATATCACATGAGATCACCCATTACCAACAGTTTAAAAGATAGATGCAAGATAACCAGATATAGTGGTCCATGAAAAGAAGTCAGAAGTAGAATTGATCATTGAAATTGCTGCACCTTGACTACAGTGTCTTACATGCAGAGAGACACAAAGTCATAAAATACCAGGATTTGCAGGTGGAAACAAGGGCAATGTAGAAGAAAGATATCCAGACAGTTCCAACTGTAATAGGGGAAACAGGTCTTATAAAAAAGAATTTACAATCATACTTGGATATTTACCAGTACATGTAACTCCATACAAATTGCAGGAGTCGTTGTTGGTTACATTGCAGGTATTTCGAAGAGCACTTCTGGCTAACATCAAAGATTGAAACAATAGCAATTTCATGAGAAATTAAAAGAAAAAATGATTCAATAGGAATGAGAAGTGTAATTGGTTCTCTGAGAGAGCAGCTGATGCATGGAACAGACTAGCAAATTACATTAAAGCAAGTACTACTTTAGATATTTTAAAGAACAGCCTGGACACTTATCACTGGAACAAGTGTTTTGGTATATTGGCAGGATAGAAGGGCATTAATGTCCATGCTTGAAATACTTGCATATATGTTTGTATGTAGGTATGTATGTTAGCAATGGTTGTATAAGCAAAGTGAAATCCATGTGTGTTTCGTGGGAAATCAATTATGTGTCTAATTCTGTTTTATTTTTAAGGATTGTGTAAAACATTAATATAGGTATTTGTATGATGTATTTATTATATGAATTGGTGATGAGCATAAGCTGAAAGATTTTTTTTTGATTATGTAAATTCAACTATTTCTTTCTTAAAGTTTACATTTTCTATTTCTGATTATGAAATTAATTATATAGATGTTAAAGTTTCCAAAGACAATAATGATAATTTTTTTTATTCTAAGGTATATAAAAAAGTAAATTTTTGAATGGGTATATCCATTACAGTAGTAATCATGTAGGATGGCAAAAAAAAGAAATATAGTTAAAGAGAAAATTAGTAGAATATCAAGACTGGTGAGTAATTATCAAGTATTTCTGGCTGAACTAGAGCTGTTTAAAAATGTTCCTTAATAGAGGTTGCCCCCTAGATATGTTAAGGCACCTGGCAGATAAGATAAATAAAAGAAGAGAAGTAGATTTTAAATACTTGTTAAAAGGAGAGCATTTGAAAAAAAAAAACAAACAAGAATTTTATTGAGCAATAGTTTTACCTAATATGAACAATAAACATAGAAAAATATTGATTGAACATTTTACAATATAATGAGAAAACAAAAATATTGGGTTCAAAGCTCCGCGTTCTCATTTAGGAGAGATTTTAATGTGAAAAAACAACCTGACAGAAGGAAGGATATGCCATCTTTAATTTATTAAAAAAGGTAAATATATTTATTTATTTATTTATTTAAGTTTGATGACCGGGGAAATCCATTGGGCCATAAAGAGCATGTTTTCAGTGGAGGCCCGGGGAGAAAAGTTCCAAATATTGCAAGTTACATATTACATGGTAGTTGTTACTTTTCTACTACATACATAAGGGACCTTATGCTACAGTAGCAGGATGTGATAGAACTATACCATGCCCTGAGTTCTGTATTTTATTTAATTTATTGATATGTATGACTGGAAGTTGTAATGTAAAAGGGAAGGTTTATTGTGACTCCATTTAGTTCTGAGGAAGATTTTTAGACAAAAGAGCATAACCAAGTGTGGCTGCTGTTGGTTTATTACATTTTGCCTTTCTTTTTTTCACGCGGCGTTAATTTTGTGATTTCTTCTTTGTGAGCATATTTTTGTTTCATTGTTCATTGTTAAGGTGCCACTGCTAGTTCCCTAGACCATTTTTGGTTATTCATAAATTCAGCCCTGGCATAACTGTCCTATTACTCCTTGAAAAGGTGGTAAGGTCTAAGGGTAAGTAATGGGAAGGGGCAAATAGCCACATAACCCAGTTGTCTTGTACATACTATGATTCTAAAGACAGATATGTAGCTAGGTTGTTGCAAAGGGGACAGCTGCCCCATGTACAAAGTGTTAGGGGATGCAATCGTCAGAGCCTGTTTGGAATTCCATGCATTACAAGCATTCAGAAATCAATGATGGTATCAAATTTGCAGTCAGAGCTGAATAGCTGTAGTACTCCATGTATGGCATAAACTGTAGAAGCTGCTTTCACCAAATGCAGGGAGAGTATTTTTTTTATGCAGGAGTCACCATTGTATAAAAAATAATAACATTTATTATGTACATGAAGACTCAAATGCAGGTTCTTCAAAGCACCCATAAAAGCCTTGTGGTTTAGCTCATCACATGTCAGCACCTTAAACAGTCTCTAAACTTTTTTCATGTTCCAGTTTATACTACAAAATAATCAGCTAACTTAAAAAAAGCAGCATTTATGCATATTACAGAGAGTAGTGCACTTTATTACAGGTCCTCCTGCCATTTTTTTCAGTAAAAAGAGCATTTCAGTGAGGGCTGCTTGAGCTGCTATATGAAGCATCCTACAGTACTGAGTCAGCCTGAGTCAATGTTAAAGGACAAATGGACATATTTATGAATAGAACTAGATCTTAGGATAACAATTTTTTTTATTTTTAATTAAAACATGCAAGCCAATCCCAACTGTCATGCAAACATCCTGAAAAGAACATTGTATGATTAACATGCTAACTGGCCACGATTGTGCATTATGTCACTGTAGTGTGATCTTGGTTTTGGTATATTTAATTTGCAGGGGGTGTGGGGGGTGCAGGGGGGTATTGACCTCCCCAAAAAATTAAAAAAATGTACCTTTCACGTGTTGGCTGACTAAAACAGTTCGATGAATTCTCCTTCACTGAAAAGGGATTTCAACAATTATAGTTCGATGATTAGGTATTGGCTGAAAAACGTTCAACAATGTGATATAGGCCCCTTCAGATCAGCAGCTCATTGCATCACAATAACCTTAGAGACATCCCTAAATGTAGCAGGGTTTATGAACAATTTTGTTTGAGTCCTTAACAGGAAGGTTACTGAATGGTGGTCAGATCTAACCAGTGGCTATACACATAGATGGCTGAATGCATAGTAGACATTTAATCCTGATAGGGAAGGTGTGTTATCATGGGCATTGGAACCATGTTTCAGTGACAATGCAAATTTCAGTACTGTTTAAAGTCAGGAAGACTTCTAGGGAGGACATTTTCTGAGGCTCCTACCATTGAGAAGTATTACTTTTATACCACCCTGATTTGGTTTGGCTAAGCTGGTAGATGGAAAAGACTACTGTTGCCTTAAAAAAGCACCATGAAGGTGGGAAAATTGTATGTCAATATAGAAAAACAAAGAGGAGACAGAAAGAGACATTGGCCATCTCTTGCAAAGCAGTTAGGTACTTGTTGGTTAAGAGGCAGTGACTATCAATCATCTACTTCCAGACAGGCACATGATACTCATTTCTTAAACAGGAAAGTCCAGAGAACAAAGAATCCCTTTTATGGGGGCACCCAGGAGCACTGTTTGGTTAACTGACTTGCTCAAAGTCACAAAGTAGCCAAATGAGGGCTGAAAGAATCAAACCCTGTACCAATCATAACTACAGCTCACAGTCTTAACACTCTGCTCTAACTGTCAGACTTGGCACATGTTACCCTTGGAATGACACCAAAATCTAACTAGTTATTGAAGTCAGTTAGATTTTGTTTATATTGTGGCATCATTGTCAGCAAAAGGTAGAATGCTACTTAAGATTAGTTGTATATCAGCCTTGTATGCATGCTAAGAGATCTCTATGATGTGTTTCTTCATATAATCAAAAGATGTGTGCCCACCCACATGAACATCATCCATGTTATACATGTATGTAGGGTTAAGGGACCTGTCATATCCTGGTACCTGAGAAGCAGCTCATCATCACTATTTCCTTGTACAGCCTAGAGAGTGATGTGCCTGTGCATCTCACTATGGAGTCACCTGTTACCAGGACATTTCCATGCATAGTGAGTGCCCAGAAAGCCTTAAGGGCTCAGGTGCAATAGCTAGGTTATCCTTCTTGGCTCTTGTGTTAGATAGTGTTATAAGTGCAGCTGATGAAGTGTCTTTGTGCTGCTGAGGCACCTGTTTGCTAATCTAATGCCTCAGTGGCCTCTGAGGCTTAAACACCTCAGCACAGTGGAAGGCTTATTTCTTGGTAAACTGCATGGTGGTGTGACATGAGTATAGCTATTAAAAAGCTGATGGGTGCTAAGAATATGTATAGATGAAAGGAAGGCCTCCATATTCAGTCAATAGTTACAACTGTCATATGTAGATTCAGCGAATGATAAAAGCAAATGGGTCTACTTGAAAAGACCGAAAGCCCACTTACCCGAAGATGAAAAGACAAAGACAACAACATCAAATCTTCATTTAAATGACTCCTCACATAACTGATAAGTTACCCAGGGAAAGGAAGCAGTCAGCCAACAATCTCAAGAAACCAGACAGAAGCACTCCAAACCACTCTGTGCACTGCCACAGAGTGCCTAATGTTAATAGGATTACAACAGATGGTCTAAGGGCAGACTATGATCCCATTGCTCAAAAAACTAACATAAAGTAGGTGAATTAATATACAGTATACTAACAGGAACATTTACTTGTTATAGACACCTAATAGTGTTAGTTTCAAATAGCTCTCAACCGCTTTCTGCCAGAATTTATCTCTCATCCTAAACGTAGGTACATACAGCCAATAATCTGAACACCTAATTAACATAAAAATTGAATACCAAATAACACGTAAGTCATCCTGCTTCTGGTAAGAATGTGGGATAGTACTCAGAAACACATATTTAAAAAAGAGTGACAATAAATGATGGAAAAATATATGCACATTATCAGAGATCTTCTAATATCTGTAAACTTTCATGAGCTGTTCTGCAAAGTTCTGACACACAATTTCATTTATTTTTGCTTCTGAAAAATGAAGACATAAGATATGTGCCCTATTTTCTTAAATTATTGGTGCCACTGGTATGTTGGTCATGTATTGTGGTCAGACAGCTTCAAAAATAACATGTGAAAAGGGTATTCACAAAATCAAGTGAAGGGGGTAAATCAAATCTGAAAATACAGATGTACCTCCAAAAATAGGTACATCATGTGACTGGATAAATCAGGCCTGAAAGTAGGAATGGTCTTCAAAAATACGGACAATTGAAAGGTCTGCTCCAAAGTGAGGGTCAAATTCAGAAATAATTAGGGACAATCAACGGTACTTTTTAAAATAGCAGTCCTATTAACCTGAAACGCTGAGAGAATAAGAAAATATGAATTATTGTGCATTTTCTGGAGGATAAGAAGTCTGTAAATCTAATTATTGACATTATTTACACATGATTTATTACCTTGTCTCTCAAACTTGCCAGATTTAGAATGGGTTAGGAGGGACAGATCAAAATTTTGATTCAAAATAAGGGATGTCCATGAAAATCAGGGGCAATTGACAGGAATGGTTTATAATTAAACAAGTTTTACTTGCAATAGGCACAGAAAAATCAGATAAACTACCAGAGAAAAACTGTAAACTATGGAGTGCCTTGCACAGGGACTTCCAATTTTCCCTAACTAGTGGAGAAATGGAAGTAAGATAGGATTATAATAGGTGACTATTCCACTGCTAAAGGGAATTCATATGCTGCTAAAATACCTAGCAGAGAGATTACTGGCTTTGCTTTACAACAGTACCCCCCTGGTCATTTCGCACAGAAATGGGCATGGCCATAGTGATTAACATGCATGCTGACCGTGAAGTGGTATGCAAATGATGCATGACTGACATGCCACATAGATTGGCCTGTGACATCATGCATACGTTGCTTGTTGATTGAGACCACTGTTCACTTTTTGATTTTAAGATTCTGCGGAGATGGGAGCATGCTAACTTTCCCCCTTTATAGAAAGAATCTTTAACTTGCCTCCTTACTGAAAGAAAGGCAAAAAAAGCCAGAAATACAGTATCACCCAGTAAAACTCAATCCATATCACATGAAGTACACATTATGGATTTTGTCAGCAAGTGAAGAGGGGGTGGCAAAGTTCAAATCCACCGGTGAGGAAGGAGATGCACACTGTTTTCACTGAGAATACATAACACTAGATGAAAAATAATTGAAGGCTAAAGGAAAAGTAGGAACTGAGTGCCTTTCTTTCAGCCAAGTTTAAAGTAAAAATAATAGTGATTTAATAACTGCCATTTTTATTTACTAATTTAATCCTTTTTTATGTTGGCATTAACGGGTTGCCAGATAGCATAGCTTTCAATAAAACAGACATAAAGCAAAAATAATGGAGGACAAAAAGTCCCCAAAATAGGGATGTTTGAAATATTGCTTTTAGTAAATAGAGAGAATAAAAAGTGTTTCTGGTGTTCAGTGTAACATCAGCGTTGCGCTTACAAAGTTAGTTGTTTCCCTGTCTTGTTGTAATAATTGCCAAGTGTCTAAGTGATGCAGATATTCCAACATAATGCATTATGGCCACTTATCTCACACTTTATGTGTTAGCTAAACTATGAATGTAAAAAAAAAACATCACACAAAAAGTTCTACTGAACCAGTGTTTTAATGTTCTCTAATAGGGATTTTGTGCAGAAAATGGCCTGTCCAGGAGAGCTGATGTAGCATATCGTTACAAGAAATGCAGTGCTTTGTGTCTTTATGAACCTAAAAAATGTTTAGAATTTGCCCAGCTGTTTTTGTTTTACAAACATTTTATATGTAGAGTCTTATTAGATGATTTATGGAATTCCCTGATATTGTAAATTGAGCTTTCATTGAATGGTTTCAGCATGACTCTCTTCCACAATGCTATTTTGGTTCTTAGGTTCATAGGTGTGCACTAGGCTAATGGCTCTGGAGCCTTTACAAGCCTAGCCCATAGAAGTGCCCTGGCATTGTGCCACCCGACATTGATTCCCAGTGCCTCTATCAAGTAGAACCACGGGAGAGATCTCCGGGGATAACTTTCTATTTCCCATCCACTTATCAAGATTTCTCTAGAAGAGGGCTAGTGAGGTGCTCTGCTTGACATGCATGGGAAGTCTATTCCAGAGCATGGGCAGACTCTGGGTTATGAACCTGTCCCTCCAGCATGTTCTTTTGATTGTGGTAATGAGGTTGAGGTCTCTGGAGCATGTGGTGTGGAGAGATTGGAATTTCTTTAGATGTAGCATTTCTAACAGAGCTGGGTCAGACATGGCTTTGTAAGTTAAGCAGAGATCACCTCTTAGTAGACAATATGAGATGGAGAACAGCTGGAGTTTTTTGAGTCTGTCCATGTATGACATGTGCTTAAGGCCTAGGATCCTTATTGTTAGGTACTTTTGTGGCCTTTACAGCTGTTGCATGTCTCTAGTGAGGTACATGTGAAATGGGGCATTATACTTGATGATTGGCCTAATGAGGGAAGAGTAGAGAGAGATGATGACCTCTTTCTTCCTGGATGCAAAACCTTTTATAATGAGATGTGTCACACAGAAAGACTTTCTGACCACAGTGGCAATGTGGTGGCCGAAGGAGAGGTTGCAGTCAACCTGTGTCCCCAGATCTCTTTTAACGCCTTCAGTGTTCAGTGTACTCCCATCAATGTGGTAATTAGTGGGAACTTAGTTTTTCCCAAAGGGGGTGATGACACATTTTTTGGCATTAAGCTTAAGGCCATGGTTTTGAAACCAGTCATTGGCCTCAGTAAGGCCTTTCTGTAGGATGTCTGCATCACTTGGGGAGTTATGGCTCTCAGCTTGCACTCATCTGTGAACTTGGTTAGCCAGAGTCCCTCCGTGTTGGACTGGACTTCTGAGAATAGATGCCAAACAGAAGTGGACCCAGGACCGATCCCTGTGGGACTCCACTTATGACTGGTCAGCAGTCTGACTTGGAGTCCGCTACTTTCACACTGTGGGTTCTGTGAGCCAATTTGCAACCCACCTAGTGATGTAGGGGTTGATGCCTAGTTTGGTGAGTTTATCAATAATTCCTGAGTGGGGAATGGTATCAAAGGCCTTGGCCAGATCGAGGTAGGTTGTATGAACTGCCTTCCCCTCATCCACAGTTCTGGTGACTAACTCAAATAAATCAACCAGGTTGAGAAGGCATGATCTACCTTTCACAAAACAAAATTGCGTGGGATCTAGAGTTTAGAGATTCCCTATATCCTTGTTAATTAGGTCCATGATGATGCACTCCATAGCCTTACATATTAGACTCATCAGGCTAATGGGGCGATAATTCCCAGGGTCTGTAGTTGCTCCTCCTTTATGGAGAGGGATGACTGTAGCAGTGCGACATTCAGTAGGGAAAAAGCCCGAGGTGAGGCTGTGATTGTACAGAGCACACAGATGTGGTGCCAGTTCACTTTGTAGTTCATGTAGAACACATCCAAGGATACTGTCAGGTCCCATGGAAGCTGTATTCTTGGCCTTGAACAAAGAAGCTTTAACCTGTGCTGCAGTAATGCTGGGTGCCTGGCATTCCTCTGGTATTGTGATTGGTCCTTTGGGGGGGAGACAGGGGTAAAGTTGGCACTGAATCTGTTGGCCAGCATGTTGGCAATATCTGTTGGCTCAGTATAGGAGGTACCATTGTGCAGTAACTCAGAGCAAACCTGGGTATTGCTGTGGATTGTTCTTCCTGTGTGAAGTGTGTTTGGCATTTCCATATTGAGTGAATGATCTTTTTGAAGACTTTATTAAGACAGTTAGTTCTCAGTGTAACTGTTTTGATGAGACAGCTTCTAAACTGATGTCTTTTCTCTTTTGCATGAACTTCATGTAAGTTTCCCCAACTGCCTACAAGGCTGGCATTATTTACCACATGCTCAGCATACTGGCTGAATATTCATGTGGACAAAGAATACATCAACATGACTATTCAGCAATTTTTTAAACCGTGACCTGGTGCTGGGTGCTTGATGGGGTTTGGGTGGGCCTTGCTATTGAGCAACCAGGGGGGTGCTGTTGTAAAACAAAGCCAGTTTACCAACATAAAGATTTTTCTATTTTTTATTTCAGGGCTCAGCAGTAGGATAACCAGCAGTTGGTAACAAAAATTGCCATATCACATAATGAATTCAGTGCATCTCTTTCCATCAGCAGTAATATAACAACTATGTTCTTAGATACAAAGAAAAAGATACAGCTAATTCCCTAGTTCACTGCACTTCACAGTAAACTGACACAACTTCACTGTCTGCAAGGGGCTGTAAATAAAAGCAGCACACATCTGAAGCTGTTAACACTCCTGCTGTGTAAATAACTTTCCCCAAAAGGTAATGAAATTAGCAGTCTTAGATGAATAGCTGACTGAATGTAAACAATAGGATTTACCATAGGATCATAGCATCATAGGAGGTTACTAGGCTAATGGCCCTGGGGCCCTTATAAGCCAAGCCATGAGTTTATCCCCAAAAAGAAACCTCAGTTAGCATATGTCATCCCTGTCATTGGGAGACACAGGTGGAACCCCTGGGATGAATTTGTGGTTTCTCATCCACTCATCAATGTTGCACTTGAAGAGGGTCAGCAAGGTTCTCTGTTTGATATGTATGGGAATTCTATTCCAGAGATGGGGCAACCTCTGGGAGACAAACTGTCTCTCCAGCAGGTTTTGTTAATGTCACATAACAGGTTCAGGCCTTTTGAGCGGGTAGTGCTTGAGGAGTTAAACTTATGGATATGGAACATCTTTAGTAGGGCAGGGTCCGAGATTGCCTTGTAGGCAAGACACAGATCACCCCTGAGCAATCTGCATGATACCGAGTAGCGTGATAGTGATTTCAGCCTGTCTGCATAGGACAGGTGTTGGAGGCTATGGATTCTCTTTGTGAGGTATTTCAGTGGCCTTTCCAGTTGGTGCAGATGTTTGGAGAGGTACATCCCAAACAGGGCATTATACTCAATTATTGGTCTAATGAGGGAGGAGTATAGAGAGGTAATAACCTCCTTTTTTCTGGATGCAATCCCTTTACTTATGAGTTGAACCAACTAAAAGGCTTTTCTGACCATTGCCGCTACATGATGGTCGAATGTGAGGTTGTTATCAACCTGAGTGCCCAGGTCTCTCACCACAGGTTGTGTGATTAGGGGTGGTGTGTTTTTACCAAAACAATTTACATAGTTGAAAATTCTTGGCACTCTTCTTTAATTTAGTAACACCTCAGAAACTTTGGAATGTTACACCTCCAACAACCTACATACATCCATACCTTACTGAGCATCTTATGAAGAATCAAGTTAAAAACATAGGACAAATTCCTTGTGAACAATAAATATTACCAAAAATATAAAAGCAAAGTATTCTTTACAGCAATACTAGTGCATTCTCAGTCTTTACCTTAAAACTGTATATAGTATAATACACACAAACTCAGAATTGTATTTTTCTCTATAATTGCACAAACAACTTTTTATATCTTGGAAACTGTACAAGATAGGCATATAATATCTTAACACTTTTGTTCAACCTGACTTGAGCTTTCATATGACAGGAACAAATTGCTTTCTGAGTGTTAGTTTAGTGAGATATTTATAGAACTATTAAGAATTATGATTATTTGTATAATTAAAAATATAAATAACATTGGATATCTCTCAAGATGTACAACTTACTAACCAGTTCCACGGGACAGAGGGATAAAGTCCTGATTACAGCATGAGTGACTTGAGCCTGATTAGTGGCGCAGGTCCCCATAGGAGCTGGCTGGGGAGGATGGGAGTGAGCAGCAGCTATTGCTGGCTCAACCATCTTGGAAGGAGGGAGGTGGTTCTGGCTCACTGTATGGGTGACACCTAGCAGGTGTAGTAGGTATTAGAGCCAGTAGAGTCTGACTGTACCATTGGAGTGCATTTGCACTGTAAGCAAAGGAAAACACAGCATGCAGAGGTGTACTTCTCCACATATGTCTGCAACAGGGGAGCTCAGAAGAGCTGCTGGTGAAGAGGGGTGCTCCCAGAGAATATGGTAGGCCATCCCACAGGACCAGCAAGCTGGCCTTCCTTCTATCACCTGATTCTTACCAGGAAATAAGGGCAGACTGGAATTCCAGGTAGGAAAGGCTGGACCATAGTGTTCTTGCTTAGCCTGGGAATGTCTGACTCCCGTCCTTCTGATATGGCATGGGTGACTGAGTGCAGGTTGAGGAGCCATCAGATGGGGTCCTGCCAGTTAGAAAGAAATTACAATTTACAGTGCAAATATCAATGACAATTGTTTTCAGAATCATCTAAGATTTTAGCTGATGGTTTGCTATACCTAGTAAGCTACTTGGTTTTAGGAATATTAATAGACAAATGGAAATACTGCATATCTTCATTTAGTGTATTATACATGGACAGTAGCAATCCATTTTTATGTTTCCCACCAGGACATTCACACCATGCCACTCAATAACATATTTTTCTGTGCTATAAAAATATAAATATAAATATGAAAAGACTGGACATTCCATTTCACACTTCCTTGTGTAATTTACATCTGTATTCAAAGAACTGCTTAATTGTACTCTTGGTCCCATCCCACTCATCAGTCTGTCTTTTCTAACCTTAACAGTCAGCTATCATCATTCCTCCCTGCCTACAATTATAGTAAGTGTGTAATGTTTTATAACACTGCCATGGAAATGTTGTGATTTTGTTTGCTTCACCAAAGAAAGTTAGCTAATAGCTGCTGAACTATCCAATCTGACATGTAGATTGGGACAGAAAACATATTTATATTAGAGCATATTAGGGATAGTTTTATCAGTTGTGGTTTACAGGATGTTTGCCTGAAATTGTTTTACAAACTTACAGTGTTTATTTATGTCCTGGATGTATTCTTTGCTTGAAGTAAACTGTATCGTAGGCTTAATTTTTACTTAGTTGGAGGTTACTGGGGGAATTACAATGGTGATCTTTGTATTTAAGTTTGTAGTGGCATTTGTTTACTTACATATCTGCTGTGTGGTAGTCACATGATTCTCAATTCTAACTTATTTATGTGTAGAGTTTTTACGTGAAACAAAATTACGTTTTCTCTTCTTCGTGCTAATTTAAATGAACTCCCCTCATTCTTCGTTCTTATACTGTCTGCTTTGCCTCCCTCAGGTATTTCACTTCTTTTCCAAGCTACTTAAGTCTGTCCTCATGCTTTAAACATCAGCTTTGCAGTGGATTCTACCCAAACGCTTCCCACAGGCACCGTATGAAAGGAAAATCAAGCCAAAAAAAAAAAAAAAAAACACTTAAGATGCATTTCCCACTTATCCTACCAATTGTGCTTAGTGTCTTACACGTCTAACTTTTCTTTTTTATAAGCATGTTAAGGCAGGATGTATAACTATGGCTGCTCTCTGCTTGCCTCTTCCTTTCAAAACACTTCCAGCTCATCCTTTTAGGGTAAGTTATCCTATTAAAGTGGTGTAACAATGTATAGTGCTTTGATGTCATACAATTATTAGTATTGTCTCTTTTCTCCAAGCTCACATTTCTGAACATGCATTTGAACCTATGCTTTTTGATCTCACTGCCAGACACAGGCCTTAACTGATTAATTCCCAGGACAGTGATAATTGAATCCTGCTTCACTCTCCTCCATCCCCCAATTCCACAGCCACCCCCAGACCATCCATTACATTTGTTCTATTCTCCGCCCACTGTCACACCCTCAAGACACCTCTTAAAAAGACACCACCATAAAACGGCATAACCCTCTTATCTCACTGCTCTCATAGTCAGTACTATAATATTACTGGAAGTCAGAATTCCCACTAACAAGTCCCTGTACAAACACCACAGAAATGCAATCAGTAAAATGTTCCTCTTTCCATAACGCACCTTGTTCTACCTCCTTCTTCTTTCCTGTTCACCTCCTTCAACTCCTATAGCTAATAACAAACATCTTCATAAAACACTTACACTACCAGTCATAATATTACAATGTGTTACTCCAACGTCCATAACTTCCTCATCAATAAATCACCACCACAACCCCAGTAATCAGACCACCCTATACCCCATCTCACCACTGTCAGGATCACTCTTCTATATGATTACTAAGACTCAGAAAAATGTTTTTTCTCTACCTAAAAACACCAAAGGCCTCCTTCAGACTATTGTCCATAATCATTATACTCCTTCTTAAGAGTAATATCAAACCCAACCCAGGCCGAACAACCCCCTTTCTTCAACATCAGAACTACTCTCTTCCTGTACTGATTTGTGTCATCTTCAATGCTTATAGCATCTGAAACAAACTACACCACATAAGTGCTTTTATTTCTCAGCACAATCCAGACATTCTAACAGTCACAGAATCCTTGGTCAGAAATGACTACCCTAATGTCTGACACTTTCTAATGTCCTACAAGTATGTCAATGATGCCAGATCAGGCAGCTGATCAGGTGGAGCATCTCTAATTTTGTACAGAAGTAACACAAATCCAAAAGTCTTTGCCCAAGGAAGCTCCGCCAAAGACTTCTCTCCTAACTGGATTCTCCTAAAATTTCCAGCTTACAAAGGCAAACCACTACTCATTGCTACAGCCTATTTACCACCCCATGATTCCCTAAATAAATTCATATCACTCATTACTAACATCCTTAATAACTGTCCCAAAAATAATAATATAAACATACAAGGTGACTTCAATCATAATTATCTTGGCCCTCTTTCACCTGACATGGGTACTTTCCTAGTAGACCTGAATATCCTTCAACTCATAAAAGAACCAACAAGACCTAACCTCAGGTCCTCTAAACACTTTGCATACAACTTGATTACTACAAACACATCAAACTCAGTCTCCAGCATAAACACTCTGCCACCCTCACTAAGCGACCACTGCCCAATCACCTTTGCAATTGTCAACAATCCTTTAATGCTACCACCAATATTAAAAGCCTTCAGAAACTAGAGTAGTACACATATAGACAAACGCAGAGCTTTTCTCACAGTCCACAACTGGAATCATATACTGTCCTTACATGGCCCTACTACAGCAGCTGTAAGCCTTACCAACTTTCTACACCAACTGCAAGGTAAATTCTTCCCACTTATCCACAGGCCTTATAAATTCACCAAAACTGAATGGCTATCTAATTAATTCAAATATCTTTAAACATTAAGGGATGAAGAATGGCAAAAATGGAAACAGACCCCCACAGATGATAACAGCATCTCCTTTATAGTATTGTGTAAACTAGACAAAAAGTCCGCCAGAAGACAAAAAAGAAATCTCTAAAGAAAAAAAGAAAGACATTTCCCTCTTATATTCCCCCAAAAGCTTTTGGAAAGAGCTCGACTAAAGAAACTTCAGCTCTACTCAGTTGCTTACCGCCTACTCAGAGGCGATTTATGCCTGACGTACAAAGCCATGTCTAACCCAGAATTAATGGACATGCTCCACCTCAAAAAATCCAAATCCCTTAGAGCTACACGCTCCAAGGACTTAAACCTCAGCACAAAAATAAATAGGACATGCTGGAGGGACAGATTAATTTCCCAGAGGTTCCCCTCACTCTGGAACAGAATCCCAATTCATGTTAGACATAGCCCCTCACTGACCCTCTTCAAGCGAAATATGGACGCGTGGATGGGAAATCGCAAATTCACCCCTGGGATCTCTTTTGTGTCCCTGCTTGACAGAGGCACAGTAAACTAATCTTAAAGGGCTACCTTCTGTGACCTACTTTACAGAGGCACAGTAGGCTAATCTAATAGGGAGGCTAGGCTTATAAATGCCCTTGGGCAGATAGCCTAGTATCTACCTATGAACCTATGAACCTATGTTAATCTACATACAGAAAGAAAACCTCCTCAAAATACACTGTCTACAGACACCATTCAGTATGGTACAGGAAAAATGTCTCCAAAAGTTTTCCTTAAAAATATAGCAATCTCATATCAATAAACTCCACAAGTCCCACAGATCATACATTGCCTTTCCCACCACTATTCATTTCCTCTTCCACTTCAAATGCACACATCCCAAAGAAGTCTCTATTCCACTTGAAAATATTTCCACTAATACCCCTTCTAGATCTGAAAAAAATAAACCCTGGTTCATATATTGCAGATAACATCTATGTCTTCATCTCGCACATACATATACAATCTGTCTCACACAAGACATCATGCTACAAATTTGGAAAACTGCTCTAATTAAACCCCTCCCGAAGCAAACCAAAACAAAAGATATCTTTCACTTCCATCCAATATTCGTCCTTCCAATTCTGGGCAACTCTCCTTCTACATCCATCAATACCACTTGCTGTCCTACAAACAACATGGATTTTGTCCTGGGCAAAGTACTATAACAGCAGATTGGTCCCTAAATGATGACATCCAGCTAAACTCTGATGGTGGCCTCCTTACAGGTGCCTATTTATAGATCTGTCAAAGGCATTTACCCTTGTTGACCACTATCTTCTCCAAAACAATCTAATTAAAATTGGTATCAGTCCAGATATTGCCCTCTGGCAGAAAAACTTCCTCACTGACAGACACATCAAAGTTAAAATAGGATCATCCCAATTAGAATATGCATCTGTGACAAAAGATGTACCATAAGGATTCATTTCTGCCACCCACTTCTTCTCCATATTCATTAACAAACTTCCTTGTGATCTCCCCATCTCCTGTGTATCCTCTATACTGTGACATGGTCATTTACTCATCAGGTCACTCTCACACCAACATTCAATGATAGCTCTAGTCAGACTTACTTGAGCTCCACCAATGGCTCCTAAACCATAAACTACTTCTCAGCCCCACTAAGACCAAAACTATGCTTTTTGAATCTCCACAGAAAATTCACCAAGCACCTAATTCTTTAACTATCTTTGACCTGCAGAACCATTACATAGAGTCAACCTCCACCTACAAATACCTAGGACTATGGTTAGATCAGTCACTGAACTTCCCTGTCCACACAGACAAAGGGAGAGACAAAATAAACTCCCTCCTGTTCTGGGCCAAAAATATCTTATCTTTTCTATCCCAACCAGCCGGAGCAGCCATTGGCAAAGGAGTTCTCCTTTCTTAACTTCAATATGGGCTCCCAAGTTTTGTTTGTGCTTCCAAGAAAAATATTGCCACACTCCAAACTATCTGTAACAGCACCTACTGATTCATTGCAAACTTACCTTTCTGTCAGTATTACTGTATTACCCTATAAAAGCCAAATGGCTACCCATAAAACAAAGATCTAACCTACTTTTAGGATCCCTACTCTAGAAACTACTTCATCTTCACATGTTTGGATGGTGCAGTGGTGCAGTGGTGCATTGGTAGCATTGTCACCTCACATCAAGAGGTTCTTTAGTTCAATTCTTAGCTGAAGTGCCTTCTGTGTGGAGTCTGCATGTCCTCCCTGCATTTGTGTCGGATTCTCTGGGTACTCCGGTTTCCTCCCATGTTACAAAGACGTGTCTGGAGTGTTTCTCCTCATGCCTCTGCTGAAAATTGGCTTTGTTCCAAGTCAGACTTTCCTGGTAAACAAATAATAAATAAATATCTACTCCTTTTGCAGCTAGACTTCATGAAATAACCTTCTCATATAACCTGAAGTGCTACTCACAAGCCACACCAACTCTTATCACCCCTAAAACCAAACTCTACAGCACTGCACATGCTTTCTTCTCTCAGGCAACTAGTCTTTAGCAAGCACTGCTCATTGACACAAAGGAAATCAAAATTTATTCCAAATTCAGAATGCAACTCAAAAAGCACTTCAGTCAAGCCAAATGCTCCTGCTTCAACACAGGGCATATTGCCTAACCAGCCTCCTTTCCTAGTCTCTTCTCCTCTCTCAAGAGTCATGATGACTGACCCACTTTAGAAACTAATGTATATATATATATATATATATATATATATATATATATATATATATATATATATATATATATATATATAGGTTCATAGGTTCATAGTTACCTATGAACTATGCTATCTGCCCGTGGGCATTTATAAGCCTAGCCACAGAGTGATGGCTTTCACCTCCCCATTAGATTAGTAACCTGGGCCTCTGTCAACAGGGCTCCTGAAGTGATCCCAGGGTAGAACTTATGATTACCCATCCACTCATCAAGATTTCTCTTGAAGAGGGTCAGAGAGGAGCTCTGTCGAATATGGATTGGGATTCTATTCCAGAGTGAGGGGAGTCACTGGGACAGGAATCTATCCCTCCAGCATGTCCTGTTTATTGTTGTACATAGGTTCAAGTTGCTAAAACAAGTGGTTCTGAGGGATCTCGTTTTTTTGAGGTGAAGCATGTCCAATAGTTCAGGGTTTAACATGGCCCTACATGTCAGGCATAGGTCACCTCTGAGCAGACAGTAAGCAACTGAGAAGAGCTGGAGCTTTTTTAGTCGTGCTTCATAGGGTAATTGTTTAAGGCCCTTAATCCTCTTAGTGAGGTACTTCTGTGGTCTTTCTAGTTGTTGTAGGTGTCTAGTGAGGTACATCCCAAATGGGGCATTGTACTCTATTATGGGCCTAATGAGTGAAGAATAAAGGGGCACAATTGCCTCCTTGGATCTGGATGAGAAACCCTTTGTGATCAGGTGTGCCACATAGAAGGATTTCCTGACTGTTTTGGCTATGTGGTTATCAAAGGAGAGCATGCTATCTACTTGGGTACCCAGGTCCCTAATTACTTCTTCTGTACTTAGTGGATTCCCATCTATGTGGTAGTTTGTAGGTACCTTGTTTTTCCCAAATGGGATTACTATGCATTTTTTGGTATTTAGCTTGAGGCCTTTACTTTGACACCAGGTGTTTGTCACTGTGAGACCATTTTGCAGGATGTCTGTGTCAGCTGGAGAGTCAATTATTGCACCCAATTTACAGTCATCTGCAAACTTGGTTAGCCACAGTCCCTCCGCCTTTGCCTGTACTTCGGAGAAGTATATACTGAACAGGAGGGGTCCCAGGACTGAGCCCTGTAGGACTCCGCTTGTGACTGGTTTAAAGTCAGACATGGCGCCTGCCACTCTTACCATGTGGGTTCTGTCTGAGATCCAATTGTCAACCCATCTCATGACATCGGGGTTGATATTTAAGCTGGTGAGTTTGTATATGATTCCTGAGTGTGGGATGGTGTCGAATGCCTTAGTGAGGTCCAGATATGCTGTGTGGACCACCTTCCCTTCATCTATGGCCTTGGTGACTGTTTTGAAGAAGTCGACTAAGTTCAGGAGGCAAGATCTGCCTTTAACAAAGCCGAACTGGGTGGGGTTCAGTGTCTGGAGGTTCCCAATGTCCCTGTTAATGAGCTCCATGATAATGCATTCCATGGCTTTGCAGACCAAGCTAGTCAAGCTTATAGGGCGATAGTTCCCAGGGTCAGTTGTGGCACCACCTTTGTGGAGTGGTACGACTGTTGCTGTACGCCATTCTTTGGGTACATAGCCTGTAGAGAGGCTGAGTTTGAATAGTGATTTGAGATGGGGGGGTTAGTTCATTTTGAAGCTCATGTAATACACAACCTTGGATAGCATCTGGTCCCACTGATGCTGTGTTTTTGGCCTTTGCAAGGCCTGTCTTTACTTGTGTGTCTGAGATATCTGGAGCACCACATTCTTCTGGTATGGGTGCTAGCCCCTTTGGTGGAGGGGGGGGGGTGAAGTTTGCACTGAACTTGTCAGCCAGGATGTTGGCAATGTCGGTTGGTTCAGTGTATTTATGGTCATTATGCACTAGCTCAGAGCATATCTGAGAGTTTGCCCCTAGACTCTTGACATAGTTAAAGAAGGCCTTGTGGTTATACTTAGAGTCATTGGCTATTTTTCTTTTGAAGTTGGCCTTGGATGATTTAATGAGGGAGCACAATTTTTTACTGATGTTAATCAGAGATGCCTTCTTATTTTGGGATTTTGTTCTATCTTGCAGGTGTTTCCTCCTTCTGTTGTAAAGTTTATTTATGGCCGGGGTCCACCAGACTGGCTTCCTCTTTTTTGAGGAGTTGGTCTTGGTTTTACTTGGGATGGCTCGGTCCATGCATTCTTGAAGGTGTTCATAGAATGCACTTGTAAAGGATTCTGCCGATGGGTCATCATTTTCCATTTGATTGGGAGCTTTGAAACTTCCCACCTTGGTCTTGAGGAGTGTGAAGTTGGCTTTAGAGAAGTTTTTTACCTTGATTTCCTTGATTGGGGGGGGGGTCGGGATGTGGATGTCCAGTATGATTAGTTTGTGATCTGATCTTACCAATGATGAGTTTACCTCAGGTGTGGAACATAGGTTCCCCATGTTGGTGATGACCAGGTCCAGTATGTTGTCATCTCTTGTGAGAGTGGTGACCAACTGTTCAAGTGCGTTTGAGTTTATAAACTCAAGGAAGCATTGGGCTAGGGCGTTTGAGCTTGAGTAGTTTTCCCAGTCAATGTTTGGATAGTTGAAGTCACCCAGTAGCTTGGTGTTGGGTAGAATCTTCATACTTTCTAATGTTCTCAGGAATGCTGCGTGAGGGTCCTGAGACAAGGTGGGAGATCTGTAGTAAGCTATAAATTGAACAGTCAGTTTACCCGCTGTCAATTGCACTTGGATGGTCTCAGATTCCGCGTGCTGTGCTACTAACCTGGAGGTATGGGTGTTCTTGATGAATATGGACACACCCTGTCCTTTTGCGTTCCGGTCCTGGTTTTGGGACCTAAAGGTATGGTAGGAGTTATAGCCTGGTAATGCTGGGGTGCTCTCTGGAGCCTTGAACCAGGTTTCTGTCACTGTACATACGTCGATTTCTTCCATACTAAGGAGAGCCTTGAGTGTGTGCATTTTGAGGTTTAGACTTCTGGCGTTGAGCAGCATTACCCTCAGTTTTTGTTTATTATTGTTGTTTATGAAGGCAAGTTTGTCTTTTGAGCCTTGCCTAAAGAAGGCAGTATTGGGGCGGCAAGAGTCTTGGCCAGTATTCAAAAGCCCAGGGGCGACAGGTGCAAGCCATCTCTGGCAAAGCAACGTGGCTTGTCAAGCATGTTGTCCCACGCTGACAAGTACTGGATCCCCTTTGAATGACACCAGTAGTTTAACCAATTGTTGAAATTGATCATTTTTTTCTTCATATGCTGGCATTATTTTGGGTGAGGCCAGGATGCTACTCAGAGTCAGAGTCATACCAGCCTGGGCTACATGGTCAGAGAGCTCCTCCATGTCTCTTTTCATGTAGTCCAGGAAGGTACCTCTCATTTACGCCAACATGTACAATGACAGAGTCATATTTGTACTTGTTGTGGAGTGACCTGAGTGCATGTGTTATGTGGCAGATTCTGGCACCCGACAGGCAGCTTACAGTAACCTTCTCCTTGTTCAGTCTAGTGAGTGGGACGTCTGTGTGCCTGATGATAGAATCACCAATTACTAGTGTGTTAGGTGTGTTATTTAGCCTTAGGGGCTGTTTTTGCTTGGCACACTGATGTTGTGACATATGTGTTACCTGATTTCTGTTGTGGGGTGGGGGTTGCTTGGGTGTATGCTTAGGAGGTCTCTGTTGTTTAGGCAGGTTCTTATTTAGAGCCTCCGAGTATGTTTTTGCGTGTTTCTGAGAGTTGTTTTCTGGTGCAGCTATGGCTGGTCTATGTGAGTCTGGTAATGTGGTGCTAGTGTTGCCCTTCTCCTTGTGACTGGTTGATCCAGTCATGGGTTGAGAGAGCTTAGCCTCCAGTTTGGCTGTGTAGTTGCATCTCTCACATATGTTTGTGTTGGTTGGGAGGAGGAGGGGGTTGTCTGTGTACATGAGGCAATTGTAACATTGCCTCAGGATGCCCAGATTCACCAGCTGGACCGGAGAGCACACCTGAAGCTGTCCCTTGAACATGCCTGAATAGATGGTTGGGACTATTGTTGATTGGATGAATAAAGAGCTTTATACTTCCTGAGTATAGGGCTGAAGTGCAAGCTGTAAGCTAGTGCTAGTTTTAGTGAGTTTTAGTAAGTACCGGTTTTAAATTGCCTTATTTCTAGTGCTGGGTTGAAGTGTTTCAAGTTTCAAGGGAAAAACTGAAGTGCAGACTTCGTAGAGCCTGGAATAGTTTAACCGCAGCTAAACAGCGGTGTGCAGTGCACAAACCTGCGCAAAACCGCGCTAAGTGGTTTTTATACCAGGGAGATCAAAAAGGATAGAAATTAGCCCAAAATGGACAATGAGCTACAAGTTGCTGGGCTGGGACCACTCCTACAGGGACAGATAGGCTGCTCAGAGTTCCCTCTCTCACAGTGAACAAGGAAGCCACCTAACTATCCAAGTATGATATGGACAACACAGGAACCTTTACCACAGTCCTGGATTCAGCAAAGCCTGAAAACTGGACTAGACTAGTTCAGAAAGGTGGGAAAACAAGGAATTTTTTTGTGTTTTATTATTTTTTTTTTTTTTTTTTTTTTTTTAGAAACAACAGAAATGCAGAGCTTAAATTACTTTAAATACACAAAGGAGGCTAGCGCACTTGAGTGTGTAGCCTGCGACTGTGTTGCAGGTAACTTAAATGCAAAAATGACAAACAGTAACTTTTTTTCAAGTGCAACAAAGAAATAAGTACAGTAAACAATACAGATATCACTAGGGATCCACAGAAGCACTGAAAAGCCATGCTTTAGACAGAATTAGTGTTTCAGGGAAACAACAAGCAAAAACAATACTTAATCAAGTCCAAAGTCTCTCTTTTGTCTCTCGGCCGCTTGTAGGACCCTGCAGGGCACCACGAGGAGCCTGCTGAGCTGTATATAAGTGCAAAACCAAGCTAAGCAGTTTCTATACCAGGAAGATCAAAACGGATAGAAATTAGCCAAAAATGGCCAATGAGCTACAAGTTGCTGGGTTGGGACCACTCCTACAGGGACAGATAGGCTGCTCAGAGTTCCCTCTCTCACAGTGAACAAGGAAGCAACCCAACTATCCAAGTATGATATGGGCAACACAGGAACCTTTACCTCAGTCCCGGATTCAGCAAAGCCTGAAAACTGGACTAGACTAATTCAGAACGGCGGGAAAACAAGGAATTTTTTTGTTTTTTTATTTATTTATTTTTTTTTTTTTTAGAAACAGAAATGCAGAGCTTAAATTACTTTAAATACACAGAGGAGGCTAGAGCACTTGAGTGTGTAGCCTGCAACTGTGTTGCAGGTAACTTAAATGTAAAAACAACAAACAGTAACTTTTTTTCAAGTGAAACAAGGAAATAAGTACAGTAAGCAATGCAGATATCACTAGGGATCCACAGAAGCGCTGAAAAGCTATGTTTTAGGTGGAATTAGCATTTCAGGGAAATAACAAGCAAACAAACAACAAGCATACAAACAAAACTAGATTCAGCAAGCCTGGGTCTAGTCTATGCTACAGCAAATAAGGTGTACCAATTTCAGTAAGAAACAGTTCAAATATGCAGGCACTATAAGCCTTTAACCAGAAATTCCCAGCTCAGAAGGGCAGAGTCCAGCTTCTCCTCCCACAAGAGTGCAGACCACGAACCTTCTTAATGTAAAATAACTGTCCTGAAGCCCAAGTGCTTAAACCAGAACTAATACACTTTTAGAATAACAGACACTGAGCCCTCAATCAGCAGTTCCCAACTTAGAAGGATGTAAGCTACCTGTCCTGCCACCACAGTGCAGACCACCAACCTTCCTAATGTAAAACAACTGGTCTGAAGCCCAAGTGCTTAATCCAAAAGACTTAGAATGATAGCTATACTTTAATCAAGTTACTACCAAACAGTAATAAATACGATTGAATACTTTAAAGAATGCCTTGATTAGTGCTCAAGTTATACAAACAAAGCTAGATTCAGCAAAATAGAATAAGATAACTTAAAACACCCTGACCACGAGCAAATATAATCAGCAAAATATAATAAGATAACTTAAAACACCCTGACCACGAGAAATGAACCTCGAACTATAAAACAAAAAGATAAAACACGTAGGAAGAACTAGTGTTTTAGCGCTTTCATCTTTTATTGATGGATAAGACTTCTTCAGAAACAAATACATAAATGCAGTGTAATCAGTTGTACACACTTGATATTCTATAATTCAAAAAATACTAGCATGTCATAAAGAGATAGAATTTCAAAGGGCCAATCATAAGACTCAGCAATAAAATAACCCATCTCCCAAAAAATGCTGTGATTACCAAGAGATGTCAGCATTAAAAGGTACATTATCATTGTGACTTGATTAACTAATCAAATTAAAATGAATAAATAAAGGACAATAATAATTTAAGATTTTTAGAAATAAAAGTATAGGGGAATCACTGAAACCAAAGTAAGCACTAAGGCTGAAATCCAATATTTAAACTGCCAAAGCAACCCAGGAAATCTCTAGAAGTCCACAACTCAGTGTGTCATTCATCTAGCAAAACCCCTGTTCCCCTAGAGTAGTCTTGCAATCAAACAAAACAAAACCACTCTGTTTTTAATGTAGCCAACACTGCGCACATTTAATATTAATATGTTCATTGAGACCAGGGGCTGAGTCAGCTCCCAGCAGGAGCTGCCATTTAAGTTCCTTCATTTCCAGCACTTCTAGAGATTTCCTGGGTTGCTTTGGCAGTTTAAATATTGGATTTCAGCCCTAATGCTTATTTTAGTTTCAGTGATTCCCCTATACTGTTATTTCTGAATATCTTAAATTATTATTCTCCTTTATTTATTTTATTTTATTTAATTTGATTAGTTTATCAAGCCACGATGATAATGTACCTTTTAATGCTGACATCTCTTGGTAATCACAGCATTTTTGAGGTGGTTGGGTTATTTTATTGCTGAGTCTTATGATTGGCCATTTGACAATCTATCTCTTTATGACATGTTAGTATTTTTTGAATTACAAAATATCAAGTGTATACAACTGATTGCACTAAATTTATGTATTTGTTTCTGAAGAAGTCTTATCCATCAATAAAAGATGAAAGCGCTAAAACACTAGTTCATCCTACGTGTTTTATTTTTTGTTTTATAGTTCGAGGTTCATTTCTCGTGGTCAGGGTGTATTAAGTTATTTTATTATAGCTTATCTTCTTAGTCTCGCAAGTTGTTGGTTATTTAATAAATATATATATATATATATATATATATATATATGTGTGTGTGTGTGTGTGTGTGTGTGTGTGTGTGTGACTATACATATATATATATATATATATATATATATATATATATATATACACATACATACATATATATATATATATATATATATATATATATATATATATATATATATATATATATATATATATATATATATATATATATATATTGTACATTTTGTACACTGCATTGTGGTTGATCCCTAGATTGTATAATCACAATTGTTCTATGTAATTAGTTGTATTTGCTTACATTATTGTATTATTTGTTGTTTTTTTTTTTGTTTTTTGTTTTTGTTTTTTGAAGGCTGAACCTGAAATCGGTCAATATTTATTAGTCCACTACCCACAGTAAACAAATATAAATAAATAAATTATGAATAATAACTGACAGTGGTTGATATCATCTCAGTATCATTTTCTTACTTTTTTGTTTCATTTATAGTGTCAGTTGCCAAATAGGTAGCATACTTACCTTTGGTGCAGAATGCAGATGGTTCTATTTGCATGCCTGGTAGATCCATTACTGTCACTGAAGTGCAGATGAAGGGGGTTGCTACACTCTTGAGTGTCATACTTCAGATGAGATATTAAACCATGGCCTCTCTTTTTTAATTTATCCAAATCTTTTTGGTTTCTAATACCATGATGGGAATGGACCTCATTCCTAAATCAAAGTATGATTAAAGTTCATTAAATTAGTATTGTATCAATCTTTTTTTTTTCTCAAATATTTTTTTTTCAATTAAATAACATTTACATAATATTTTTAAATATCATTTAAAACAACTATATACAATATTTACAATAGCATGACTTTCAATTATATACACTGTATGTTATTAAATATAGAATTAACAGATCAGTTATCAGAGATACAATATTGATTATTGCAGTGTGTCCAACAAAGATATAACTTTCTTCCAAGGATTATTTACCAATGGCCTGGGATAGATTCATAGTTCTTTAATTTTTATTTCCATCAATGCAGTTGTCTTCAGTAAAGTGTAGAATTATTCTAAGGTCAGGGGTGTATTTGAATTCCACCTTCTGGTTACGCATTTCCTAGATATAGAAAGTATTGTCCATAACAAATACATATTTGTCTTATTCAGGTAAGGACCTTCATTTTCATTTAGAATTATCAATACTTTAGTTAAGCCAATGGATTAATTAAATAAAGCTTGCAAAAAAATATTGATTCCATTCCAATATGATTTAATTTTATTACATTCATAAAAAATATGAATCCAGTCTGCTTTATTTGACTTTTCACACCTCCAGCAAAAACCCTTTGTAGTAGTACTGATCTTTTTAATTCTATCTGGTGTTAAAAATGCTCTGTGTAAGTATTTCCAGTTAAATATTTTCCAGTACTGTGTGTTAGAGGTGTAATTAACTGATAGTAAGATGTTAGTTTTAATTTCTTCTGTTAACTGCAATGACTAACCTTTTGTTAAGAACTGCCAGTATGATGGTTTGGGAATTGTTTTATATGTTATTAACTCTTTATATAGATTTGAAATGAAATTTTTCTTTTCACAACTATTATATATAAATTCATACAGAAAATTTATTAGATTTGGAATATATTTAAATGAGGAATTATTAATTAATCTGCATAAATCTTGAGTGTACATTAGAATGCTTTGTAAGGTTAACCAGTCCCGTGCTGGAATATTGTAAGCAGTTTTTATCATATGTATATCTAAAACATTTAATTTAATTACACATGGAAACCAGCATAATAATCCATTTTGTTCCCAGGAGGTTATTGTTTCCCTATATATTTTGTGAGAAAAGTTCTTAGTGATAGTAAATGGGGTTAAAAGGTCAAACCAATGTCTTAGATCTATGTTTGCGTTGATAAGTTTCCTAAAGGAATTGGTGTAATGATTAATCAGTGTTGTTTTAGAAGTTTTTGTTATATTATATTGTATACTTATGCATAGTATGTACCAGGGTTTGTTTGATTTGTCTACTATTACAAATTTTTTAACAGATTAAACTCATTTGTTAATATAGCCGTTGTTAATTCTTTCCCGTTGGCAAAATAATTTGGGTTTATCCAGTCTATCGTAGTTTTAAGCACAGATGCTTTTATATATGTTTCTATTTCAGGAAGTTCAATCCTCCTTGTTTCCAGGGTGTAATGTCATAAGTTAGAGCAACTCTATTCTTTTTGGGATACCATAAAAATTTTAGTAAACTTGAGTTTATTTCTTTAAGAATGCATCTTTCAGGAATTAACTGTATTCATAATGCTACATATAGTATTTTTGGCAATAAGACCATTTTTATTAATTGCAATCTGTCTTCAAAATTTAATATACTTTTGTTCCACTTTTCTATATATATTTTTACTGTTACAATAATGTTTTTATAATTTATTAATATCGTTTCGTTTATATTTTTGCACAACACTATTCCTAAATAATTTAGCATAAGTTCTTGTTTTCCTATGATGGATTTATCTGTAACTTGTAGTTATTTTTTCTTATTTAGAAATAGAAATTTTGATTTTGATCTATTAAAGTGTAGACCTGAAATCTTATAAAATTTCTCCATCACTTCTTCTAGCTCTCCTAATGACTCTCTGGAGTTTGATAGGGTTAATAAAATATCATCAGCAAAAAGCATTATTTTAGATGTGTACTGGTCGTAGACTTCTATTCCTTTTATTCTTGGATTATTGCATATTATTTCTGCAAGTATTTTGGGTCTATATTAGAACACCGAACATTCAAAAGGTCGAGTGTTCTAATATCGAACCATAGCAATTGAAAAAAAAACCATCAAACATTCGGAACAGCAATTTTTTTCCTAGGTAAAAAATTTGCTGTTCCAAAACACATATACACAACACAAGCACACCAAACAAACAGCAATCCACACACATACACCTAAACTCTAATACCTAACCCTACACTAAACTATACATACACCACTAACTATCCACTTACCTTAACCCAAACCCTAACCCTAAGGTCCATAACTATCTCACAGTCAACTCACCCGCGCCCTAACTCTAACTCACCTAACCCGCCCTAACCCACACGTCCACACAATCGCACACTTACCTGAATCCGACCCGTAACTTTCCACCAGAGCGCTGAAAATAGCAAAGCAACAGAAACAGACAACCAAATTCTTTCCCTAGGAAAGAATTCAGTTTCCTGTTACTTCAACAGGTCGATATTAGAACACTCGACATTTCAAATGTTCGGTGTTCTAATACAGACCCAGTATTTCTATAGCCAAATCAAATAAAATAGGAGAAAGGGGCATCCTTGTTTAGTACCTTTCACTATATGGATATATTCTGAGGTGAAAGGACCTAATTTAGTTATTAGTATATATGTTTTTTAGTAATAAGATGAAGGGAGGAGGAAATTAAAATAATGCTAAAGTTTTAAATAGATATTCCCAGTTGAGGGAATCAAAGGCTTTTTCTATGTCTAATCCGATTACAAGTATTTCTCTATCTTCTTTAGTCACATAATCTATAAGAGTAAGTATCCTTTTAATATTATCATGTGTGTGCCTGTTATATAAAAATCCAGTTTGATCATTATTAATTGTCTTTGAAAGTGGGATTTTCATTCTGTTAGCTAGTATTGACATGAATATTTTGTAATCATTATTCAGTAATGATATAGATCTGTATAAGGTGCAAAGGTCAGATGGTTTATTATCTTTTAGAATTGGTGTTATGAGAGAATATTTCCATGAGGGTGGTATTTTTGCTTCTGACTGGACTTCTAGCAAAGTTTTATCAAAAAGGGAGATTACTGTTGAAGGGAAGAGTTTGTAAATTTTCGTAATTATACCATCTATCCTTAGGGCTTTGTTAGATTAACTTCTTTTATCTTGTCAACAGTTTCTTTGTAGGATATATGTTTTTGTAGGTCTAGTCTTAAGTTTTCGAATTTTTTTTTATATTAGTAAGGTTTGCATCTAAGTTTATTTGGTTGGTATCTAAATCTTCTTTTTTGAAGTGTTCTATGTAATGGAACCAAAATGCTTCAAGGATGTCTCCTATACCTGATACTTTTTCCCTTTCTTTTCATGATATATGCTGCTAATGTTATTTGCTTTATATTGTATTTTAATTCTTGTAGATAAGTTATGTAGATATCTGCGGGAGGTGGCTAATGAGTTTATTTTTAATTTTTCCAAGGCTAGACAAGTTTTTTGTGTTAGAATTTCATTATATTTTTTATTTAATTCCTCTATTTCTTTTTTTGACTTTTGGACAATTCTGTTTTTTTTTTTTTTAGATTTTGCTGTCAAGAGTCTGGTTTGCAAGTCTAATGATTCAGATTCCCACTCTCTAACTTTGTTTTTGTACCAGCTAAGGTCTTACCAAATAAATATGCTTTTATGAGTCCCAAACCATGACTCTACTGATTTCTGTTGTATTATTAATTTCGAGAAATAATTGTAGTTCTGACAACATCCAGGGTCTGAATTCTTTAATTTTCATGATATATGATGGAATTCTATTTAAGAGGATTAAAGGTTTAAACTCTATTTGGAGCTTCATTATCAGAGAGTCATGATCTGAGAAGCGGCATGGAACTATTGAGAAGTTGAGGATTTTTGTGTGCAAATCTTGAACTACAAATAATTTGTCTATTCTGGTTTGTGTTCCAAATCTATAGTCTTTATGGGAAAATAATAAGGATTTATCATCTTTTACTTTAAAAGTGTCAATTAAATGAAATGAATCAATCCCTTTTTTTAAGGATTTTGAAATAGTTGCTATGCGAAAAAACATCTTGGTGGTTTCAGAAGCTTGTAAGGTACAATTAAAGTCTCTTCCCAGTATAAGATTTCCTTTATAATTGTTGGAAATAAAATCTAGGTGCTTTTTAACTGTTCCTGCTCCAATTCCTGGGAACCAATATAGGTTCATAGGTTCATAGGTAGGTACTAGGCTATTGGCTCAAGAGCCTACATAAGCCTAGCCAATAAGGTTCCCTGGCTTACGCCACCCAAGAAAGTTATTTTCCTGTGCCACTGTCAAAAAGAGACACAGAAGTGATCCCGGGGGTGTATTTCCTATTTCCCATCCACTCATCAAGATTTTTCTTAAAGAGTGCTAATGAAGAACTTTGCTTGACATAGATGGGTAGCCTGTTCCAGAGTATGGGAAGTCTCTGGGACAGGAATCTATCCCTCCAGCATGTCCTAAGTATTGTGGTGACAAGGTTTAGGTACCTAGAGTGTGTAGCTCAGAGGGGTTGGGATTTCTTTAGGTGTAGCATGTCCAACAGCTCTGGGTTTGACATAGCTTTATTTGTTAGGCAGAGATCACCTCAGAGTAGGTGATATGGTACAGAGTAAAGTTGGAGTTTTTTGAGGTGGTCAGTGTAGGGCATTTGTTTGAGGCCAGTAATCCTCTTTGTGAGGTACTTCTGTGGCCTTTCCAGCTGCCACAGATGTCTTGTGAGTTACATTCCAAAAGGGGCGTTGTACTCTATAATGGGTCTAATGAGTGTTGATTAGAGGGGAACAATGACCTCTTTTTTGAGATTGTTTATTTTTTTTTTTATAAATTTTTTTGAGATTTGAGATAGATTAGCTAAGGTCCATATTCTGTCATTAAATTTAATTATAACAAATGCTAGTAGACCTTCTTTGTCTTCATATTTATAAATAACTTTTGGAGTGAATAGGTTTTTCTTCCAGAGAATTTATACTCCTTTTGTCTTTGTTCTATAGGAGGATTGAGCTAGGGTTCCAAATAAAGCTATCATTAGTCTTAAAATGTGTTTCCTAGAGAAATACTACTTGTGTCTTATTTAGATTTAAATGTTTTAGTAAGTTTGATATTTTATTTGCATTATTTAAGCCATTAGTATTTAATGATAAGAATGTTAAATCCATTTCAAGTTATTGTTGGAAGAAACTGTTTGCTTCTTTTTTTATTTTGATTATAGTAGTTATACCATATTATCTGATAAGATTGGATGCTATTTTTATGTGTGTAAACTTAGGAGTGTAATTTAATGTTCTTTCTTCTTTAAATATAAGTAGGGTAAAATTCTGGTCAGGCTTTAAAAATGTACTTCTATAAAACATTAATTCTAAAGTATCAAATACAAGTAAATATGAATTTCCCATTAAACATGGAATGAAAGTCAGTCCTAATCCAATAGATAAAGATAGATCTATTGGATTGTCACTCATACCTTTAACCAACAATATCAACTGAGCTCCATATGTTAAATTATTATATGGAGAATTTTCTTAAAAGAGATATGAAATTCTATATTATTCTATTATTGTTCTATAGTATTTTATATATCAGGATGGAATGTTAGTAGTGTAAACAATGGTACTTTTCCGTTATCGGGGCAACAGGTCTAGTGAGCTGTTGGAAGGTTAGCACGCGGTTGCAATGATCCATAAAATAAGGTTTTCTCTGTTAAACAGAGGAAGATGATTTGCGCACTTAATTTATCAGGAAATGTATTGCATAAAACGTTCCTAATGTTGTTATTGCTCCTGCCTACGGACTTTACCAGGCACCATGGTATTAGCACTGTTGCCAGTAGCAGTAAATATGCGAGGTAAGAGCTCTTTGTAAAATGGCAACTGGTAAATAGTACTTGTCATTATCAACACCGGGATCATTAAATACAGCATTAGGATAACCACCCACTCTGAAACCATGCTGCGCAAGTATATGGAGACAAACTTTACAATGTCACAGGTCGGTTCAGTATGACTTCAAAACCTTCCACCTTTGTAACTGCAATTACCAAGACAAAATGGTATGTATGTGTTTTGTGTTTTCTAATTTCTTCCCCGTTTTATCTGAGAAAGAAAGTACAATGGATTTAGGCCGTTAGCTTGAACTCTTGGAGGGTATTATTAAGAAGGAGTCAAGGGTTACAAACTCCTGGCAATGTTAAATTGCCTGCTTTATGAAAAGCACGTCACCTTTGCTGATGTCCGGCTAAAACTGTTACCTACGCTGATGTCCTGTAAGAGTAAGGGAGTTTGTCTTTCAGAATGCTAATGGGATACAGTCTCTGGAAAAGTGCCATTATTCCTTTTTTGTTCACTATTTGTAGTCGAAATCTCTTGTCAGAAAAAGTGAAGGCTGTTCCCAGATCGTCATCAGCAGAGCGATCTTTGTGACCGCGTGCTAACCTTCCAACAGCTCATTAGACCTGCTGCCCCGATAACGGAAAAGTACCTAAACAATTATTATGTTGACTTAGAAAATATCCAATATTTATTTACCCTGAAGAGATCCCAAATATGTCAGATATGTCATGTTGGATAAATTAAATGCAACAGAGGAGCATACACTAAATAAGCCAACAACAAATAGATTATTACTAAAATAATTTGGCTAAAAGAACTCTACAGGAGACAATGAGTGATTACCAATGAAATATGAATTTACTGTAGGTGTACTGTCTTCCTTTACTTTCCCACTCTTCAGCTGACCAACTTCATCTTACACTTATGAAAAGACATGGCTTATCAGTGGTATCCTGACTCTGCGTAGAGGCGCCCTGCATTCTAGTGTGCAGTGCTTTTATATATTTATAGATTTACAAAGCAGAGAGAATGAGCTATGATCACCCTGACAATTCCCATTCTGCATAGGGCACCTCCTGCTTCCAGAATGGGTAATCACATCAGGTCTAGAATGAATGTGAAGGTACCTATATGGTAATCAAGACTTACCTTAGGTAAGTATTAATCAAATAGTATTTAGAGCGTCTTAGAGAGTTCTCGGGGCAGTTAGAATACTCTTAAGCCTCTCCTCCCTTGACCAAAAACAGAGATTTCCCTTCCCTTGTTTTAAATCAGTACTAATAAAAGAAATTCAGCAAGCATAGGTAAACAGAAATAACATTCAGTAGTCTGTCTTGTACATGACTCACAATCCATTAAACAAGTCAGTGACTAACATCACTTTAGTAAACATAAAGACAAATTAGAAATAATTTGCTAGCTCTTTAAATTTTCTGATAAAGCAAAAAGTGAACAATAAGCTATTTTAACTAAAAGTATAAAGCATTTCAATTTTTCCTTGCATGTATAGATTTCTACTTATATTGTAGTGTCAATAGCTGTCTTTGAAATCTGTACAATACTTCACTTCTTCAAATCATTCCATTTTCAATTCAGGTTTTGTTTTGTCAAAATGGCAACAATATTTCAAGGGCACAATTAATATGTAGACTGATGTCTCAAATAAATAACTTGTCAATTGCCAAGTGAGTTAGTTTAGAATGTAAGACTAGTGCAAATATAGCATGTTGCAAAAATATATATTTTTTCGTGTGCTCTAGAGTCTGTCATATGCAAGTGACATATATAATGTAGCATATATGTAGAGCAGATAGCTTATGGATTCAGGTTGTTAAAGTAAATTATGCTTATTAATCAGTCAGTTTCATTTAAATTTGCAAGTAATTTGGGGACATTTCAGTTGAGTTTCCAGGAATGTGTAGTCCAATGTGAGTAATTGAGTCCACTTTTCCTCATAAACATATGTCACAATTCATTAAACTAAGCAGAGTCTAACATCTGTCTAATAATCATTATAAAGACAAAGAATAGTAATTTCTCATCTCTTCAAACTTTCTGATATTGCCAAATGTTGACTGTAAGCTATTTTAACTGGAAGACTAAAAAATGTCAATACTTCCTTGTGAATATATATTTTTACTTTTACTGTAGTGTCAAGAACTGTCTTTGAAATCTATGCATTACTTCAATTCTTTCAAGTCATTCATTTTAAAGTTCAGATTATATTTTGTTAAAATGTTAATAGCATTTCAAGGGCACATTTAATATTTAAACTGATATTTAAATGAATATTTAAATGAATGAAAACGGTTACCAAGAGAGTTTGTACAGAGTGTGAGGTAACTGCAAAGATAACACGTTTATTTATTTATTTATTTATTTATTTACATTTGTTGACCGGGAGTGTCTGACTGGACTGGGGTCCATTTTCAGTGGAGGCCCGGGGAAAAAATCTCCACAGTTAAAATATACAGACAGTTACACTGGATTTACATAGCGATTAACAATTTGATTAACATAGCAATTAATTACAAACATAGTTACAGATGAAGAACATAGTACATCAGTAGACAACTAGAATCTTTATCTGCGAAGTACATACCAGACATTAACAATTGCTACAATAAGAAGTTCCTGCGGTATAATAAGTAGTAGGCTTATGAGCATCCAAGCTTGCTATAATCAAGGTAGTTAGTGGGGTGGAAAGAAAGGTAGTGGTTGGATGGGGT
Organism: Protopterus annectens; assembly: GCF_019279795.1. Lineage (NCBI taxonomy): Eukaryota > Metazoa > Chordata > Ceratodontiformes > Protopteridae > Protopterus > Protopterus annectens. The sequence goes on from NC_056746.1 coordinate 1,491,299,854, forward strand.
GGGTGATATTAGAGTGGGATTTGCAAGGGCATAGCCAGCATGTTTTTAGGTGTGCTTTTAGTAAAGTTTTGAAGTGGGTGCATGATGGTATGGAGGAAATTGTGGGTGGGGGGAGTTCCATAATTTGGCTATGGCACAAGAGAATAGTGCTTCACCAGCAGAGTTATTGGCTTTAGTGATCTGCAAGTGATTTTTGTTGCTGGCGCTTAGTGGTCTAGTGGTGCAATAGGGTTGGAGTAGATTCTGGAGGGATGGGACATTTAGTGGATGGTTTACTAGTTTGTGGGTGAGTGAAAGTTGATACCATTGAAGGAGGTGAGGGAGTTCAAGCCAGCCCAGTTCAGCAAGCGAGAGACAGTGGTGACTATGGTAGGATGCCCCTGTGGCGAATTTGGCGATTTTGTTGTAGCAGGTCTCTAGCTTGTTTAGATCACATTGCCTTAGGTTGGTATATATTAAAGAGGCATAAAGTAGGGTGGAGATAAGGTGGGAATTTGCTACTGAAATCTTTGCTGCTTTGGTGAGAAGTGGCTTATTTCTGTATAATGCTCCTAGTTTTTTGTGGACTTTTTTTATGGTCATGGATATGTGAATGTCAAATTTTAGTTTATTATCTATTTCCACTCCTAGCAATTTGATGTGTTCTGTTGGGTGTACAGTGGTGTTGTCTTTTGCTGTGATGGTAAAGTGAGAGTTGTTTTGAGTATGTTTGGTGGGTTGGAAGATGAGTAGTTTAGTTTTGTTTGGGTTGAGTATTAATTGGGCATCGGATAACCAAGTTTCAACAGAGGAAAAGGCTTCCTGTGTGACTTTTTGCAGTTTGAGTAGGGACTGGGCTGAGAAGATAATGGTTGAGTCATCTGTGTATTGTATGAGTGTGCCATGTTTGGTGCCAGAGGCTAAATTATTGGTGAAAATAGAGAAGAGTAGGGGTCCAAGGATGGATCCTTGGAGAACCCCTATAGAGACAGGTAGTTGTGGAGATATGTCATTCTGCCATACAACAGATTGTTGGCGGTCAGACAGGTAACTGTGAAACCAGCTGCTGACTGATTGAGAGAAGGATAGGTTACTGAGGACAGAGATGAGTTGTTTGTGTGGGACCATGTCAAATGCTTTAGACATGTCTAGGAAAGTAGCAGAGGAGAGATAGCCATTGTTTTTATGCTGAAGGATAGTGTTAGTGAAGGAGAGTAAGGCAGTGGTGGTGCTATGGTTTGGTCAGAAACCATGCTGAGTATTGGAAAGGAGGTTATTAGTAAGGAGGTAGTCTGAGACCTGAGAGTGAATGCATCTCTCTAGTATTTTGGAGAGTGGAGAGAGAATAGCTATGGGGCGGTAATTGGTTAGTTCTGTGGAGGGGCCACCTTTGTGGAGGGGAATTATATGTGAAACTTTCCATAGTGTGGGAACGTAACTTTCTGACAGAGATTGGTTAATCAAGATGGATACTGGGTAGGCCAAAGCATCAGCTGCAATTTGTAGGTATTCACTTGGGAGGTTGCCTGCTGCTAATTTGGCGGGCTTAAGTTTAGTTAAGAGTTTTTTATGTTGGAGGTAGATACAGGAGAAAAAGAGAAGGCAGTGGGGAGATTACTAGTTGAAGGTGTGGGTTGGAGGGAAGGGGGGCTGTGTTGTTTAGCTAGTGATAGTATGGTTTGTGTGAAGTGTATGTTGAATGAGGTTGCAATATTTTCGGAGGAGTGAGGGATGTTAGGAGGAGGGGTACTGACTTTACCTGAGTGGAGGATGAAGTTTATGGAGGACCAGAATTGTTTGGGGTTGTGATGGGAGGAGTCTAGGGCAGACTGGTAGTATTGGAATTTGTCCTGTTTTATTAGCTTTTTGACTCTATTGCATAGTTCTAGGAATTTCTGTTTAGTTGAGGGGGTTTTGGTTTTGCACCAGTGCTCCCAGGCTTTATACCTGTTTTTAATTTCTGACTTAGTGGTTTTCTGTAGCCATGGGGAGGGTTGTGCTTTGGTTCTGGAAAGTCTTATGGGGGCATGGTAATTAAGGATGCTCAGGAAGGTAGTATTAAAAAATTCAACTGCGTCATCAACACTGACGTACTTTAGAGGATGCCAGTTACATTCTTTGAGGGATGAGATGAATGTGAGTGGGTTAAAGTTTAGTTTTTTACGTATTTGACGGTAGATGACAGGTTTAGCTTGGTATAGGTATTTTTTGAGTAGGAATGTTGGGGAGTAATCACTGAGGCTATCTGATAAGCAGCCTGTTATATATGACTGCGGGCTCTTACTGACTAGTATCCAATCCAGGGTAGTGTGCTTGCTGGAGTTTTTATTTATCCTGGTTGGCGACTGGACTAGTTGGGTGAAGCCATGAAGGTTTACATGATGGGTTGGATGGTTGCCAGAACAGGACTGCCAGTCAATATTGAAATCACCTAAAATTATAGTTTCTTGGGGGAGATGGTGGGTAGACCAGCTGAGGAGGTTTTCTAGTGGAGAGATGTTTTGGCCAGGTGGGAAGTAGCATCCAATTATGTTGATGGTTTTGTTTTGTTTATTTTGAAGTTGGTATATATTATTTCTTCATTGCCTATTTGTGGAGTGGATTATTTTAAGATCTGGATGTTTAGATGCTGTTTAAATATTATAGCTACACCGCCTCCTTTCTTGTTTAGCCGGTCTACTCTTAGTATGCTGTAACCGGTAGGGAGGATTTGCTCACTGGTAATGTGAGGTTTTAGCCAGGTTTCTGTCAGGATGACTATATCTGGGGAGTACATGTCTATGGTGGCATGGAGTTCATGGACTTTGTTGGATATACTTCTAATATTTAGGCTCAGTAGAAGGAAGTCAGTTGGCTTTCTATTGACTGTGATTTGGAAGAAGATGTGGTTTCTAGTCTGATTATGAGGATTGGGGTTGGAGATGGTAGGGCCAGGGTTGGGGTGGATGTCTCCACTTAGGGCTAGTTTTGATATGAATACGGTTATTAGTTTTCTCAGTTTTTGAATGTGTTTATTTATTAGGGAAACTTTATGATTGTGCTCTGTGGGTAATAGGTATGGTAGGAGGGTTACTATGTTAAGTTGTAGGGATGCTTTATGTTTGAGTAATACAGTTGGTAGAATATGTGGGGGGTGCATAGGGATAGTTCTTGAGTTGGTGCGAGGAGAGCTGAGTGAGTGTGAGACATGAGTGTTGGTGTGAGTAGTAGTACAGTGGTAGTGGTTGAGTGGGGGAAGATGGAGTTTTGGTAGGATGTAAGATATTCAAGGAGAGTGCATGCAGTGAGCATAGGTAAGGTATTCTTGTACATGTCAGCTGAGGAGGAGTGAAAGTAGTGGGAAGATGAAGGAGGTAGTGTTGGTTTTAGCGCTGTGGTTGACTATTAGAAAGATGGGAGGGGTTTGTGAGTGTAATAAAGGTAGGACCACTAGGGGTGGGAATAGGGGGCAAGGTGGGGAGCGAAGCGGGTAGAAACCCTGTTAGTTGCTCTTATGAGGGGGCTGGAAACAATCAGTTGACAGAGTAAACTGATAAATGAACATATGATAGTGAATGTGGAGACTCAGGTAGGTACCCTGTATTTCCACAAACTATCAGTTATATGTGCCCCAGTTCAGGCAGTTTTAATAAGTTCTATGGCAGAGCCAAGCATGAGCTGCTCAAAGGGTGGTTGTAGTTTTAAAAATTATGACACATGTTGCAAAAAGTAATATGTATCTTTTCATATGCTCTAGAGATTGACAATTTCAAGTAACATATAAAATGTAACTTTTATACTTTGTACCTCATTACACCTCTCTCTCCAATGTGTCTACTATGCATTTGCACAATTTTATACAAACAAAAAATGTTTATTGTTGACCTATTGAACTAGATCAATGTAAAATTGTTACTTAGCTTCTTTTTAATGCAACTTTAACTTTATGCATGTAACCCAACATATGTGAATCATTTTGCTATAACTGCTATTATATCAATATTGTTTAAAATTGTACTTGTTTTAAAATGTATTACTGGAGCTTTTCTCCTCAGGTCTCCACTGAAAATGGGCCACAAGCCCAGTTGGACAAACCCGGTTAACAAATGTCAATAAATAAATAAATAAATAAATAAAATTTACAGTGCAGACAGCTTGTGAAATCAGCATGTTAAAGTGAGTAATGCTTTTTAATCAAGCAGCTACATTTCAGTGCACATGTAGTTTGGGAACATTTCAATTGTGTTTCCAGGAATATATAATCCTATGAGGATATATCATAAAATGTTTACAAATAATCCTATTATGTATCTATTTTACCTTGTTTAGGTTGTTTTTCATTTTAATAACTAAACAACATTACTTTTTCTTATTATTTGTTATCTGTGAGGCTAAATGCACTTCGCAGATTCACACTGTCCTTAGAAACTGCAGCAATTGTTTACTGTTGCTATGGCAATGCAAATAGAATGTTAGGAAAGCTTCACTTCTCTTAACCAACAGTACATTTTCCCTCCTTTTTTATGTATTTGTTAATTGTTAGAAAAATATATAATAGTAATATGCATGCTTAGTGCATTCGAGGTTTAAAAGGGTTAATACATTTATTCTGTTCACACTGCATGAATCTGCACAGCTATTAGAAACTTAACAAGAGACATTTCATTTATGCTAATGTCATGAAAATAACAAGAGACATTTCATTTCTGCTAATGTCATGAAACTTAACAAAGAGATATTTCATTTCTGCTTATGCCATTAGAAAATATGCAGCTGCTAGAAGCTTTGATAAAGAAAACAATAGATGCTTGAAAGTATAAACCATAGTCAGCATTACTTGTACCAAAGCTAGAAATGTACCTTAAATCTAGACAAAATGTAACACATGTATTAGAACTGTACAATTGAAGAATTTAAAAGTTAAGGTGGGCTAAAATAAGCCCATGGCCAGGTTGTTTTTCTCAAAATGTTTTTGCAAGATGGCAAATAATCTGACCATGTCAGCAATAAGTCTGGTAACATTTTCTGTGAAACATACAGAAAGCTGTGTCCAACTACGTCAGCAATAGAATAGTAACATTTTCTGTGTGACATGAAGAGAACTGTATAAGAATAACATACTGATCACCAAAGGGCCAGACAAATCCTGTACCTACATGCTTTGTCTCCTTGCTGCAAGTAATAAAGGGTGCCTTGCTTGAACCTAACGTGCATTGATCTTTGAAGTCTTTTCCTTTTACAGATTGGTCCCTCGAGCCAGAACCCTCTCTTCACCTCAGATCAGACGGCCAGGTGGTTGAAACCGTACGGGGAAGAAACCAAATTGTTTCTTCTTATATGGAAAGTCCTCCAACTGAATTGTCGCTCAAAAGAGGCCAGCCACTTTCTGATCTGTGACTGAAGGAAGGGTCTCCGCGAATCGGTGATCAATCACATTGGCTCAGGTAAGGTGAATCTACTTTTTTCTGTTTTCCGTTTTAGATCAGGGACTAGATGTGTATTGTTTTTATCAGAGTGTATTTTTCTTGCAAGTCAGGGACAAAAAAGATTACTGTCTTGTCATAGATCAGGAGAAACAGAATAAGTAGGCAGTCATTCTGAAGAGACTATAACAAAATCCGTGGTACCACATTAAAAATTAAGAAAAGCTACGTAACGATCAAAGAGTAAAACAAAATGGGTAATAATTGCACACAAAGACCCCAAAACCCACCGTTAACGGAAGACGCAAAATATATGCAGTCACAGCGAGTCATCAATATTAGATATTATTCAAAATGGGTTAATAAATATGAATTTGATGGAAAATTAGAAAACTCATCGCTTATCAAACTTAGCAAACAGCTCAAAAATGATTCCAAGGGTCGGGTAAAAAATCAACATTGATTAGGAATTCCTCAGGCACACAGGTGGCTGGAGGAAGTAAACCATAGGGAACAAAAAAACAAAGATTCAAAAGCAATGTTTTTAGATAAGGAGGATAATAACTTAGTAATAGCATCAGCAGCTCCGCCTCCCTTACCAGAATATGAAGCAAGTGAACAGCTTAGTCCACCCCCACTATATCCTGTGGCCACTGAAGATAAGAGATATTGTGAAATTAAAACTGACTAAAATTACAGATCCCATCGGGACCAGGTCCTGAACAAAGGTAGGTAATTCAGAAGAAGGTATCGAGTTATGGCAAATAGTTATGAATTCACGATCTATAGGTGAAGAAGAAGAAATATGCCCACTTATAGAAGTACCCAGTCCTCAGGCAGGTCAAGACAATCAGGACCCAACTATCTTAGTGTATAGACCTTAGACTCCGGAAGATATCTGGAAAGCCACTGAGGGAATTCCCCATCCAAAGGTTAATTTTAGAAAATTCTCAGAAGATTTACAAGGAATGAGGTTGAGTTATAACCTAAATGGAAAAGAAATAGAAAAAGTAGTTAGACAAATTGTAGGGCCAAATTGGTACATGATTAGTGGGAACTGGAATCCCCATGAACTGCACAAAGACCCCTCCCACATAGCAGCGCAGAATTAGATACCAGAGTAAAAGGTCTTACAGACCGCATCTCATCTCTGAAAAATGGAAACCTAGGTCAGACTGGACTTGCATTAATCAATGCATCCAACAAGAAGGTGAAACAATTGATCGGTATTATGCTAGATTGTTAGAATGTTTTAATAACCACTATGGAATGCAGGTTCCTGAAGATCAAACACAAGATTCCCCATATGAACAGCAGTTAAAGAATGCATTTTTAAAAGGCAGTAGCATGCCTATAAGCAGTTTTATTACAAAACACATGGCAGACCATCATACAAGCAGGTTACAATCATTACTTGAATATGCTAGGAATGTCGAAAGGCATTTTAATAGCAAAAAGAAAAAGAAAGCTCAAGTATTTTCTGTAGAAGATGGAGCAGAATTTTATGGAGTACAGTCTGGGAAAAAAGGCAAGAAAAACGTACAGGGAAACAAACAGGACTTTGAAGGGCATAAAAAAAGGGGAGAATGTTTTAAATGCGGTAAAAAGGGACATTTGGCAAGGGATTGCAAGAAAAACAGAAGGCAACAACGGAAGACAAGGAGGGTGAGGACTGACTATATGGTAGTCAAGAATCACTAGAAGGGGCTAGCGAAGAAAGGACAAATGAGAATGTGATAGAGGGAGTAGAGGAAGTGCAGGAAGATAGTGACAATGAAGAAAATGAAATATTAGGCCTAGCTTTATTGAGCTTGGAGCTCTATTTAGCAGACATGAAACCAGAAGTTACACTCTTGGTAGACGGGAGAGAGGTCAAATTTTTGTGTGACTCAGGGGCATCACGAACCCTGATACACCCCTCCAAACTGCCAGAAAACACAGTCACCTGATTACATACTGGTCAAAGCAGCTAATGGACAGCTGTATCAGGAGCCTCTCTCCCGTAACACTGCAATAACTGATCCTGTTTCAGGATTGACACAAAGAAGCAAAATTGTAGTTTCTGCAAAGTGCCCAGTAAACCTCTTGGGCAGAGACCTCATGCAGCTATTTGGTATAGCAGCAGTCCCAACTATGCAGGGTATGGAAGCACAGCGACAAATTAACACCTTTGTAGTGCAATCGGAGGGTGAAATGTTTTATTGGTACAGCCAGGACTTGGTTACGTCTGGTCCAGGGACTGTGACCAAAGAGTTAATGAACCTAGCCATCAGCAAGTTCCCCTCCCTTGACATTGATAAGCAACACCTGTTGCACTGTACCCTGTATTATTGCAACACACCAGGACCTGATAAGGAATATGAGCAAGAATTATTTAAGAATCATGCAAACAGATTGATATTGCGTAACCTGTACTGGGACATAGAAGGGAACAGTGTAGCCAGCTGTTCATTGCCCCAGGAGTTCTTTGCACTTTATAAGTCTAATCAATTACCACATGTTAGCTTAACCAAAAACAGAAATATAGAATGGGCAGACCTAGGAGAAAAAGTCACGAGATGGGAGAAACAGACAGAACTAGAACTGTCAGAACAAGGAATACAAGTACAAAAGTTGAACTGGATAACTCTGACAAACCCAGCTGCGCACTTGCAGTCTAGCAAGGACAGCTGATTGACACTCCTATTAAAGGAGGAAGAGAATGCCTTACGAGACATACCAGAGACTCTCTGGTCAACAGGAAAATCAGATATGGGACTCATTCGTACAGCGGGACCAGTTACTATCATGCCAAAGTCAGCATTCAGACCACTAAAAAGACAGTATCCCTTAAGAAAAGATGCAAAGGCAGGGATAAAGCCTATTATAGCAGCCTTCCTTAAAGGAGGGATACTAGTAGAATCTCCTGATTCACCATGTAACACACCCTTATTTCCAGTTAAAAAGGCAAATGGAGAATGGCATATGGTCCAGGATTTACAAGCCGTAAATGATGCAGTAATACCAAGGGCACCCATGGTGCCAGACCCACACACCCTGTTGAATGATTTGAAACCTCAACAAAAGTATTTTTCCATGGTAGACATCAGCAACGCATTCTTTTTAGATACCCCTACACCCTGATAGCCAGTATTGGTTTGCATTTGCATTTCAGGGGAAAAGGTATACATATACGCGACTACCACAGGGATATTGTGAAAGTCCAATGATATTCTCACAAGAAATGGCAAGCAACTTGGTGGGATTCACCCCACCAAGAGGCAGTCAGATTTTACTTTATGTTGATGACATCTTGCTGGCGGCCCCCACCCAGCAGGATTGTAGAGAAGATACCATAGCACTTCTATGATTTTTAGCTGCTAAGGGACATAAGGTAAATAAAAATAAACTGCAGCTTTGGAAAAAACAGGTCAAATACCTAGGATATGTAATATCCAAGGAAGGTAGAATGTTAGATGAGGACAGAAAAATAGCAATTTTGCAAGCACCAAAACCCGCTACCAAGAAAGAAATGATGTCCTTCCTGGGTACAACTAATTTTTGCCAGAGCTGGATTCCAAACTATGCCTTGGAATCTGGACCTCTGACCGACCTTATATATAAGAAGCCTATGGCAGTGCAGGATTTGTTACAATGGACACCAGAGGCAGAATCTGCCTTCTGTAAACTAAAGCAGTTAATAGCGTCTTCATTAGTTCCGGGATTGCCAAACTACCATTAAAGTTTTTTCCAAATTGTAGATTGTAAGCAGTGTTACATGACATCAGTGTTAACACAACAGCATGGGGATAAGCAACGCCCCATTGCTTACTACTCATCACAATTAGACCCAGTGGCACGGTCCTTACCCCGCTGTGTTCAAGCAGTAGTTGCAACTGCAATGGCAGTACAGGCTTCAGCCTCAGTAGTCTTGTTCCACCCTCTCACTTTGAGAGTACCTCATGCAGTCATGATTATTTTACTACAAGAAAAGGTGGCATATCTTTCCCCTGCTAAGCATCTTTCCTGTATGACTATATTATTGAGCCAACCTCATATTACAATTGAACGATGCACGACTTTAAACCCTTCTACTCTGCTCCTGACCCCTGTAGACAGCACACCACACTGCTGCCTGCAGGTAATTGAGCAAAAGACACTACCTAGAAAAGATCTCATGGATGTCCCCTTGGATGATGCCTAGGTGACATACTACGTGGATGGCTCATGCAAAAGAGGTCCTGCAGGACAGAACCTGGTAGGATATGCAGTAGTCTCTGATACTGGGATTATAGAAGCAAAACCTTTACCACACAACTAATCTGCACAGGCAGCAGAATTGATTGCCCTGACACGGGCATGTACCTTAGCAAAGGGTAAATGTATAAACATTTTTACTGATAGCTGGTATGCTTTTTCTACTGTACATGTTTTTGCGCAACAGTGGAAAAACCGGGGAATGATAACATCTACTGGCAAACCTATAAATCATGCACAGTTTATTTTAGATCTTTTAGAATCTATTCAGTTACCTCAGAAAGTAGCCATTTGTAAATGCACAGCTCACACCAAGCAACGAGATAGGATTTCAAAAGGTAATGTGAGAGCTGATACAGCTGCAAAACAAGCAGCCATAGAAGTATTTCTTTTAAATGAGGAATTACAACCCTCTGAAACTTTAGATCTAGATATGTTAAAAACAATGCAGACACTCACCACGCAAGCTGAAAAACAGCGATGGATAAAACGAGGAGCAATCCTCGAAAAGGGGCTGTACATTTCTAGAGAGGGAAAACCGATACTACCCTCTAATTTGCTTTGCTATGCAATGTTGTTGAGCCATGGGCAGAGCCATGTCTCAACAGGGGGGGTGGTACAGCTGGTGAACCAGGTGTTCACAATGTATGGATTTACAAATACCTCTGAAAAATTTAGTTTGATGTGACAGATTTGAAACAAACATCATGCACAGGGGGTGATAAAGCCCAAGCAAGGGAGTTTCCCCTACACCACCATATCCATTTCACACTATCTGTATGGATTTCATAGAATTGAACAAATGTGAAAATAAGAAGTATTGTCTTGTCATTATAGATATGTTTTCCAGATGGGTGGAAGCCTTTCCAACCAAAAATCCAGATGCAGCTACGGTGGCAAAAGTACTTGTCAAGGAAATCATTCCTAGGTTTGGTATTCCGGAAAGAATCTACAGTGACAATGGTACACACTTTGTAAATCAAATCATACAGCAGTTGAGTAAGCATTTTGGTATTTCCTTAAAAAATCATTGTGCATACCATCCGCAATCTGCAGGGCTAGTTGAAAGGCATAATGGTATACTAAAAAACAAATTGAGAAAATTAATAGCTGAGACAGGAAAAACTTGGTTGTACTGTTTACCCCTGGCACTGTTGAGCATGAGAACTGTCCCTACAGCAAAAGGATTGACTCCTTTTGAAAAACTATTTGGAAGGGTTTATTATACACCCCAGTGGAAACTTCTCATGTCATCAGATCAGGAAGCTGATTTTACACTAGCTGAATATATGAAAAAGTTGTTGAGTTCTAAACATCTGTTGCAGTCAAATTCTGTTTCAGATAGAAAAGAAACCGAAACATCAGAAGTGGCAGTGACGCTAGGAGACTTGGTGTGGATCAAAGTCGTCAAGCAAAAAAATTGGGCATCGCCAAGGTGGGAAGGTCCTTACCAGGTGCTTCTTTCGACACCCACTGCAGTCAAGGTAGGAGAACGAGCTTCATGGATACACCTGACACACTGCAAGCTGGTTAAGGACTTTGAGTTGGACAAAAATCTTACCTCTCCATCGGGGCCCTCAGCACAAAGTCTGGCTACAAAGGGGGGTCAGATCAATAGGACTGATCCTTCTCAACCCCAGTGAAGAAACCATCAGTGCTGAAGGTCTTATTAGGGCAGAGAGTAAGAGCACATGTCCAAAGTAAAGATGATGGAATCCAGTAAGATCCAAATACACCTACTTGGAAGAGCCGGAGAAACAGAAATGCAGAACAACTGTTTCCACAAAAGTATTGCATAACCATCCTGTTGACTGTACTAGTGACAATGATCTTTTTGTTGTGGCCATTCCTTTTCTCAGCCACACAAATTGAACTGAACAAGCGTGCAGAGTGGCACCCAAACTTTAACACTTACCAGGCAATCAAATATGTGTATGCTGAAACCTTCAATGTTTCAAATTGCTGGATTTGCACAGCTTTACCAACAGCATATGGGGGGTTACTGTTAACTTCAGTTCCCTTAGGAGCCAACAACACCTGGGAAAACCTAATTCATGATACATCAGATGTCACATCACAAGATAAAGTAGCATTGCACTTGTCTATTCGACAGAAGGGAACTGTGTGTTTTTATAAGAATGATACAGTCAAGGTGGGTTGGAGCAATTGCAATGTGACTGTTCCCTATAGATGCTACTCTAAACCTGATAACATCAGATCTTATTGCAACATGAGCTATGATACATTTGGTGAACTGATGCATAGGACAATCGAAGAAGTAAAACATAATGCTGACCTCTATAAGCAACTGTCCATAATCGACAAAAAAATGTTTCGTGCAGAGTCAGGGTATAGTAAAGTTACTACTAATGTAGAAGATTGTTACTTTATATGCGGTAGAAAAGCATATAAATGGCTACCTGAGAATTGGTCCGGCAGTTGTTTTTTGGTGTATCTGGTTCCAGCCATATGACACACAGCAGTTTTACCTCAAGGGAAAATTTGAATGTTCGAGAAATCAAGAAGCCTGTCAATCCAGTGGGGTAAATCAATGCGCGCTGGGAAAACCATCATGCTGTGGGCTTAGGGAACAATGGACTGTCACACATGGACTTGAGTGATACTGTTATATCATGGGCAGGTGTACTGCCAGCATATGGAGCATCAAAATCAATCTGGGAACTGAGAAAATTGTCTAAGCTTCTCGAAATAATGAGCAATGCATCCTTTTCTGCCCTAGAACTGGTGACTGGTGAACTGACTGCCATGAGAACAGTAGTTCTTCAAAATCGCATGGCTCTTGACTTCACCCTAGCGGTGAGAGGAGGTACGTGCAGTTTAATCCAGGAGGAGTGCTGTTCGTATATTCCTGACCACAAACACAAGACAGACAACCATCTTGAGGTGATTCAGCAGGTGTCAGCCATGACCAAACCAGGACCAAATCCATTGACAGACGTTTTCCAGAAATTGTTTGGGGGTTGGGGCAGCATCCTGATGAACATTCTGATTGCCATCTGTGTATGAATAATCCTACTGGTGGTATGTGTGTGCTGCTGCATCCCCTGCATAAAAAAGACTGATAAAAAATTTTGTAGACATTTCAGTTTCAGAAACCTTATACCAAGATGCTGAACTTGAAGAATTGCTAAAAAACTAAAATGTTTTCATGAGCTTAAACTGAATGACTCTCTTCACTGCAAATCCTGAGCAGGAAGAGGTTAAGGGAAGAAATAAACTGTTTATGCTTATCTTGAAAGTGGAATAAAAGTATTAAAAGGGGGGAAATGTTAGAAAAATATATAATAGTAATATGCATGCTTAGTGCATTTGAGGTTTAAAAGGGTTAATACATGTATTCTGTTCACACCGCATGAATCTGCACAGCTATTAGAAACTTAACAAGAGACATTTAATTTCTGCTAATGTCATGAAAATAACAAGAGAAATTTAATGTCTGCTAATGTCATGAAACTTAACAAAGAGATATTTCATTTCTGTTTATGCCATTAGAAAATATGCAGCTGCTAGAAGCTTTGATAAAGAAAACAATAGATGCTTGAAAGTATAAACCATAGCCAGCATTACTTGTACCAAAGCTAGAAATGTACCTTGAATCTAGACAAAATGTAACACGTATTAGAACTGTACAACAGTATAACAGTGACTATCATTAATCTAATAAATATTGTAATAATTAATTAAGTTCACTATTCCAATTAGTCTACCTTAAAACTAGATTATTTTAGACTATTATTTATCTATGATAGTGAGTTATTAAATATATACAGACTATATTAGTATAGTAAATAGGAGAGAATTTAGAAAGGGAGACAATATGTAGTTAAAATAAATAATGAGAAAAGAGAGAAGAGAGAAAGAAAAGAGAGAATTAAGAGAAAATACACATATACTATGTATGTTGATTTACAGTATAAATATATTATGTGCTATATAACTTTCCTTCTGTGAAAGAAAAGTACACTGTTTTATATACCTGAAGTAATGTGAAAACTCTTGTGTCATCTATTTTCAAAAAATATAGATAAAGATCTAGTAGTTAGTTACCTTTGTTTTAAAATTCCAAGCAGTAAAATTGGTCCATTAAAGTAATGTTAAAACAATTCATATCATAGTAGATGCTTTGAGAGATTTTGCTGTAACAGTATCTGTTAGAAAAATGCATAACAGGCAATATGCAGGCTTAGTGCATTAAAGGCTTAAAAGGGTTAATACATTTATTCTGTTCATGTTGTATGAATTGGTGCAGCTAATAGAAACTTTAATAAGAGACACATTCTGCTTAAGCCATGAAAATATGTGCAGCTACTAGAAACTTGATAAGATACATTTTATTCTGCTTATGCCATGTGAAAATGTGCAGCTGTTAGAAGCCTTGATAAAGAAAACAATAGATGTTTTAAAGCTTAAACCATAGTCAGCATTACTTGTACCAAAGCTAGAAATGTACCTTGAATCTAGACAAAATGTAACACATGTATTAGAACTGTACAACTGAAGAATTGAAGAATCAAGGAGGGCTAAAATAAGCCCAAGGCCAGGTTGTTTTTCTCAAATGTTTTCACAAGACAGCAATAATCTGACCATGTCTGGTAACATTTTCTGTGTAACATACAGAAAGCTGTGTCCGACTATGTCAGCAGTAGATTTGGTAAGATTTTCTGTGTGACATGAAGAGAACTGTATAAGAATAACATACTGATCTCCAGAAAATCAGACAAACCTTGTACTTACATGCTTTGTCTCCTTGCTGCAAGTAATAAAGGGTGCCTTGCTTGAACCTAACGTGCTTTGGTCTTTGAAGTTTTTCTTTTACAGATTGGTCCTTCGGACCGGAACCCTCTCTTCACCTCAGATCAGATGGCCAGTTGGCTGAAACCGTACAGGGAAGAAACCAAACCGGTTCTTCTTATATGTAAAGTCCTCCGACTGAATTGTCGTCAAAAGAGGCCAGCCATTTTCTGATCTGTGACTGAAGGACGGGTTTTCCTAGAATCGGTGATCAATCACGTGGGCTCAGGTAAGGTGAATCTACATTTTCTGTTTCAGGATCAGGGACTGGATATGTATTGTTTTTTGTCAGATTGTATTTTTCTTACAGTCAGGGATAAAAAAGGTATTGTCTTGTCATAGATCAGGTGAAACAGAGTAGTAGACTTTAGGCAGTCATTCTGAAGAGACTATAAAAAAATCTGTGGTACACGTTAAAATTAGAGAAGATACGTAACAATTGAACGGTAAAACAAAATGGGTAATAATTGCACAAAAACACCCCAAAACCTGGCGTTAACGGAAGACGCAAAATATATGCAGTCGCAGTGCGCCGATAATATTAGATATTTTTCAAAATGGGTTAATAAGTATGAATTAGACGGAAAATTAGAAAAATCCTCACTTATCAAACAACTCAAAAATGATTCTAAGGGTCAGGTAAAAAAGCAACGACGGTTAGGAATTCCTCAGGCACACAGGTGGCTGGAGGAAGTAAACCATAGGGACCAAAAGAACAAAGATTCAAAAGCAATGTTTTTAGATAGGGAGGATAACAACTTAGTAATAGCATCAGCCCATCCACCTCCCTTACCAGAATATGAAGCAAGTGAACAGATTAATCCACCCCCACTATATCCTGTGGTCACTGGAGATAGAGACATTATAAAATTGAAACTAACTAAAATCAGAGATTCCACTGGGACCAGGTCCCGAACAAAAGCAAATAATTCAGTGGAAGGTATTGAGTTATGGCAAATAGTTAGGAATACACAATCTACAGGAGAAGAGGAAGAAATATGCCCGCTTATAGAGGTACCCAATTCTCAGTCAGGACAGGCCAAACAGGACCCAACCATTCTAGTATATAGACCTTGGACTCCGGAAGATATCCGAAAAGCCACTGAGGGAATTCCCCATCCAAAGATTCATTTCAGAAAAATCTCAGAAGACTAACAAGGAATTAGGTTAAGTTATAACTTAAACAGAGAAGAAATAGAAAAGGTAGTTAGACAGATTGTAGGGCCAGATTGGTACATGATTTGTGGCAACTGGAATCCTCATGACGCGGCACAAAGATCACTCCCACATAGCAGCGCAGAGTTAGACACTAGAGTAAAAGGTCTTACAGACTGCATTTCTGAACAATGGAAACCTAGGGCAGACTGGACTTGCATTAATCAATGCATCCAACAAGAAGGTGAAACAATTGACAGATACTATGTCAGATTGCTAGAATGTTTTAATAACCACTGTGGAATGCAAGTTCCCGAAGAACAAACACAAGATTCCCCATATGAGCAGCAGTTAAAGAATGCATTTTTAAAAGGCAGTAGCATGCTTATAAGCAGTTTCATTACGAAACACATGGTAGACCATCGTACAAGCAGGTTACAGTCATTACTTGACTATGCTAGGCATGCCGAAAGGCATTTTAATAGCAAAAAGAAAAAGAAGGCTCAAGTATTTTCTGTAGAAGACAGAGCAGAAGTCTATGTAGTACAGTCTGGGAAAAAGGGCAAGAAAAATGCACAGGGAAACAAGCAGTCTGATCAGTGATCAGAGGACTTTGAAGGGCGTAAGAAAAGGGGAGAATGTTTTAAATGTGGTAAAAAGGGACATTTGGCAAAGGATTGCAGGAAAAATAAAAAGGCAACAATGGAAGACAAAGACGGTGAGGACTGACTATATGATAGTCAAGAATCTCTAGATGGGGCTAGTAGAGAAAGGACAAATGATAATGTGAAAGAGGGAGTAGAGGAATTGCAGGAAGTTATTGACAATGAAGAAGACGAAATATTAGACCTAGCTTTATTGAGCTTGGAGCTCTATTTAGCAGACACAAAACCAGAAGTTACACTCTTGGTGGAAGGGAGGGAGGTCAAATTTTTGTGTGATTCAGGGGCATCATGGACCTTGATACACCCCTCCAAATTACCGGAAAACTCAGAGTTACCTGATTACATACTGGTCAAAGCAGCTAATGGGCAGCTGTATCGGGAGCCTCTCTCCCGTAACATTGCAATAACTGATCCAGTTTCAGGATTGACACAGAGAAGCAAAATTGTAGTTTCTGCAAAATGCCCAGTAAATCTTTTGGGCAGAGATCTCATGCAGTTATTTGGTATAGCAGTAGTCCCAACCATGCAGGTTATGGAAGCACAGTGACAAACTAACACTTTTGTGGTGCAATCAGAGGGTGAAATGTTTTATTGGTACAGCCAGGAATTGGTTACGACTGGTCCAGGGACTGTGACCAAGGAACTGATGAACGTAGCCATCAGCAAGTTTCCCTCCCTTGACATTGATAAGCAGCACTTGTTGCACTGTACCCTGTATTTTTGTAGCACACCAGGACCTGATAAGGAATATGAGAAAGAATTATTTAAAAATCGTACAAATAGATTGGTACTGCGAAATCTGTACTGGGATACAGAAGGAAATAGTGTAGCCAGCTGTTCACTGCCCCAGGAATTTTTTACACTTTATAAATCTAATCGATTACCACATGTTAGCTTAACCAAAAACAAAAATATAAAATGGGCAGACCTAGGGGAGAAAGCCACGAGATGGGAGAAACAAACAGAACTGGAACTGTCAGAACAGGGAATACAAGTGCAAAAATTGAATTGGGTAACTCAGACCAACCCAGCTGTGCACTTATATTCTTGCGAAGACAGCTGATGGCCACTCCTACTAAAGGAGGAGGAAAATGCCTTGCGAGATATACCAGAGACTCTCTGGTCGACAGGAAAATCAGATGTAGGACTCATTCGTACAGCAGGGCCAGTTACTATTACACCAAAGTCAGCATTTAGACCACAAAAAAGACAGTATCCCTTAAGAAAAGATGCAGAGGCAGGGATAAAACCTATTATACCAGCATTATTTAAAAAAGGGATACTAGTAGAATCTCCCGATTCACCATGTAACACACCTTTATTTCCAGTTAAAAAAGCCAGTGGAGAATGGCGTATGGTCCAGGATTTACAAGCAGTAAATGGCGCAGTAATACTAAGGGCACCTATAGTGCCAGATCCACACACCCTGTTAAACGACTTAAAACCCCAACAAAAGTATTTTTCTGTGGTAGACATTAGCAACACATTCTTTTCAATACCAATACCCCCTGATAGCCAGTATTGGTTTGCATTTACATTTCAGGGGAAAAAGATACACATATACGCGCCTACCACAGGGATATTGCGAAAGTCCAATGATATTCTCACAAGAAATGGCAAGCAACTTCGTGGGATTCAACCCACCAAAAGGTAGTCAGGTTTTACTTTATGTTGATGATATTTTGTTGGCGGCCCCCACCCTGCAGGATTGTAGGGAAGATACCATAGCACTTCTATGATTTTTAGCCACTGAGGGGCATAAGGTAAACAAAGACAAACTGCAGCTCTGGAAAAAACAAGTTAAATACCTAGGATATGTAATATCCAAGGAAGGTAGAACATTAGATGAGGACAGAAAAGTAGCAATTTTGCAAGCACCAAAACCCACTACCAAGAAGGAAATGATGTCCTTCCTGGGTGCAACTAATTTTTGTCGAAGCTGGATTCCAAACTATGCCTTGGAATCTGCACCTTTAACTGACCTTATATATAAGATGCCTATGGCAGTGCAGGATTTGTTACAATGGACACCAGAGGCAGAATCTGCCTTTTGTAAACTAAAGCAATTAATAGTGTCCTCACTAGTTCTGGGATTGCCGAACAATCATAAACGTTTTTTCCAGACTGTAGATTGCAAGCAGGATTATATGACATCAGTACTAACACAACAGCATGGGGATAAGCAACGCCCCATTGCTTACTATTCTTCACAACTGGACCCAGTGACATGGACCTTAACCCACTGTGTATAAGCAGTAGGCGCAGCAGCGATGGCAGTACAGGCTTCAGCCTCAGTAGTCTTGTTCCACCCTCTCACTTTGAGGGTACTCCATGCAGTCGCGACCATTTTACTACAAGGAAAGTTGGCATATCTTTCCCCTGCTAGGCATCTTTCCTGCATGACTATATTGTTGAGCCAACCTCATATGACAATTGAACGATGCACAACTTTGAACCCTTCTACCTTGCTCCCAACTCCTGCAAACGGCATACCACACCGCTGCCTGCAGGTAATCGAGCAAAAAACATTACCTAGAAAAGACCTCACAGATGTTCCCTTGGATGATGCCGAGGTGACATACTATGTGGATGGCTCATTCAAGAGGGGTCCTGCAGGACTGAACCTAGTAGGATATGCAGTAGTCTCTGATACTGAGGTTATAGAAGCAAAATCATTACTGCATAATTTATGTGCACAAACAGCAGAACTGATTGCCCTAACCTTAGCAAAGGGTAAATGTGTAAACATTTTTACGGATAGCCAGTACACTTTCTCCACTGAACATGTGTTTGCACAACAGTGGAAAAACTGGGGAATGATAACACCTACTAGCAAACCTATAAATCATGCACAGTTTATTTTAGATCTTTTAGAATCTATTCAATTACCTCAGAAAGTGGCCATTTGCAAATGTGCATCTCACATCAAGCAACAAGACAGGATTTCAAAAGGTAATGCAAAAGCTGATACAGCTGCAAAACAAGCAGCCACAGAAGTATTTATTTTAAATGAGGAATTACAACCCTCTGAAACTTTGAATCTAGATATGTTAAAAACAATGCCGACACTCACTATGCAAGCTGAGAAACAGCGATGGATGAAACGAGGAGCAATCCTCGAAAAGGGGCTGTACATCTCTAAAGAAGGGAAACCAATACTGCCTTCTAATTTGTTCCACTATGCAGCATTGTTGAGCCATGGGCAGTGCCATGTCTCAACAGGGGGGATGATACAGCTAGTGAACCAGGTGTTCACAACGTACGGATTTACAAACTACTCTAAAAAATTTTGTTTAATGTGTCAGATTTGTAACAAACATCATGCACAGGGGGCAATAAAGCCCAAGCAAGGGAGTTTTCCCACACCACCATATCCATTTCACACTATGTGTATGGATTTCATAGAGTTGAACAAATGTGAGAATAAGAAGTATTGCCTTGTCATTATAGATATGATTTCCAGGTGGGTGGAAGCCTTTCCAACCAAAAATCCAGATGCAGCTACAGTGGCAAAAGTACTTGTCAAGGAAATTATTCCTAGGTTCGGCATTCCGGAAAGAATCTACAGTGACAAAGGTACACACTTTGTAAATCAAACCATACAGCAGTTGAGTAAGTATTTTGGTATTTCTTTAAAAAATCATTGTGCATATCATCCGCAATCTGCAGGCCTGATTGAAAGGCATACTGGTATACTGAAAAGCAAACTGAGGAAATTAATAGCTGAGACAGGAAAAACTTGGTTGTACTGTTTACCCCTGGCACTGTTGAACATGAGAACTGTCCCTACAGCAAAAGGACTGACTCCTTTTGAAAAACTGTTTGGAAGGGCTTATTATTCACCCCAGTGGAAACTTCTCATGTCATCAGACCAGGAAGCTGATTTTACACTAATAGAATATATGAAAAAGTTGTTGAGCTCTAAACATCTGTTGCAGTCTAATTCTGTTTCAGACCAAAAACAAACTGAAACATTGGAAGTGACAGTGACGCCAGGAGACTGGGTATGGATTAAAATCATGAAGCGAAAGAACTGGGCATCTCCGAGGTGAGAAGGTCCCTACCAGGTGCTTCTTTCAACACCTACTGCAGTCAAGATAGCAGAACGAGCTTTGTGGATACACCTGACGCACTGCAAGCTGGTAACAAACTTTGAGTTGGACAAAGACCTTACCTCTCCATCCGGACCTTAAGCACAAAAGTCTGGCTACAAAGGGGGGTCATATCAATAGGAACTGATCCATCTCAAACCCAGTGAAGCAATCATCAGTGCTAAAGGTCCTATAGGGCAGAGAGTAAGATCACGTGTCTAAGTGAGATGACGGAATCAAGTAAGATCCAAATACTCCTACTTGGAAGAACCGGAGAAAACAGAAATGCAGAACAACCGTTTCCACAGAACTATTACATGACCATCCTGTTGACTGTACTGGCAACAATAATCTTTTTATTGTGACCATTTCTTTTCTCATCCACATAAGAAGAATTAAATAAGTGTGCAGAATGGCTCCCGAACTTCAATACCTACCAGGCAATCAAATATGTGTATGCTGAAACCTTTAATGTTTCGAATTGCTGGGTCTGCACAGCTCTACCAACAGCATATGGGGGATTACTGCTAACTTCAGTTCCCATAGGGGCTAATAAAACCTGGGAAAACCTAATTCATGATACATCAAATGTCACATCAAAAGATAAAATAGCATTGCACTTGTCTATTCATCAGAAGG
Organism: Protopterus annectens; assembly: GCF_019279795.1. Classification (NCBI taxonomy): domain Eukaryota; kingdom Metazoa; phylum Chordata; order Ceratodontiformes; family Protopteridae; genus Protopterus; species Protopterus annectens. Next base: position 1,491,320,833 of record NC_056746.1, read on the forward strand.
GAACTGTGTGTTTTTATAAGAATGATACAGTCAAGGTAGGATGGAGCTATTGCAATGTAACAGTTCCCTATAGATGCTACACTAAATCTAATAACATCGAATCCTATTGCAACATGAGCTATGATTCATTTGTTGAACTGATGCATAGGACAATCGAAGAAGTAAAACATGATGCTATCCTCTACAAACAACTGTCCATAATCGACAGAAAAATGTTTCACGCAGGACAAGGGTATGTTTATAGTAAAGTTACTACTAAAGTGGAAGATTTTTACTTTATATGCAGAAGAAAAGCATATAAATGGCTACCCAGAAACTGGTCTGGTAGTTGTTTTTTGGGGTACCTGGTTCCGGCCATACGACACACGGCAGTTTTACCTCAAGGGAAAATTTGGAATGTCCGAGAAATCAAGAAGCCTATCAATCCAGTGGGACAAATCAATGCACCCTGGAAATACCATCATGACTTAGGCCCTGGGAATAACAACGGACTGTCGCACATGGATCTGGGTGATACCGTCATATCGTGGGCAGGTGTACTACCAGCATATGGATCAATGAAATCAATCTGGGAACTGAGAAAATTGTCTAAACTTCTCGAAATAATGAGTAATGCAACCTTTTCTGCCCTAGAATTGGTAACCGATGAACTGACTGCCATGAGAACTGTGGTACTTCAAAATCGCATGGCTCTTGACTTCACCCTAGTGGCGAAAGGAGGTACGTGCGCTTTAATCCAGGAGGAGTGCTGTTCGTATATTCCTGACTACAGACATGAGATAGACAACCATCTTGAGGTAATTCAGCAGGTGTCAGCCATGACCAAACCAGGACCAAATCCATTGATGGACTTTTTCCAGAAATGGTTTGGGGGTTGGGGCAGCATCCTGATGAACATTCTGATTGCCATATGTGTAGGGATAGCCCTACTGATGGTGTGGGGGTGCTGCTGCAGCCCCTGCATAAAAGGACTAATTAAAAATGTGCTAGACATTTCAGTTTCAGAAACCTTGTACCAGGATGCTGAACTCGAAGAATTACTCAAAAACTGAAAATGCTTTCATGGGCTTAAACTAAATGACTCTCTAACTGCAAATCCTAAGTAAGAAGAGGTTAAGGGAAGAAAAAACTGTTTATGCTTGTTTTGAAAGTAGAATAAAGTATTAAAAGGGGGGAAATGTTAGAAAAATGCATAATAGCAATATGCAGGCTTATTGCATTAAAGGCTTAAAAGGGTTAATACATTTATTCTGTTCTTGTTGTATGAATCTGCACAGCTACTAGAAACTTTAATAAGAGACACTTTATTCTGCTTATGCCATGAAAATATGTGCAGCTACTAGAAGCTTGGTAAGATACATTTTATTCTGTTTATGCCATGTGAAAACGTGCAGCTGCTAGAAGCCTTGATAAAGAAAACAATAGATGTTTGAAAGCTTAAACCATAGTCAGCATTACTTGTACCAAAGCTAGAAATGTACCTTGAATCTAGACAAAATGTAACACATGTATTAGAACTGTACAACTGAAGAATTGAAGAACTAAGGAGGGCTAAAATAAGCCTAAGGCCAGGTTGTTTTTCTCAAATGTTTTTGCAAGACAGCAATAATCTGACCATGTCAGCAATAAGTCTGGTAACATTTTCTGTGTAACATACAGAAAGCTGTGTCGACTATGTCAGCAGTAGATTTGGTAACATTTTCTGTGTGACATGAAGAGAACTGTATAAGAATAACATACTGATCTCCAGTAAATCAGACAAACCTTGTACCTACATGCTTTGTCTCCTTGCTGCAAGTAATAAAGGGTGCCTTGCTTGAACCTAACGTGCTTTGGTCTTTGAAGTTTTCTTTTACAGTATCAGACTTTTGCTTCTTCTTTTTGACATCTGTCCAGACATTTGTTTCTTTTGTTCTCTTGAGAGAAGGTGACATCCAGTCCATATCTTCTTGTAAAGTAATCACATTATTAGTTTTAATAAATGAAGAGGCTTCCTCTAAGTCAATAAAAGTCCTCATCTCATTGGCATACAGTATTCTTATCTTAGCGGGATATGTAAGTTGTGCCTTGATGTTATTTTGTTTTAGGAAACTTTATCATTGGCCACACTTTTTTCGTTTGTTCCATTATTCTGTATGAATAGTCGTTATCAAATCTTATCAGGCTCTGTTTATATTTTATAGGTGCCTTCAGATCTTAAAATCAGTTCCTTGTCCAAGTATGAAAGAAATTTGATAATTATTAATCTAGGAGGAGAGTTTGAGTTAGTGGCAGGTTTTCCAAGAGCTCTATGTGCCTTTTCAATGCCAAAGGAAAGTCCCTCTTTTAAATTTAAAAAGTCATGGATCCAGCTTGATAAAAAGGAAATAATATCCTCACCTTCTGTGTTTTCAGGTAATCTGAAAATCCTGATGTTATTTCTCCTCTCCCTATTTTCCAAGTCATCTACTTTATTAACCAACCAAGTGTTTTGTTTAAGAAGCAGTTCTTGCTGTGTTTCTTCTTCCTTAAGTCTGCTTTCTAAGTCATTTAGAGAAACCTCTATTTCTGTTATCCTTGTCTGGTGTTGTTGTAGCATTTCCTTGAGGGTGTCAGCCTGTTTTAGGCTGCTTGTTTTAAGATTTTCCAGGTTCTCTTTAAAACCATCCATCTTCAAAGACAACTCCTGCAGGGTAGATGCCATCTGTTGTAGTTTCTTCTTTAAGGCAGCATCCTGGTGAGAACTCTTTGAGTTACTCATTTTAGCAAGTGAATATATCTCCAAGCTTTTTGACAAGAAATTATTTGTAAAACTTCACCAATGTTTCTAATTATGTAAATTAGTCCTTTATCTATAAGATTTTATACTTTGAAGTACAAAAAAAGAATATTTTTTCCTGTCTTATTTAACTAGTTATAAGGAGCTCTAAAATACTGCTGCTTTCCGTTAGCCATTCCATTGTATCAATTTTTGATAACAGCCAAGAGTGTTCTTCATAGCACCTGCAATGTGCCCAGTAATGACTCCTTCTGCAATTCATATGGGGTTACATGTATTGGTAACATATCTAAATATGATTGTAGATTATTTTTATTAGACCCATTGTTCCTACTTATATTGGAATTGTCTGGGCATCTTTCTTCCACATTGCTCTCATTTTTGCCTGCAGATTCTGATAGTTTATGACTTTGTGTCTCTCTGTATGCAAGACACTGTAGTCACTGGGAGTAGCAATTTCAATGATCAATGCTAATTTTGTTTTCTTTTCTTGGACCACTATATCCAGTTTTCTAGCATCTATCTTTTAAACTGTTGGTAATGGGTGATCCCATGTGATATAAACTTCATCATGTTCTATGATGCTTTGTGGCTCATGTTTCCAGTGTGTTTCAGACACTCTAGTACCAGAATGTAGAAAAGCAACACCACAAAATCCACTTCGATATACATATACTCCTTGAAGGCTTTTTTGAGAGACAGAGAGAGAGCTTTTTTTTTTTTTTTTATAAAAATTTGTGTGGATTTTTTGTTGTGTCTTTCTCTTACGTTTGTTTTTCAAGTTGTTGTTCTTCAACTCTAGTACCAGAATGTTTGCACAATCCCCGGTACAACAGTCTTGCCATATTATTATGCCTTTCAGTATACAGTCCTTCCACAGTTAATATGTCACAGCCAGCAATGAGGTGTGCGACTGTTTCTAATTCGGTTTTACAAAACCTACATTTGTCTGTTTCTCCCACATGTTTAATGGACTTTGTAAACCAGCATGTATATAGCTCATTATCTTGGGCCGCCAATATTAACCTTTCATCTCTTGGTTTGAATTCACATCTCCTTAACCATTCCTGTGTTTGTTCTTGATCAACATGAGGCTGTTCCTCAAGTTCTCTATATTTGCAACTATATGCATTTTCTACAATTCTTGCCTTCTCATCTGGTCCTTTCTTTTGTTTTTTGGCACATTCAGTTGCTGCCTGATTTTTATCTACTTCTGGTTTGATTTCCATTCCTGCTTGACATCGATATGCTTCTGCTAGATTAAGCAGAGAAGTCATCTTATATTTATTCTCCTCATGTTTCAAAACTTTAACTATATTTGGGTCTTGTGAGGTCATCAGATATGTGTGGAATCCCTCAATTGCAGATCTAAACATGTAATCACTTTCAGTGAGACCCATCCCTCCTTTAGAACAGGGAATATATAATCTTGGTATACACTGAGTTTTATAAATCATTTGGTGAGCATGAAGCATTCTTCTTGTTTCCTGTCTAATCTAGCCAACATGTTTTGGGGCAAGTGCGTCTCTCCAAAACTGTAAGTTAGGACAGGAAGGGCAAATTTGTTTATATCTTGGATTTTGTTCCTACATGTCAACACTGTTTTCAGGATTAATTTAAGTCTTCTAAAGTATTCCTTACTAAGTTTTATTTGCATTTGTTCATGCTTTATTGTTGATCCTTCATCAGTTCTCAAAAATTTATACACTCCCTCTTGCTCAAGTTCTTTTTTATCACATTCTTCCTAAACTAATGTTTTCCTGGTGCTTTAGTTTTCCTGCTTTAAAGGTTGCTGTTGCATATTTATCAAGAACAAATGACATTCTTATATCATCTGAAAAAGTTTTGACAACTTGCAGTTGTACTTTCAGTTCCTCGTCTGATGAACTATGCAGTTTTAAATCATTGACAAAGAGAAGATGAAAAGTCTTTACACTTTGTTGTTTTCTAGGAGCCAAATTATAGCCATGGTCTAAGCCATTAAGTAGACAGCTTAATGGATTAAGGGCAAGGCAGAATATCAGCGGTGACAGAGAGTCACCCTGGAATATCGCCCTTTGAATTTTTATCCCTGGGAAAATAATTTGTCCTTTATCATGGCTTAATAGCAAAGTGGTCTGCCACTGTTTCATTGTCACTGTAATGTAGTCAATCAGTGGAGGGTGTATCTTATACATTTTTAAGCACTTTTTTATCCATGAATGTGGGATACTACCAAAAGAATTTTTGTAGTCAACCCATGCCATACTTAGATTCTTCCCCTTTTACCAGTTCTCCATTATGACTTTATTTAACAACAAATGATCCTTTGTTCCTTTAACATTCTTTTATTGCCCTTTTGTTCTACTGCCATAATTGAGTTTTCTTCTAAATGATTATAAACTCTGTCGGCATCAATTCCCTGTATAGTCTATACATCGCTGGAAGGTAAGTTATTGATCTATAATTTTTAGGGTAGCTTGCAGGGTCACTCTTAAGTACGAGCATTGTTTTTCCTGTTGTTAGCCAGGTTAGTGTCTGTTTGGGGTGAGCATATAAATAGTTCTTACTTATAGCTAAATCTTCTTCAAATATGTTAATACTTTCAACCAAATGTTAGGTATTGCATCTGGGCCTGGGTTTTCCAATTAGAGGCTTTTTTAACTTTGTTTGAATCTCTCTGGCTGTTAGTTTATCCCATTTCATATCCTGTACCTTTAAACTTTGCATTCTTTCTTTTACTTCTTCTGTCCATTTGGTATCTTTGTTATGTTCCACAGGATCTTCATGGCTATTTCTCCAAAATGTATCTATTTCTTCTTTTATTTGGTGGTCTTTCAATTCTTTTTACCTTGTTTCCAAATTCTCTATAAAACTTTTTTGGGTCATCAATAAGTTGCTTATTTTGTACTTTTCCTTTATATTTGACTGCTTATCTTTTAAGGTTTTCTGCCTGTGGTGAGATTGTGCTGGCCCCATCTGGGTGAGCTGGTGGCATCTAAGGTGGAAATAAAAGATACCACTCGTGCTTTATTAACATTTACTAAAATGTTATATGATATGAAAATTAAATCAATTACTTAATCATTTTTTAACATTCATACTAAAATTGTTTACAAGTTATCAACACCAAAGAATGTAAATGAACTTTTCTATTTCTTTCATTCTTTACTCTGTATCCTGCCACCCTTTCTGCAACAACTATCTTCTTATTTAAGCTAATACATCATCTTCTTCTATTTTCTTGTTATTTAACAAATTCTCACATATTTTTCCGCAACACTCATTGTTACAAACAGTAAATATACTCAAACCATCTTATTCTTCTTATTATAAGTACCCCTCTTTTCATGGAGTTCAGCTTTGAACTCCAAATAAAATTAAGAAACCTCTAATAACTTTTTTTCTATTTGAGTAGGAGGCATATATATTTCCCGTAAATATACTATTTTTTTCTAGTGCATAAGTATTCAGCATATATGTCTTTTCTGAAATAATAAGTAAAAACTTTTCCACCAAGCTAACATTTTTTTATTGGTTTCAGTATCTCACCAAATGCCACTCCCAAAATATTTACTTCCTTTCTTGTGAAATGTATTCCATTTAGGTATTTTTGCTCACCAAATCCCTTGCACTTCATTTTGTTTCACTGCAGACCAGCTTTTATATCAACTTGTAAAACTTGATTGCAGCTTCACTTATCCAGTCCTTGGTTTTGTTATAAGAAATAAATTATCTGCTTATGTCATACATATGGATCCCTATTGGATCACAGAAGTTTCAGAACTTCGAACATCATCTGGCCAAGACCATACTATCAAAGTTTTGAAACTTTGAAACTAAAATTAAAAAAAAAAAAAAAAAAAAATTATATGCACCTCGCACACCCCCTGCTCTCTAAATATACCCACTCTGAGATCACACTACAGTGAGGAAAATGGTAAATTTCCCATTCCACACTGTACAGCGATCTCCATTCAAAACATCCAAAGTTTCAAAAGTTCGATCATATGGTCTCAGCTGTATGATGCTCAAAGTTTTGAAACTTTGATAGGGACCCCATACATATATACACGCACACACACACACACACACACAAACACACACACACACACACACACACACACACACACACACACACACACACACACACACACACACACACACACACACATACACACACACACATATATATATATATATATATATATATATATATATATATATATATATATATATATATATATATATAGTATATATATATATAGCATATAATATAAATAGAATCATAGGATCATAGGAAGTTACTAGGCTAATGGCACTAGGGCCCTTATAAGCAAGCCAAGTTCTACCATTATTTCTGTGATCAGCACCTATTGCTCCTGTCCAAGAAGGACACAGGTGGAACCCCTGGGGTGAACATATGATTCATCCAATCATCCAGATTGCGTTTGAAAAAGACAAATGAGGTGTTCTATTTGACATGAAGTGGGAGTCTGTTCCAAAGGTGTGTTAACCTCTGGGAGACAAATTTGTCCCTCCAGCAGGGTTTATTAATGTCACATACCAGGTTAAGGTCTTTAGAGTGAGTAACCTGTGTACCATTTCACATGCGGATATGCAGCATTTCCAATAAAGCAGGTTCGGAGATTGTCTTATATGCAAGGCAGAGATCACCTCTGAGTAGTCTGTATGAAATAGAATAAAGTGACAGTGATTTCAGATGATCCACATAGGACAGATGCTGAAGACCTTGAATTTTCCTTGTGAGGAATCTTTGTGGTCTCTTCAATTGCTGCAGGTGCTTGGAAAGATACATACCAAAAGGGGCATTGTACTTGATTATTGGCCTGATAAAAGAGGAGTACAGCAATGATATAACCTCTTTTTTTCTGGAGGCAATGCCCTTACTTATGAGATGAGCAATATAGAATGCCCTTCTTACCACTTTTGAGACATGGTGATCAAAGGTAAGGTTGCTGTCAATCTGTGTGCCCAGGTCTCTCAGCACTGACTGGGTACTTGGGGTGTTGCTATTGATGAGGTAGTTAGCAGGAACATCACTCTTACTGGAAGGGAATATTTTTTTGCATTGAGTTTAAGACCACAACTTTGGCACCAATCATTTGTTTGTGAAAGACCCTCTTGTAGGATGTTGACATCATTTGAAGATTCTATGACCGCTTCCAGATTACAGTCATCAGCAAACTTTGTCAGCCACAGACCTTTAGTTTTTGCTTGTACTTCAAAGAAATAGATTTCAAACAGTAGAGGTCCCAAGACTGATCTATGTGGTACACCAGTGGTTACAGGTCTGCTGTTGGAGGTGGACTCCCCTATTTTGACTATATGTGTTCCATCAGTGAGCAAGTTAGTGACCCATCTAATGATATAAGGGTTGATACCTTGCTGGCTGAGTTTTTCAATGATGTCTGAGATGGGGATAGTGTTAAAAGCCTTGGCTATGTCTAAGTAGGCTGTATGCATAGATTTCCCCTTGTCCATGTCCTTGGTGACTGTCTTGAAGAAGTCCACCTGGTTTAACAAGCATGATCTCCCTTTGACAAATCCAAACTGAGTAGGGTCAAGTGTTTGGATATTACTTATAACTCTGTTGATAAGGTCCATGATGATTTGCTCCATGGCCTTGCAGATAAGGCTAGTCAGGCAAATAGGCCTATAGTTCCCAAGGGCAGTAGAAGCACCACCTTTGTGCAAGAGAATAATGGTGGCCATTTTTCATTCAGCTGGGATGAAGCCAGTGCTTAGACTATGATTGAAAATCGTACCCAATGGTGTTGCTAATTCTTGTTGGAGCCCATGCAGGATGCAGCCTGGGAAGTTATCAGGTCCCATAGATGCTGTGTTTTGACTTTAGTGAGGGCATTTACAACCTGCGCTTTAGAGATACAAGGTAGGGGACAGGTGGTAGGGATGTCATGGGGTATATGTGGTGGGGACAGTGGAGTGAAGTTTTTCACAGAACCTGTCAGCCAACAGGTTAGCTATGTCCACCGGCTCAGTATATGTGGTATTATTAACTAATAGTTTGGCACAAATCTGGGCCATTTCTTTTAGGTTACAGATGTAACTAAAGAATGCCTTATGGTTGTCCTTAGTTGAAGAAGCTAATTTGAATTTGTAGTTTGCTTTGGAGGACTTCACAAGAAGTCTTATTTGCTTGTTTAAGCTGAGGTGGGAGTGTTTCCAGTTTAGAGCTCACTCCCTCTTACTCTTAGACAGCAGTTTCTTCATCTTATTGTAAAGCAACAGGCAGTTGTCCACCAGGCAGGGTTGCTCTTCCTTGAGGAGCTTGCTTTGGTCCTATCAGGTACGTCCAAGTCAATGCAGTTATCCAGGTGCTTGTATAAAGCATTGATGTAGAACTCAGCATAGTTGCCAGTTCCATCTGAGGGGGGAGGTGCAGTGAAGCTATTTATGCCATCCTGTAATAGGTTACATACACGCATACATACACACATACAAATATTTCAAACACAGGCAGTAATGTCCTTCTAGCCAGCCAATATACCAAAACAGTTATTCCCATAATAAATGTCCAGACTGTTCTTAAAAATATCTAAACTAGTGTTTGCTTTAATGCAACTTGATAGTTTATTCCATGCATCAGCTACTCTCTCAGAGAACCAATTAGTACACTTCTCATTCCTATAGAATCTTCTTTATCAGCTGATTCTGTACTAATTTTTGATAACTCCAAACATTCCCAGAGGTAGTTGTCTCTAAATGGCCTACATACCTGAATTAGGTCTCCTCTTAAATATTTATATGTGACACTGTTCCAGTTCAGATATTTTAGTCTTTCATAATAACTTAAATTTTCACATCAATGGATTATCTGGATATATTTCCACTGTACTCTTCTCAGTTACTCATGCTTGTTTTCTTATGAGGTTTCCATATTGTTATTTCGTACTCAAGTTTGGGTCTAATGTAACTAACAAAAACAAAATAATTTCTGATTTTTTAGACTTTATAAATCTTTTTATACAACCTATAGTTCTATAACTATTACTACCCAATTGGTTGATATGATTAGAAAAATTCAAAGCTGGATCTACCAATATACCCAGGTCCTTAAATGAATCTATGGTTTTGATCACTCTGTGCTGCATTAAATATTCACCTTTCAGTTTGTGTACCCCAAATCTCACATGCTTAACTTTTGATATATTTATCAGCATATATATACTTCCATGCCCAAATAGTCAATTTAATTGAGATCTTTTGCAGACATGCCCTCTCTATAACACATGTAATCAGTTTACCCATTTTTGAGTCATCTGCTCATAGACTGTAGAACACCTCAGATGAAAAATATATTATAAATATAAAATAAATAAATATAACTATAATCTGTTGTGGTTTGAGAATTTTAGAATCTACACACAGTTTCTCAATGTCTGTGTCTATATTCCTTCCACATCTTATATAGCTATAAAATGTTTTCCTGTATGTTCAATATCTTTATATAAATTTTCTTCAACTTTTTCTTGATCTTGTCTCACACTATGTTTAATTTGTCTGTCCAGTTTGTTTATTTCACTTTTCAAAGTCATAGTTTGACATCTATTCAATTTCTTATATTTTTGATCTCTCATCTTAATGAAGTATCTGATGGAAATATATACTCCTGGCATTGTGTGCCCAGATCTGACGTTAAACTTTTTTTTTTTTTTTTTTTTTTGCATTCAAACAATTTCTCTTTCAAAACTTTCCACATTCCTTCTGCAGGTTTTCTACTCAAAGCATCACTCAGATTAGTTCAACATAGAGACTGTTTTGTTTCCATATAATCTGTTATTAATCTTCTGTGCATTTATTTAGATTTCATTTTGGTAGAATCATATGGCTACAAATTAACCTTTATAACTCTATGATCACTGCACATTAATGGTGGTAAAACCTGACATGAAGCAATAGTAATTTCTTTGGGAACACAAACAATATCTAGTATGGCCCATTCCTTGGTATGCCTTTTTAAAATATGAGGCAATTGTTGTTGTTCCTGAACATACTTTGTAAATAATTTCATTAATAATGTTGAATCAGTATTATTCCAGTCTATTTCTGTTAAATTTAAGTCCCAGGCCACTATTATTCTTCCCCTCCTGTGTTTCATGCAAGAAATGTATGATATCCTCTAGGTCATCAGCATTTGACTTTGGTACTCTATACACTCTAATAATAGTTATATGTCCCAGAGTTGTCTTTATTTTGAACAGTTACACAATCTACAGTATTGGTACTATCTTTGAATATATAATAATCACAATTCTCATAATAAACTCTAATCCCTATCATAACAATGCCACCTGATTTTTACTGTTACAGTAAAAGTGTTTATATTGTGGCAGAAGTGGTTTCCAGTCATTGTTCTTAAGTCATGCTTCACAAGCAAGAACAGCGTCAATCTTGTGGGGATGTAGTAAATTTTCCAATAAAAATGTTATTATTAATGCTCTTGGCATTAAAAACCATCAGAGATGTATCAAATGTTGCTGTCTGTAGACTATTAAATTTTCGACCTGGCAAAAATCCTACTTTGTGTTTGTCAAGCATTGCAAAGTATCTGCTGCAAAATTATTTTCATTGATCTTCCCAAGTGCACACCATCCTGTCTAAACACATATGTGTCTGAAACTAAGCTCCGATGCTCTACATATTTCCATTTTTTGAAAAGGAACTTTTTTGTTTGTAAGTATGTACCAAAAAAGAATTTTTCATTCACAGTGACTTGACTCTCCTTTCTATATAAGATTTGTCAAAAATATGTCCTAGTACCAGTACGAGCTATGCCATCTAAGATCTAGTAAGTTCCCTACTAAGACTCAGAGAGTCCCTGTGGATGAGATAATTTATACCAGCATGGATAAAAGCAGATCCATACTATCTCACATTTGCATTCTAAGGCCTTCTTCACGTGATCTGCTTTTGCTCCTGACAAGCATAGCACTATTCAAGGTTCATAAAGTTCTCTGCAGATGTAAGTATCAGTTCCTCTAATAATTGAATCTCCAATTACAAGAATATCTTTTCTGACCAGATCTGAAGAGTCTTACAGTAATATCTGCTCTATCAATTGTTGCAAAGGAATGATCTTCATCGCCATTAGTCTTATTAAGCCCACTGTTTCCATTGCTTATTTATTTACTGACATTCAATTACCGGTAAAGTCCAACTGAGTAGAAGCCTATTTTCACCAGAGGTCCAAGAAGAAAAGCTCCAAACTCCAAATTATTACAAAACACTTTAAGAACAATAACTTTGCCATCTTCAGAAATAAAACAAAAACATCTGCAGTTTAAATAATTATAACAAATTAGACATAATATAAAACATTGATTAAGAATGGATACAAGGCATATGACAATCAGTTAATATTTATATTAATGTTAGACAGTTTGTAAAGAAATTAAAGGTAAGATTAGCTAATATAAATAGAAATTGCAATATGAAGTGAGGGAAAAACAGGCTTATGGTATATTTGGACATAAAGTCAGGGAACAGAATTAGATAGCACCAAGGAAGTAAGTGAAGAAGGGAGAGTAAGGAGGTAGTTGTTCACATTTAGGGATATATGTTATCCTGGTTTTAAGCAAGAAGAGAGACAGATTTTAGCTAGGAAGTCTTTCGGGCTGGTTTTGAAAGATGGGAGGGAGGGTATAGACCTGATGGATACAGGTATGGAGTTCCAGGCCTTAGCAACCTTGTACAAGTACAGACAATGCCCATCAGATTTGCTAGGTTTGTAGACAGACAAGAATTTTTGGTCACTGGACTGCAATGACTGACTTGGAAGATTTATTTATTTTTTTTTATTTATTTATTGACATTTGTTAACTGTGTTAGTCCAACTGAGCCAGGGGCCCATTTTTAATGATGACCCGAGGAGAAAAGCTCCAGAAGTAATACATATTTTTACAATAAAAATCAAATCAAAAATAAAAATAAGAGTAAAAAAGTAAAACTGCCATGAAATATAATAGTAAAATCAACAGTTAGAGAATATCTGTACATAGAGTAGGTTAAATAACAATTGACAGGTCTAGAGAATATCACACATGAAGTACATACAAATAGATAAACCATTCAAGTAAAAAAATATATATTTTTTAAATAAACATATATGTGAATATATATGCTATGGAAGTGAGAGGAGAGGGAGGCATAAAGTTATATGAGGCAAGTACAAGGAAGCAAAGAGTAGACTAGGGAAAATGAGTTAAAACTGAGAAAAGAAGAGGCTAGATCAAGTGAGGGTTAGACAAGGGCAGGACCATGTACTCTGAAGAAAAGTTTTAAGTTCTTTTTTGAACAGGTGTTTTTGATTAATGTTTCTTATGTTTTGAGGGAGTGAGTTCCAAGCATGTGCAACAGAATATTTGTAGACAGACTTTCCTGTATTTTTATTGGGTTTATATAATGTCAAAAAGGTATTTGCTGGAAGTAAGAAGGTGATGATGGGGGTTGTAATAGGAGGCTAGGTTGGAGATAGAAGGGCAGGAAGAGGGGTAATTCAGGATAGAGTGTGTAATGTAAAGTTGGGGTAGAAGTAGTTGTTTAGAGAATTCTGGCCACTGTAGTGTTTAAGGGTGAGACAGTGGTGGGATTTGTAGTTTAGATTAGAGACAAACCTGGCTATTTTGTGATAAGATTGCACTAGTTTAGTTATATGTGAAGTTTGAACATTGGTAAGGACAGGAGCAACATAAAGAAGACAGGGTAGAAGAAGGGACTGAGCATGTTAAGGTTTGAAAGAAGGTGACAGAAATTTCTGGTTGCGCTAGAGAAGTCTGAGTTTTTGATGGGTCTTTTTTATACATTAACTAAGAAAAAAATTATACTCAAACCAGTACTCAATGACAAACCACAAACTGAAGAAATTACTGGTCCCAATGGCACAATAAAAATGGCACAAAAAAATGTCAAGCATTTGAGCCCGTAGTTAGCGTACAAACTTTTATTTAAATGCTTTCGTCCTCAGACTTCCTCAGAACTATTACAAAAAATATCTCTACTACCACACCTTTATACTGTTCATAATTAACAAACAAAATTACCTTGTTAAAATCAATTAGGACAACTCAATTAGTCAAAACATCTGTTAAAACCATATAAAAATATAAGTTCATTTGTTCACCACAATTTCCTGTTGTTTAGAAAACATTTTATATTAATCACTTCATTCAAGCCACACTTGTTATCTGCCTCTAGTTTAATATGCCAATAAGTTTCCCTTTGTTGTAAAAACTTTTTAAAGTCCCCACCTCTTAAATCTAAAGTGACTTGTTCTATAACAGAAAAAAGAAATGTCTTATAAGTTGCACATTCAGTGGAATACTTATATAAAAATGATTGTCATCCCTCTTACTAATAGAATTCTGATGTTCCCTAATTCTTTAAAAAAAAGCCCGGGTAGTCATACCTATGTAGAATGTCGCACATCCACTACGAATACTAATATACACTACCCCTCTAGTTTTACAAGTAAAGTGTCCCGGAACTTTAATAGTTCATGAAAAAGTAGGAATTGATATAAAAGGCCCCTCTAAAATATACCTGCAAAACCTGCAATTATCACATTTGAACATCCCATTAACCTTTTGTGTGTAAAAATATTTGGGCTGTATCTACTGTTCTCTCTGTGTAATATATTTTTTAAATTGTATTTATTCTTTACTCATTGCTACCTTTTAAAATTTTCCAGTTTTTTTGAATAATTTCCTTTATTTTACCACTATCTATCATCATTTCCAAGTTGTAAACCAACCTTTTATTCTCCCGCTATGGGTTTACTACTCACAAAGGGGTATTTAAGAATAGGCAGATACAGTTCATATCTTTTCCTCATAATGTCACCTGCAGTGTCCTTTAAATGTTTCTCATCATACCTTCTCCTATCAAACATTCCACAGATGCGCTTAAATTCCTCTATTACAATTGCATCTTCACTGGTCATTCTATTGGCCCTTATAAGTTGTCCCTTTGGTATGTTCTTCTTAATAAACAAGGGATGAATACTTTTACTATGCAAATAACTATTGGTAAAAGTGTCCTTCCTGTGTATGCTACTTTCAAACTTGTTAGAAGCAGCCCTCCACTCTAAGTGGAGGTCCAGAAAATTGACACCACTACCACTGTCTCCTAATGTAAATTTTAAGAATTCGGACTTGTAGTTAATTTTTTCTACAAACTGATTAAGATTCTCATTATCACCTTAAACTCAGTATAGGTATTTTTAGGAAGTGGGACGGTAGTTGGTCGGCAGAGGGGGAGCAAGGCTTAAGTTTATTTAGCAGAGATTTAATAGTGGTAATTGGGACTGGTTGGAAAGAAAATATATTGGGAAGAGTTTTGTTAAGAGGAGATAGAGGAGTTGGGTGAGATGTACTATTTTGTGTGAGCTTTTGGATAGTTTCTATGAAATAGTTGTTGAGGAGCGTGGCAGTTTCAGTGGCAGTGTTGTGCAGAAAGGGGTTGGGAGTAGTGGACCTGGGTGGAGCAGGTTGTTGATGAAGGTCCAGAATTTTTTTGGATTTTTGTGAGGTCTGTGTTGGTTAGAAAAAAAAAATAAGCTCAATTATCTTTGATGACTATTTTTTTGGTCTGGTTTCTGAGCTTTTTGCATGTCTGAAGTAAGGAAGGGGATTTATTTTTAACACAGGCTTTACAGGTGCTATCTCTTTTCTGCATGATCAATCAGATTTGTTTTGTAAGCCGGGAGCATAGTCGGATTTAATTCTGATTTTTCTAAAAAGGGGAATAGAATCAATAGTGTCAAGGAAAATCTTATTGAAGGACTTTACAGCCTTATTGAGAGGGAGGTGGTATAGGGAGGACCAATTGATGCCAGATAGTTTAGAATTCAAAGTGTCTGGGTCAAAGTGGGTGAGGATCTAGCATATTCTGTAAGCATGGTCTTTGGGAAAATGTTGGGTGAATCTATGAATAAAGGTCGGGGAGTGATCTCTTAAAGAGTTTGGAAGTATGCTAGGGTTATGGTAATGGTTGGGAGCTGAGGTAAGAATCCAGTCAATGAGTTTTTGTTAGTTCTAGTGGAGGTAGAAATGTGTTGGTGAAATCCATGGAGGGTGAAACTATGGGTAGGGGATGAGGGGGACAGTTTTGACCAGTCTGTGTTAATGTCGCCAAGTATGATGGTTTCATAGGGGACATGATAGTTGTGTAGAATGTTTTTTTAGTGCTGGACAGGCAGATGTATGCTAGATAATTTTATAGATGATAAGAGTTTGTGTATATGTTAGTTGATGTAGCAGTTCTAACCAATTTAGGCTTTTCAGTGCTATATAGTGTTGGGTTCTGAAAGGGGTATGTGCTGCACATTTAGCAACTTTGTTAAAGCACTGTTCAGGTTTTAACTTTTTCTGAAGCTTGGAGGTTGGTAAGGATGGGATTGCCATTAATAAGAGTGGGGAGGCGATAAGCAGTGGCAAGTGCAGTTTTAGTTGCATCAGTGAGAACGTTTTTGGATCTGTAAAGCATCCCTAGTTTTTGATGAGATTTTGTTATGCAATTTTGTATTTGTAGGTCAAATGTAAGATTATCATCCACTATCAGCCCTAATAGTTTGCTATAAGAAGTAACTTCAATGGTTGTATTCTCAAGAGAGAAGTCTTTAAATTTTGTTTCTTCATGAGAGACGGATTTTGGAGGAAAAAAAGTAGTAGTTTGGTCTTTTTTGGTTTGAGCATGAGTTGTGAGTTAGAAAGCCATGTTTCAGTGGCTGTTAAAGCTTCCTGATTAATTTTTTGGAGGTGTACCATGTTGCCAGATGTGCAAATGAGAGTGGAATCATCTGCATATTTTATTAGGGTGGCCTATTGTGTGGAAGTATAGAGGGTATTGATGGAAATGTTAAAGAGGAGGGGAGCAAGGTTTGAATCCTGTGGTACACCAGTGGTGTCTGGGAGGTAAGTACAGAGGGTGGCATGCCATTTTACTGACTGATACCTATTGGATAGGTAGCGTTTGAACCACAGAAGTATGAGCTGAGATAGACCCAGTAAGGACATGTGATGTACGGTGTGCTATTACATTTGCAAACATACAATTCTCATCTAGCTGGCTTTGTACATTCACAGCTTGAACATATGTTCTAAACTTCTGTCTTTCTCCTCTTTTTTTTCTTACAATAATGTTCTTCAATCTTTTCCACATTTAATTTTAATTTCTTCCTTTTCACCTATCTCTTGCCTCTTTTTACTACTTTCTCTTTTGGAAAAATTATGCTTTTTTTGTAGACTGAAGGTTTTCTTTTTTTTTTAAAACAAGTTTATTGTTTTTAACATACAAAATAAATATCATAATAATCTTATACAAGCAGTTAAAATGTAAATAGTTATAACACTTGATAAAACAACCAAAATATTTACAGAGACATCCACTACAAATCAAATCAATTGATTAAACTGTAATGTCTTACTAATGAAACTAAGACTTTTTTAACAGGTTTTGTAAAGTATCCCATATAGTATAGTATAGTAAGACGTTTTTCTAGTGGTTCTTGACTTTATTGTCATTAGTTCCATATGACACACTTCAGTCATAACATTTTTAAATTCATTAAATGAAGGAGGAGTATCTGAAATCCAATTTCTGGTTATTATTTTTCTAGCCACTGCTAGAATAGACCATAATAAGGGAAGTTTAACTTTTTTAACACTTTTAGGAACAGGGGTGTTAAATAATATAAGTGATTTAGAGACAATGAAATTATCTGTGAAAAGAGCCTGCAAAAAATCATTGATTAACATCCAATATTCCTTCAATTTTATATAGTCATAAAACATATGTGCCCAATCAGCATTTATTTCTACATTACATCTCTTACATAAGTTGTCTTTATTGTTTATTTTATTCATCATTAAAGGTGTATAGAAA
This sequence comes from Protopterus annectens, assembly GCF_019279795.1. Classification (NCBI taxonomy): domain Eukaryota; kingdom Metazoa; phylum Chordata; order Ceratodontiformes; family Protopteridae; genus Protopterus; species Protopterus annectens. The sequence continues at coordinate 1,491,338,495 of NC_056746.1, forward strand.
GATCTATGTAAAAATTTCCAAGTAAAAAGTCTCCAATTAATGGAAAAAGTAGTTTTATAAGCAGATTCCAATATATATTGTTTATCTTGTTGTTTTGGTGATTCACCATTAATGGAAATGAAATAATTCCAATAAGTATCTGAACTGTAATGTGTTTCTTCTCTAATAATTTTATGTATGTGTGAGAGCTTACCTTTATCAGAAACCCTATATTGTAAATTTAATATCAAGTAATCAATCAGAATTGGGACAGATTCTTTAACTGTTAAAGACATTAAATCAAGTTTATTAATAAGATGTTGTCTAAAAGTCTGAATCTCTAACCAACATGTTTCTCTCAAATCAAATTCTTGCTTTAAGAAGTCTAAATTGTTTACTTTATTGTCAGACAGCAACTGATACCAATACTTTAAATCATTCTCTGTGACTAGAAGAATTCTTTCAGAGGTGGATGATAAAAAATACCTTGTGTATACATTATAGGGAATAGGATAAAATTCCATTCCTTATATTTAGGATGCATAAATATAAAGTTACGATATCTAATAATAATATTTAATGGGTAACTAGCTATATATTTTGGTGTAATAGATGAGGTACAAAATTCTTTTAGTAACCATAACATGGGGTTATTTACAATAGTATTTTTATGTATTAATGATATTTTCATGAAGTGAATGCTAATTAGTTCTCAATATTCCTTCCATTTTGCAACATATGACTGATCTATTAACAAAGTAATAACTTTTATAATAGAAGAGATAGCATATAAATTAAAGTCTGGAAATGAAATGCTCCCTTGAGTCCAACTATTAGTATGTTTCTTTAATGCAATCCTAGGTCTATTAGGTGCCCATAAGAAATTTAACATTTGTGAATTCAATTTCTTAATAATTATTTTTGTAGGTGGGAGTATTATTGATTGTATTAAGTATAATATCTTAGGGAATATTATCATTTTAATAATTGTGAGTCTCTCTTCCATGGTAAAAAACATATTGTTCCAGCTATTGAAAAAATTTTGTATATTATGAAGACAGTTACTATAATTATTATGTATAATGGATTTAATATCTTTAGTTAATATTATGCCTAAGTAAGTTATCTGACCTGAGTTGGGTATATATTTGTGAAAATCATTAGTGAGGACATTTTTTCGTGTGTATATTGGTAATATTTTAGTTTTTTTCTTCATTAAATATCAAACCAGAGATATTTTTAAAATCTGTCATTTTATCAAATAATGACTGCATAGAAGAGTTAGTTCCTGCTGACGTAATTAGAACATCATCTGCAAAAAGTTGAATTTTAGATATTGTATTTTCATCTATATCAAATCCTTCTATATCAGTGCTGTTTCTAATCAAATTAGCCCAAGGCTCCATTATTAAAGTAAATAATAGTGGTGAAAGTGGACACCCTTGTTTTGTACCTTTTAATATGGGTATTTTTGTGAGACATATGTTCCTATCTTAATGTAAGCCAATGCTCCTTTATATAGATGTTCAATTAAATTCACAAATGCATCAGAGAAATTTGTACACTTCAATAAGATAAACAAGCAGTCCCAACTTACTGAGTCAAATGCTGAACTTATATCAAGACTAATAAGTGTTAAGTCTTTCTTTTTCCTGTTTGCATAATCAATTAGCGTTAAAGTTCTCCTTATATTATCAAAAGTATTTCTATTTATAATAAAGCCTGTCTGATCTATATCTATTATACCTGGAATGATTGTCTTTAATCTGTCAGCAAAAATACTCATGAACATTTTATAGTCAACATTAAGTAATGAAATAGGTCTATATGAAGTGCATCTGGTTGGGTCTTTAATGGGTTTTAAAATTGGTGAAATAAATGTGTATTGCCAGGATGGGGGAGTTGTTAACTCATTTTGAGCTGAAATGAAAACCCTATGTATTAATGAGTAAGTATTCTTAAGAAGAATTTTATAAATCTCTGGTATAATACCATCATTACCAGGTGCTTTGTTTGATTTAAGTTTGTTTATTTGTGTAATAACCTCTGTATATGAAATATTTTTATCTATTAATTTAGTCTGTTGTTTATTAAGTTTTTTGTTCATGTTTGTAGTTATAAATTTCTTTATTTTATCTTTAGAATCCATATTAATGTTATTGTGGTTAATTTTATGAAAGTGATTTCTAAATTCATCTAATATTTCTGGTAAACTAGAAACATTCTTCTTTTTCCCTGGAGAGAAAATTTCTTTGATATGATTTTGTTTATTCAGCCTTTTTGTTTTATTTTTAAGTCTATGTAAGTATTTGGGACTTATTGAGTAAGACAAAAACTTATATTTCTCTAATGTTATTTTGACTTTATGGCTTAAAATTTCTTTGTATTTCTCATTTAATTTATTTATTTCCTCAATGACTTTTTTGTCCATAATATTTTCTTTATTATTATGTTTATATGAGTCTAATTTGCTTTGAATATCTATTAATTCCTTGTCCCAAGATTTCCTTTTATTATTATACCATCTGATACTTTGTCCATATAAATATGATATTAGAGCATCCCAAATGTGAATAATAGAGACATCAGGTGTAGTGTTTAAGTCTAAGAAATGTTGCACCTCTGTAAGTATATAATCTTTATAGTCCTTTAGTTGAGTTAAGTATGCTGGTATTCTTTTGATCTGAACATTATAAGTACTCTTTACCATAAATTCAAAGACAATTGAATTATGATCTGATATAGGACATGAAATGATTTTGGAATTAAGTCTGTTACCATTTGGTTAGAAATAAAGACTCTATCTATTCTTGAATAAGTTTTATATCTGTTAGAAAAAAAAGTGTATGGTAATGATTTAGAATGTATCTGATTATTAATATCATTCAAATGATATAAATTAATAAAATCATTTAAATGTTTTGCATTAGATGTAATTTTCCTTTTTCCTTTAGTAGTAGTATCTTTTTCATGCTGGATACAATTAAAATCACCTGCTAAAATAATATCTCCTATAGAAAATGATATAATCTTATTGAGATGGTGTTTCACTGTATTAATGCCAATTCCTGGTATCCAATGTACATTGATTAATGTATATATTTTCCCATTAATCTGTATTGTAACCATACAGAACATTCCTTTATCATCTTTATAAGACTTAATAGTTTTAGGTATGGGCATATTTTTGTTCCATAAGATAGCCACTCCTCTTTTTTTCTGTGTGTGTTCTGAACTAACCAAGACTGTATATTTATTAGTGGCTAATTTATCTATATCCTTTTTCAGGAAATGTGTTTCTTGAAGGAACATTAAATTGGCTCTATGCAAATTAATATATCTCATTAAACTTGCCCTTTTACATGGGTTATTCAATCCATTAATGTTTAAAGAAATTCCTTTTAGAGATACCATTTAACTTTTATAAACATATAAAACATATAATCAGAATAACATTTACTAAAATAAGTATTATTATGTCTCCTCATTTAGGTGTTCTATTAATTATAGCTGTATTTAATGAAAATCTTATGGAATGTTGTGTAATTTTCACTTTTATTTGTAGTGACAATGAGTTTATAAAATGTGATGTGGATGTCAAAACTATATACACACAACAATAATCAGGTGAAAAATAATGTTTGGATTAAACAGTGCACCCAGCCTGGAGTTGAAAACTCCAACTTCGAGTAGCAAATACCACTCAAGTTATCCCCCTATCCTAAGCAGCAGTACTTCAGCTGCCACCAAATTAATTCGATACTAACTATTATTAACTAAAGTTAACCTCATTTAATTTGATTATCTACTATAACAAGGCTAAACAATTTATATAACAGCTTCATATAAACATATAAAACATTTAGAAACAACTAATATTGTTATGTACATCTATTCTATATAATAAACTCATAATCAAAATAGCATTCTAACAATCTTGGTAATGGGAGCAAAGAAGAGAGAGAGAGAGAGAGAGAGAAGAAGGGAATACCCATATGGTAGTTTAATAAAAGTTTGTAAGAATAAGTTCTTATTATACGTTTATGCTCATTTGAATTCAATAACATTTATTATCTTAGGCTATTATGACTCAGACATTACTTATATTAGGGTATTCCCACTTTCTGCCATAGTAATACAGTTAAAAGCTTTAAAACTTTAAATTACTTGCACCAAAAGCTTCCTTCTCATATTTATTATTGCCAATTAAATAAAATAATTATTCCCATGCATACGTTAAAAGAATATACTGCACAGCAATATTGATCCCTAGTTATACATAAATCATTGTGATGAAAGCCATCTGTATTTTATATATCTGAACTGCAGCTTTAAAATATGTCACATGACAATTTCTTCTGAAATATAATCATAATGATACATATACTTGTCTGTTAGTCAAGGCAAATGATTTATAACATTACATATCTTTAAATCATAAGCATCTATATACATTAAAGTGCAGCAGTCATATAAGCTTTCAAAAACAAGTGTGCATGAGTTTTACCTTCTATGCCTTCTAAAATATCTCATTTGTTTACTATGGCATATTAAGTCACTTAAAATCATTATAACTTTTATATTTTATAAGTTACATCTTAAATAAGTAAGTTATTATAAAGAAAAACTCACATTTAGATGTCATAAAGTTCATTTTTCATCACAAAATCGCATTTACAGCAGTTCTACTTCCTGAAACAGTTTACTTCTTGAATTTGCGATGTGTCAGTGTGAAATCAGGGGTCAAAGTTTAATATGGCTGCTTTCAGCTTTTCTGCGTGTTTTCTGAGTGTTGAAGCTTTTAAAACGACTCGAGGACACTATTCACGAAGAAACCCACATCCCAGATTGTCTCCCATAACATTCTGGCAGGAATTTTAATAAAAGTAAGTGACTGACATTCATTTTGTAATACAAATAGATCTAAACAGTGCAAAACCTTCTCGAAGCACTTTACAAGTCATTACAGTCTCTATGACAGTGAAACCAAGCCTTCAGTTGTTTAACATAAACACAACTTATTTTTATATGGCCCATTTCATTTTCTTATTCAGAGCTTATTACATACACATATCAGTATTATCAGAAGCATATAACTTTATAAATAAGAGAGAGAGAGAGAGAAAAAAAAGAACCTACAAAGAGTATCTACAAAGATATTTTACTTGCTGTTTGTTTTAATAAAGTAGAACATGAGACATATTACTTTCAACTACTTTAGTTCTAGTTAACTGCAATTATATCATGACATATTATTTGAAATCATGTATTAAGCAATTAAGTCATGGTATAATATTTAGCAACAGTATTTAAACAGCATAAATAATTTTAAAGAAATAATAAATTATTTTTCCCCTTATTTCCTATTTTTCATTAAACTCCTCTCCCTGCCCCCCCCCCCCACCCTTCACTAAATGTTTAGTTTAAAGAGAATGCCATTATTTAAAACAAGAAGAGAAAGGAAATGTATCAAATTAGTAACCTTAGGTCTCTTTATCACAAAGAGAAACAAGTTGATTCATATCAGGTTATTTATTCCTCAGGAAGTTTGATTATTTATAAAACAAAATCAGTTCTTTGCACACAAAAAAAAACCTTTGAATAAATCCTTAAGATATTTGTGGCTTTCTTGAAAATGTAGTTACTGTAATTAAAGAGTTCAAAGAAATATAAAACATGTCATTTGTTTTTTAGTCTTTTTTGCTTCTCTGAAGTCTTCCAAGAAGTTCCTGTTGCCATCCTCTTTAGTGAAGGACTTGCCCATTCCGTATCTTCTATTTTATCTAATATTTTATTTTTTTTTAATATATAGCAAAGCAGAGTCCAAGTCTTCAAAAATTCTAGGGCCATCCGGTAAAAAGATTTTTAGTTTGGAAGGAAATAAAAGATGAGTTTTGAACTGTGCTTTCTTAAGCTCTCTTATTAATGGCAGAAAAACTTTTCTTTTTGTTATTACCAAGGAAGAATAGTCATTGTCAAAACGCACAGTTGCCTCATTAATTTTTATAGGTGCTTTAGCCCATGCAGATTTTAATACCATCTCCTTGTCATAAGATGATAAAAATCTTACAATAACTGATCTAGGATACTTTTTATTTATATTAGAATTAGATAAAGACCTATGGGCTGCTTCTGACAGATCTAAAGTTTTGGGAAGCCAAGTATTTAAAAAGGATGTAATGTTGTTACCTTCTATATTTTCTGGCAGTCCAAAAATCCTTATATTATTGCATCTGGATCTGTTTTCCAAGTCATCTAGTTTGGATTGAAGGTGTGTGTTCTGTTTCAATAAGAATTCAATGTTAATTTCTTCTTCCTGAATTCTGTTGTCCATATCATTAAGAGTCTCTTTTATACCTGTAATCTGAGCATTCTGATGTTGTAAATCTTGATGTAACAAATCCATTTGTTTTGTGTTTTTTTTCTATAAAGTTATCAATTTTAACATCCAGTCTGTCCATTTTAGTTGTTAGTTGCTGAATAGTTGATAGTAAAGACTGAAGCTCTTTCTTGATGCTGGAATCCTGACTGTTAGCCTTACTGGAACTCATTCTGAACAGAGGTGATGAAAGAGAAATTTCCAAGAAGATTTCTGACAGGAAAATTATTTAAATTTTCTTTCTTTTTTAGATATTATTCAAGATACTGATATTCCAAACGTTTTAGAAAGAAAATTATTACATTAGTTGAATTTTAAAGTAATTATTTCCTGTCAGTGTAGTTATGTTGGTGGAGCTGAAGAAATCTGCTGCTATCCTGTGTTCATCCTTGGCCACGCCCCTGGTCGACTGAAGGTTTTCTGATAGAAAAAATGTTATTCCCTGCAATCTGTATGCTATACCACAAAGCAGTGTCATCCTTTCTAGCATGTGTTCTCTTAGCGCTCTAGACATTAATCAGTTTCTTTACTTCCTTATTTGTTGCAAAGTTTTCCTTTTTTCTTTTTTATGTTCTTCTGTATGCACTGAATCATCAAACTGCTGAATACTTGTGTCCAGAATTCCAAAGTTGTCAGTGGTATTATCTTGCTCAATAGGGATTGAGTTATCTTTGTTGACAACAGACCTTTCCTTTCATAAATGTGTTCTTTCTAGTTGCTGTTTGCTTAACATTATTTATCTCATCACTCTAACCATTAACACATGTAACAACAGTTCTCCCAGATGTGCCAATAGCACAAGTTCAATCATTATCAGCAAGTGTAGATTCACTACTAATAATAAAAAGCAAATCATCCTCCAACTTTTGACAGGAGAAACACAGATCACCAGTGTTATCATGTGTTACCTTTAAATTTACATGGCATTAGTTTCCTGTGGAAGATACTTGTGCTTTAGCAGATCATTAATGGCATACTCAATTAAGGAATCCATTTTCAGCTGCAAATAAATAAAGAAAGTGATAATCAAAATCAGTTATCACAAAATTCAAAGAGATTTTAAATCAACTTCTCTGAGACGAATCACACAAACAATATACAACTAAATATTAAGTTAAGCAGAATAAAGTTATTGCTCTGACCTTACCAGTTGTGAAAGTCACAAAAAGCTGAAATTCCTTTACATCACGTACCAATGCATGGAGCTTCAGCTCACTATTTCTCATAGTCACACCTGTTTTTAACAGTACAAATTAATGAATTACAAACCAACACAATATTGTTTCAGATAAGCTCTGGATTGTCCTGTCTGTAGGATGTGTAAATTTATAACTGACTAGTTCCCTCATGATGGCTAGAGATTGCCTGTCTAAAACATATACCTTTCTTACAACAAACTTTGAAAATTAGAGGTAAAACAAAATATATAAATCAAAGTAAATCTTGTCTATAAGCCATCCCTTTCTTCCTACAAACAGTGAAAATAGTGGCAAAAATAAAATATCAATCAAAATATATTCTATTACCAGACAATTGCACAGTCAATCACAAACCAACACAGGACTGTTTAGATAAGCTTAAATGAAGTAATAAAACATTTCCTTCCATCTCACATCTTGCCTCCTTCATTTCATACATGCAGGTCTGTAACAGTGTATTCACTACTAACATAAACAAGCACATACTCATTTGGTATCCCTACTGTACTCCTCTTTTAATACTTATTTGTCACATCCACCCATTTACAATAACTTGTACCCATGAATTTTTATAACATGTCAGTATTACATTAAAAATTTTCCTCTGTGCCATATGCCTCTAAAATCTGCCACATTATGTCATGATTAACCTTATCAAATGCTTCAGCTATATCACATGTTTTTTGCTTCTTTATTTTATTTCAGTAACATCTCTACTACTTTCACTATAATTTACATTTCCTTTACCTATCTTCCTTTTATGCCATAAATCCCTTCTCCTACAACCTCATTCAATACTTTCTCCATCCTTTTTATAGAATTTTCAAAAATACTTTATAATCAGTATTTCCTAGTGGTATAGGCCTCCAATTTTTATATCTTTTCTTTCATCATTTTTCCACACAAAGTTTATAACTCCACCACGTCTTTTTCCATTATACTTTCCTTCATCCATTCATTTACTATTAAAGAAAAACTTCTTTTTCATCTTTACTAATTTCCTTATAATACTCATAACTCACACCATCTAATCCAGGCACATATCCATTCTTGACTTCATTTATCACCATCTCTATTTTTCTATTGCATTTTCTAAAAGAAAACATACTTTTCATTAGTTTCACTTTCCATTTTTTGCCCATCCATTTCATTTTCATACATTTTATCCTCAAAGTTTCTACCACCTCAGTAATATCTTCTTGTTTGTATTTTATATTCCTTTGCCATCTAAGCATCCATCCTTATTTCTCATTTTTACTTCTTTTCCTTAACAAGAGGAAATAATTTATTTTCCTTTTAGAAAAAAGTATTTGCCTATATAACATCATTTTTTGGTATTCTTTTCATATATCTGCTTTTTTTCCATTATTTTGTTTTCGTTTTTCTTACATTCTCACAATTCCTTCAAATTTCTTTATATTTCTTCTTATTTCCTATTTTATTTTTCTTTAAACTTCTAAACATATATTTTATACTTCTGCTTATATACTATCTTCCATTGTGTCCGTTTTTGTATAAAATTGTCTCATTGTCATATGACCTTTCCATAATAACTCTTTCTCTCTGTAATCATTTTTCCTCCTTTTTAACTCTACAGTTAATAACTTTACCCTATTTCCTTCCTTTATTATTTTACTGCTCTGCAATCTGAAGACACTGTATGTATCTACTTTCCCTGTTGTTTCTTTCTTGTCTTTAGAATAAACTTCATATCAGTCTCAGTCTTAAAAATGCACCTTTTGTATGTCTCCTAGACCTTTGTAAATATCAAACAATTGAAATTGTCATAACTATATCTACAAATAGAACAGTCTACAGGAACAGATGTATTAATTTTTCATATGTTTACACTGATATGGAACAATGTCTTGCTTTCATTAATTTATAATCATTCATCTTCTCTGGATCACCTGCTAATGTGTGCATATACATGTATTTATGAATTGATGTATTAGTTTTGCTCATACTCCATACCTGACCACCAAGCCTCCCCACAGCCCAGTCACTCCAATGAACCACTCATTCATCTTGTGAGAGAGAACCCTAAAAGCTCATTTGTTCTCACTCTTAACCAACCCCCTATAGGTGAACTTAGAGGTGGGTGCTGGTGGTACTACAGCTGCATGATCAGTGCTTATGTTAAGAAGTAGTACTATAGCTGCATGATCAGTGCTTATGTTAAGAAGTAATCAGCCAATAAATCAGAAAATGTTTGTATCCATATTACAGTTTCTCTGTAAATTGTGCATTACCAGAAGTAAGCTGAAAACTAACTCCAAAAACAAGCCACCCTGATGGTATCCCAGATTAAACAGGTTATACAACAAAAGGAAAAAAAATCATGGCTAAAATCAGGAAGTGTAACTACAATAAAAATAAGACAGTGCACTGTGACAAAGGTGGTACACTTCAGTTACACATCACTGGAAGATGTGTAGGGAAGTACATGATGAAGAAAGGTACATTGTACATAGTTGCTGGTGTGATAAAGTCTGGGAATAATGAAGTTATTATTGCCTCTGATGTGCATGTCCTTCAAATACCCAATACTTGTGTTACATTCAAGGGGGTAGATAGCACTTTGACGACATGGTGGTGGATGTACCACTTACTCTCTACCCCAGGACACAGGTCACATACCTATAGGTCTGATTATAGGGTATGATGTCCACATTATACATGGGGGTGCTGTGTCTGTTTCCTGATTCAGCAAATTCCTCCATGTGTCTCGTCAATACAGGTGTTGTCATGGCTATGGCAGCAGTCTCTTGTATGTGTTGATACTGTCTGTATTATATTAGTATCACAGTTGGAGTCAATGATTGCACACAAGCTGTAGTCCTTCATGCAGCTGTTTGGACATAGCATGTCAATGTCATCTGTGATGTCCATCACAGAATTAATGGGTGGGAAATAGCCTAGCACACAGCCTTGATGTACCAACCTAATCACCGGACCTGAGATATATGTCATATCACATATTTCAACATAGTGAGATGCCACTTATGTCATACACTGGTCTACCCATTTTGGTAATATAGCTGTTTATGGCCACATATGACAGGGTTGATTGAATATCGCAATGTGGATTTTTGTCAAATGCCATGACCTGTTCAAGTTCCACACAATGATACTGTTGTCATCATTCATGACCTTGATGACCTCTTTAAGGAGATCTATCAGAAGTAATGTACCTGATGTAGCTCTAGCAACACATGCAGGTCAGTTGTATGCACCTGGAATATTACTAGTGTACATGTAGAGGAGGTCCATGATGACATGTTGGTCTACCCCACAGTCAAGGAGAGTTAAGATGTCTCTGTACATGCATGCATCAGGTGCCCCCCCCCCAACTCAAGTGGATGCATGTTGATGTACAGCCCTATTTGGGAACATAGGCCATGAACTGTGTATTCAACCATATCAGGAAGCTGCATGTGCTTGGTTATGCCATAGGTGATCTGTGATGCGGTCACAGCACACTGATTCCATGTGATAGGCCTGGATGAAGGTGAGACAATGCATACTGCCTATTGTGATCTGGCCAAGGGTTTTGACATAATCATACATGCAGGTATCATTGAGAAAAAAAAAACAATCTGGGAATTAAACCATAGATAGGTTGATGGGTAAGCAATTGACTCACTGACAGTACACATCATATGAAAGTTGGTGAATCATCCTGTACCAGTAGAGCTGTCACCACTGGCAAAACCCAGGGATCTGTGCTTGGCCCTTCACTGTTTGAATTGTATTTCTCTACAGTTCAGGGTAAAGTATATAGCCTTTTCCTTACCAGGTTTCCTGATTTTTGCATGTTGTGTGCAATCATTGAGTTCATCAATGGCAATAACATAGTACAGGAGGAGCTGACACACATAACTGAATGGTGGCAAAGGCACATGGTCTACAACTGAATGCACAGATGAGTGTTTGTAATGTTGCCCATCTGAAAAGTGAATTTCCATTTTAATCACAGCATTGACAACAGTCCTGCTATGCAGAAACCCAGTAATGCAAGCACTGGGAACATATTTAGATACCAATCTGAACTTTGACCATCAACTGTCTGCACTGCTATTGAAAGCCTATGTTGTACACATCATAAGTTATGCCATAATATTGATATCTTAGGATTGTAAAAAAGCACTGTAGTCAAACCTCATTAGAGCAGTAATAGAGTATAATGCTCTTTTTTATGTGTACCTCACCAGACACATACAGCCGCTGGAGAGACAACAGGGCTTTCTCAGCAAGATAACACAGGGCCTACACACCGGGTCTATATTACAAGATTGAAGCTTTACTTAATCGAACAAGTAAACTCAAACTTGTAATATAAAAAACGTAAATTGTCAAATGGATTATTTAACCCAGGGAAACACTTCCCTTGGCCATTATGTGGAGTATGCTCATTTCTCCAATTTGGAGTGATCTCGGAATTGGTATATTTAAGTAGGGGGTGTGGAGGGCACAGCCCCCCACATCAGGGGTCCATTTGATTTTGGATGTAGAGTTTTTTTTTTTATTCGGCCAATGGAAGTGTTTCCCTTGGTTAATTTGGCCATTCAGCAATTTTAGCTGTTGATATTACAAGATCGAAGCTTTAGTTATTCAATTAACTAAAGCTTCAATGTTGTAATATAGACACTACACACCATACCATGATGTATGTGGATAGATTGAAAGCCATGTCACTGTAAACTTTATTGTATAAGATGAAGTGACTTCTGCCTGCCCCCCAGGCCAGTCTCTGACCCTGCCCTGGTGGGAGTACTGCTTCTTCAAAAATGTGATATAGCTGATGACATCAGCAGTGTCTGTTGAGGAGAAGGTGACAGTGTCCTACATACTGGTGTAAAATGCTCTGTGTACTATCAAACAGCAGCTCACACACAAATACATAGTTGACTGCAGTGAGAATAGAACCCTTACATATCCAACTACACAGACTACAGAACACAGTAGTTTACACAAGCACCACAGCCTAGTCTGACTTGAAGTGTGTCATACAACACTTTATAGCTGATGACATCAGCAGTGTTTGTTGAGGAGAAGATAACAGTGCCCCACATGCTGATGTAAAATGCCCTCTGTAATGTCAATTAACAGCTGTCTCTCTCACACACACACACACACACACACACACACACACACACACACACACACACACACACACACACACATGCACTTGACTGCAGTGAGAATAGAAGCCCTACCTATCTAAGTACACAGAATACAGAAAACAGTACATTACAGAAATGCCACAATGCCACAATGCAAGTCTGATTTATATTAAAGTGCAGGTCAACTTATAGCAGATGACATCAGCAGGCTATGTAGGAGATAAGAGGTTGGGAGGCCTATATGAAATGAGGGTCTATATTATATGTTCAAAGTCTGAAAACTTTGAATTTCATATGATCGACTCAATATGAGTGAAGTTTTCAAGCACTGAACATAAAATATAAACAAACTAAAAATAAAAAACCTACCTGAACACTCTAACCTGCCTGAAAGTCCCCTTGCAACCCCCACACCCCCGCTACTTAAATATACCAACTCCGAGACTGCACTTCATTGAAGTGAAGGTAAATATTCCCTATGGCGGTTTTCATTGTAACGTTCGATGTTTGAAAACTTCACTCATATGATGTCAATCATATGAAATTAGAAGTTTTCAAACTTCGAACTTACAATATAGACCTATGAAATGGATGTGTAGCCATGAGCAAGTATCAAATTACTGACAATCCATGTAATTAGGGAAGTAAATGTAGGATACACACTTCTGCTCTACTGTCTGGACACACACACACACACACACACACACACACACACACACACACACACACACACACACACATACATACACACACACACACATACACACACACACACACACACACACACACACACACACACACACACACACACACACACACACACACACACACACACACACACAGTCAACTGCAGTGAGAACAGAAACCCTTCCCATCTAAGTACACAGTACTTAATGCAAGCACCACAGCTCAATTCTGATTTATACAAGAGTGCAGGTGAACTTATAGTGGATGACATCAGCAGGCCATGTGGGAGACAAGAGGTTGGGAGGCCTGTATGAAATAGATGTGTAGGCATGAACAGGTATCAAAATACTGGCGATCCATCTAATTAGAGAAGTAACTGTAGGATACACATATCTGCCCTGCTGTCTACACACACACACACACACACACACACACACACACACACACACACACACACACACACACACACACACACACACACACACACACACACACACACACACACACACACACACATACACACACAGTTAACTGCATTGAGAACAGAACCCCTATCTTTCTAAGGTGCGCAGACTACAGAGCACAGCACGATAATCAAGCACTAGTGCACAAGTCTGTTTTATACAAGAATGCAGGTAAATTTATAGTGGATGACATCACTGATTTGTTTGCTGCTTAAATCTCCTTGCTGTTTTTCTGCTGTTTAAAACATTTTTTTGTGATTCACTGCTGTTGTTCTGCTTTTTAAAACATTATTTTAGTGTTTACTGCCTAAATTAATGTAGGTAGTAGCTGTAGCATAGTCCAGATATAGGTTTGCTGTACCTGGGTCTGTTTGCAGTGGCTGCTGTATTCTAAATACATTTACCAAGCCATCTTTGATTGGAAGGGAGCCCTTTTGCACCCTTCTGAGAGAAGTGCACTGATTGGAACCTGTCTGGTGAAGGGTGATTGGTCTAGGGCTTGCAGTAAGCACCCTCATTGGTTCTTTTGATTTTTTAAAGTTTTTTTTTTAAGTTTTTAACTTATGTTATTTAAGCCCTGCAGGCTTCTGCTTGTTTTCACATTGTGCAACACCATGCACTGCCACACAATTGTGCACCATAGCCGGATAGATAATTTTGACAATTTTTTTTCCCTTAGATACAGCTGAAGTACATTAGTGTAGTCCTCATCTTTAGTACATCTCTAGTCTAAGAAGTATTGATAGTGAGCTGTGACCTATTAAACTACCAGCCAAATACCCTGACAGAAATACCCATCTACAGAGCACCTCCTAGATCAGTCCTGAAAGCATCCCGTTTGTGATAAGAGTTCTTCAAACCTAGCATTATGTACAGGTTGGCTACCCTTGTTTCTCCTGCCAGCCTTGTTGACTTGGGTCTCCTAAGGCAGTGTAGCAACTGCCTCATATACACTGACAACCCTCTACTAATAATTCACCCTAGTACAGAGTGCAAGAGATGTATCTACACCAATAACCTTGAATCCCTGCTCTCTTGCACTCAAAACAGTAACATTGAAGAGGTTGTCAGCATACCCAGTACTCATGCACATAGTACCACTACTCATACACACAGTACACATCCAACACATAAATCAACATATGTGGAAATTTTCTCAAAAAATTTATCGAAACACCAGAGATATCCAAAACAAAAAACTGCTACAACAAACACAGTTCCAACAGCATCCAAGACACATAGCAACACCAGTGTCTCACTTACCAAGCCCTTAAGGTGTAACACTCAAAAACAAATTTTCTCATAATTGGAGACTCCACAGTGAAATATACGGATGTCCCACTCACCTAGTTAGATAAGGAGAAAGTCAAGGTCAGCTACTTGCCCGGTGCCAGGATTTGTTAGATCATGCATGCACTCAGGTCTCTCAGCAACAAGTACCATTATAACTTTGTGATAGTTCATTTTGGTGTGAATGACCTGAGATGTACCTCACTGGAGTATATGAAGAGAGACATGACTGCGCTCTCTGAGTATGTGTCCCAGGCAGTTATGGCCCTAGCCTTGAGCAGCATATTGCACTCACCTAGAATGATTCCACAGTATAAACAAAAAATGATTGATTTCAATAATTGGCTTAGTTTTTGGTGTCATTCAAAGGAGACCCAATTTCTGTCAGCCTGGGATGAGATGGTTGACAAACCCTACTACTTTGCCAGAGATGGTTTGCAGGTGGCACCATTAGGCTTGTGGCTGATGACAAAGGTTCTTGCCTCCCCCATAGTACCTTTTTAGGCAAAGTCTCAAAAACAAAATTGCAGACATGAAAATTGCCAACCATAACAAAAATAAGGGTTATGCTGCTAAACACTAGGAGTTTAAACCAAAAACTGCACATCCTAGGAGCACTTCTGTCATGGGAGGATGTAGATGTCTGTCATAGAAACCTGGTTCAAGCCCTCAGAGAGTACCCAGGCCTTGGAAGGCTACAATGCCTTCCACACATTCAGACTGTAAAACAAACATGTGAGAGCCAAATGAGGTGGTGCTTCTAATTATATTACAGATAGATTCATCTCCTGACTAGTTAGACTGGGCAACTCCATGGAGTTACTCCATGTTCAGATTACTGTGGGCAAGATCCCCATTCAAGTCATAGCTAATTATAGATCCCCCTCCATGGATCATGATGTGCATGAGGCCTACTTGACCAAACTGGAGTCAATCTAAATATTGCCAAACACTCTGGTTATAGGGGATTTCAATTATCCCACCATTAAATGGGAAACCTATTCTTGCCCTAACTCACTAGCACAAAAGTTCCTTGACTTTGTCAACTCAAATTCCCTGGAACAAATTGTTCAAACCCTAACAAGAGGAACACACATACTAGGTCTGTTCCTTAATAACATGAGAAACAGATGCACCACCACAACTGTTGGACCCTCATTAGTTAAATCTGATCACAAATCAGTAACCTTCAAACTGGCACAAACACCAGAACTCACAAACGGTGATGTCAGACTAAAAAACTTCACCTAAGCAAACTATACCCTCCTAGGGGAAGGTATAAATGCAGAAGCCTCACCCTCAGCTGGATGTGGTAACTACACCAAACCTTACTCTAATACTCTGTACAATCATATGTATAAGCGTATAGACTTGCTGTTCCAGAGAGACTCAAAGCCAGAGCCCCAGGTAAAAAAAAAGGTGCCCTGGTGGACATCCAGCATCAACAAACTTTACGACAAATGCAAAAAGTTGCAGTGTAAGAAAACTAAGGTGAGGCCCCAACAATGGAAAAACACTCTTCTCAGCCTCAACAGGCAAATACGACAATATGTCAGATCCTCTAAGGGTAACTTTGAGAAAAACTTAGCAATCACAGCCAAGGATAATCATAAGGCCTTTTACAGCTATGTACAAAGCTTAAATGGTAGGACCCAAACATATGCCAAACTAGTGACTAACGTTATCACACGCACTGATCCCACAGAAATAGCAAACCTGCTAGCAGACAGATTTGGTGAAAATGTCATCCCCTTATCCCCTCCAAACATATCAAAAACCTTGCCCTCAACTTCCCCCCACCCTACATATCTGAAGAGCAAATCATTAATGCCTTGTCTAAGGCAAAAAACTCAACCTGTATGGGATTAGATGACATCCCAGGCTGTCTTCTAAATAAACTAAAACATCACCATTAAGTACCCTATTCAATCACAGTCTAATCACTGGCTTTGTTCCTGGGGAATGGAGAACAGCAGTAGTTATTCCCCTCCACAAAAGTAGCTTAGCAACAGACCCAGGGAATTACAGACTCATAAGTTTGACCAGCCTCATCTGTAAAGCCATGGAATATATCATAGACCTCATAAATAAAGACATAGGCAATCTGCAAGTCCTGGATCCAAACCAATTCTGCTTCATCAAGAACAGATCCTGACTGTTAAACCTGGTGGATTTCTTCGAAAATGTGACCAGGCCATTGACAAGGGCAAATCTGTGTACACAGCATACCTTGATTTGGCAAAGGCCTTTGACAAACTTCCACACTCAGGCATTACTGATAAACTTAGCAAACTGAATATAAACCCCTTTGTTGTAAGATGGGTTGCCAACTGGCTCACAAACCGGTCACACACGATCAAAATGGGTGACTCCACATCAACCAGCAGACATATCACCAGCGGGGTGCCACAAGAGTCAGTGCTAGGCCTCCTACTGTTTGGTATATACTTCTCAGACGTTCAGGCCAAAACTAGGGGGCTGTGGCTGACCAAATTTGCAGATGACTGCAAACTAGATGCAATTATTGAACCCCAAATTATGTCAGCATACTTCAGGAGAGTCTTATGCAGATCAATGACTGGTGTCTTAGTCATGGTCTCAAACTGCATGCAAAGAAATGCATCATTATTCCCTTTGGTAGAAACAATGTCCCTTCACACTATCAAATTAACAACAATACCCTATGTACCTATGAAGTGGTAAGAGATCTGGCATCACAAGTAGACTATGACCTTAACCTTGACCATGTGTCTACTGTGCTAAGAAAGGCTTTCTACGTAGCACACTTGATTAGTAAAGACATTACATCAAGAGCAAAGGAGGTTATAAACTCTATACTCATCACTAACCAGGCCCATAATTGCGTATAATGCCCCTTTTGGCATGTACCATACAAAACACCTGCAGCAATTGGAGAGACCACAGAGGTTTCTAACTAAGAAGATCAAGGGACTCCAGCACATGCTTTACTGAGACCCACTAAAGTTCCTGTAATTATACTCTGCATCATATAGACTTCTTAGGGGAAACTTATGCCTGGCTTACAGAGTTATCTGCAACCCAAACCTAATGAATTTGCTGCACATATGTAAATCAAATCGGACTAGAGCTCCCCATTCCAGGGACCTAAATATGGACTGTGACTTAAATAGGATGTACTGGAAGGACAGATTTGTCTGCCAGTGACTGCCATGTCTCTGGAATAGGCTGCCAATTCATGTGAAGCAGAACACCTCGATGACACTGTTCAGAAGGAACCTGGACAAGTGGCTGGGGCATATAAATTCTTACCAGGGATAGTGTGACAACCCTCTGGACATGGGCAGTTAATAATAAATACAATCCTGGATATATCTATGTGCAAAGGTAAAAGTATAAACTGTACGTAGACTTACAGAGCAGAAACTTTAATAAAACAACAAAAAAGCAAAGGTAAGCGCTTTCACGACTCAAAGGTCGCTTCTTCAGACAATTGTACTTGCTAAAACCATTTATTTAAATAGTAGCTTACCATCACAGCTTAAAATCATTAACCAATTAACTAAGCTAACAGTTTAATAAAATACTAAAAAAGAGAGGGAAAAATCTCAGAACCTTTTATAAAAGACATCTTAAAAACAAATGGTATGTTAAAAACAAAAACTGATTGTAAAGTAATGTATAACTACTTATGTTTAAGAAGGCGTGATTTTTAAGTGTTAAGTTTCTCCCTAAAAGTCTCAGGTCTTTGAGCATCTCCACATCGTCTGCTCTCTTACAGAGATTAAAAGATAAGCCATTGTTCAATAATGTTAATTGCTCAGTAGTAAGTTCAATAGATGAAATGTTAAAAATGGCACCTGTATCTACTGGCGTCTTCTTTTCACCATTGGTTGATTTCTGTCTATACTCACAGACCGTTGTGAGCTTCCCTTTCTTGTACTGCTCCTCGATCGACTTTTCATGGGTAGAGGGCATTCTAGTAAAAAAAAACACTGGTAAAGCTGTTATCCTATCCTTCAGTCTAATTGAAGCACTACTACCTTTAGTGGCTACATTTGGAACAGATGATCTTGTATTATTTAAATTACAATTACTTACTTTAGAAGATGTAGTTGTTATGTTAGTGTTGTTAGGAGCACTACTAGTCAATAAGGGGGATGCTGGCTCCATAACAGAAGTAGTCGCTAAGCAGCGTTCATTATTAGTACTGCCATTACTAAGTGCACTTTCCTGCCATTGATCCATAACAATTTCTGTGCGTTCTGAAGATGGGGGCGTTGGCATTGTATTAGTATCATGATACAGCCTGTGTGACTGGTTTTCTTGTTGACTGACGGAATTTGACGGTTGTTTGCTGTTGAAATCTCTGGGCCAAGTGAACACATGCTGGTTCTGAAAGTCCTTGTGATCTCTCTGCAGCTTTTTAACTTTTGTAAGCTGCAGGCACTTTTCATATGAAACAATATTGTCTTGCAAAACATCCAATTTGTCACCTATAACACTAGGAGTGAATCATTTAAAAATTATATCTTGACATGTAAGAATTTCATCTCTAAGATCATTTTCCATAGGAAGGAAGAAATTTATAAGTAAGTTGATATATTGCACACTAAACTGTAAGTTCAGTTCCTGCCATCTGCGAAGTAGTTCAGGATACTCGTTGCCATAGCTAGGCATATTTAATACTCATAGACCCCTAGCGATCACTTTATGTTGTAGAGATGCTTGTAAGTGCAAGCTTTGACACTACAACTGTTTATACTTAAAGAGTTTGTTTTCAAGTTCTTGGTAAGTTTGTAGAAACTCTCGAGATAATGAAATATCGGCAACACTATTGACAGCTTCATCAAAAGAATTTAAGTTGAGTAATGATTTATCTGCAATATTTAAAATACGAGTTAGCCGTTCACAACCTGTAGTTCCTGTAGTCCCAATACTGGAATTTAAAGTAGATTCCATTTCAACAGTTTCTGCCATGCCTCTTTCTCCAAATATAAAAGAGAACAAGAATAAAAAAAACGAGTCAAGAGTACAGTCAAGTGCAGCAAAAAATGTGCAAAGGTAAAAGTATAAACTGCACGTAGACTTACAGAGCAGAAACTTTAATAAAACAACAAAAAAGCAAAGGTAAGCGCTTTCACGAATCACAGGTCGCTTCTTCAGACAGTTGTACTTGCTAAAAACATTAATTTAAATAGTAGCTTACCATCACAGCTTAAAATCATTAACCAATTAACTAAGCTAATAGTTTAATAAAATACTAAAAAAGAGAGAGAAAAATCTCAGAAACTTTTATAAAAGACATCTTAAAAACAAATGGTGTGTTAAAAAAAACTGATTGTAAAGTAGTGTATAACTACTTATGTTTAAGAGGGCGTGCTTTCAAAAAGGGTTTTAAAGAAAATATATTGTTGAACCCAGGATGTTTTTCTGCATTTAACAAGAGGATCCACTTTTGCTCAGCAGCCTCTATTTGATTCTCTATATCACCCCCTCTATTGGAACAAATGAGAACTTGTAAAATTAAAAACTTAAAACTATGTGTTGAGCCAGTATTCATAACATGTACTGCCAATGCATTAGTTTCCTTCTTGTTTCTAATGTCTCTGTTATGTTCTAAAACTCTGTCTTTGAAGGTTCTATTTGTTTTTCCAACATAAAACTTACAGTTTAGTGTGCAATATATCAACGTACTTATAAATTTCTTCCTTCCTATGGAAAATGATATTAGAGATTAAATTCTTACATGTCAAGATATAATTTTTAAATGATTCACTCCTAGTGTTATTGGTGACAAACTGGATGTTTTGCATGACAATATTGTTTCATATGAAAAGCGCCTGCAGCTTACAAAAGTTAAAAAGCTGCAGAGAGATCACAAGGACTTTCAGAACCAGCATGTGTTCACTTGGCAAAGAGATTTCAACAGCAGACAACCATCAAATTCAACAAGAAAACCAACCACACAGGTTGTATCTTGATACTAATGCAATGCCAATGCCCCCATCTTCAGAATGTACGGAAAATGTTATGGATCAACGGCACAAAGGTGCACTTAGTAATGGCAGTACTAATAATGAACGCTGCTTAGCGACTACTTCTGTTATGGAGCAAGCATCCCCCTTATTGAATAGTAGTGCTCCTAATGATTCTAACATAACAACTACATCTTCTAAAATAAGTAATTGTAATTTAAATATTACAAGGTCATCTGTTCCAAATGTAGCCACTAAAGGTAGTAGTGCTTCGGTTAGATCAAAGGATAACAGCTTTACCAGCGCTTTTTTACTAGAAAGCCCTCTACCCATGAAAAGTTGATCGAGGAGTAGTACAAGAAAGGGGAACTCACAATGGCCTGTGAGTATAGACAGAAATCAACCAATAGTGAAAAGAAGATGCCAGTAGATACAGGTGCCATTTTTAACATTTCATATATTGAACTTACTACTGAGCAATTAACATTATTGAACAATGGTTTATCTTGTATTCCCTCTAAGAGAGCAGACCATGCAGAGATGCTCAAAAACCTGAGACTTTTAGGGAGAAACTTAACGCTTAAAACTATTTTTAATGGAGATAGAAATAGTAATATTCATCCTTATAAAAACCTAGTACTTTCAGCCCTAATTTTGATGCAGTAGTCCAGTCTTTTATAAATGTATGTGAATATGAATTTAGACAGCTTTTTAGGGCAGGAACACATTGTAATTTCTATAATATGTCTAGTGATGACATCACAGCTTTGAATGAACTTAAAGATCTACAGTCAATTGTTATTAAACCTGCTAACAAAGGTGGGGGAATAGTGATTTTAGATAAAGTTCTTTACATTAATCAAATGCTGTTGCTGTTAAATGATTCAAGTACTTATCAACATATAAAGAGATTTACTGCAAATGGCGTTAAGGAAAAAGTCTGTTTCCTAGTGTTTGATTTGTTGATTACCAAGTTTATAAATGAAGAATTCTTTAACGTAGCTCATCCTCTTATTCCATCTACATATGGACTGCCAAAAATACACAAAAACAAAACAATCCCACCTATGAGACCCATTGCGGCTGGCACAGGCTGGTGCATGGAACCACTTTCCATCTTTTTAGAGAATAATTTACATCCAGTCCTAGATACCTGTCACACTATCTTAAAATATACTAAGTCTTTCTTAGAGAGACTGTGCAATCGACTCTCAACTATCGACTGTGAATTTATTTTTGTTACATTAGACATTGAGTCACTTTTTACTTGTATTCCCAATGATATGGGTATAGAGATGATTAGAGATTTTTTCACAACCAATAAGTATTTTTCTAGTAATAAAGATACACCACTTTGTGCTCTGTTAGAAATAGTTCTCGAAAATAATGTTTTTGTTTTTGAAAATGATATTTTCCTTCAAAAGACTGGTGTGGCTATAGGCACAGCTTGTGCCAATAGCTATGCCAATCTTGTTCTAGCGCATTGGGAGCACACAACCATTTTCACACCTGATAATGAGTTTTTTTATATCCTCTGGTATGTACGCTTTGTCGATGATGTTTTTATGTTGTGGAAAGGTAGCACTATTGAACTAGATTGTTTTGTTACTTTTTTACATAATACTACCAGTTTCCACAAGTTCACGTATCAACATTCATACAATCATGTAGAATTCTTAGATGTCTCGCTTGATAAATCTGACTGACAGAAGGTTAATGGTAGTATTTAGAAGAAGCCAACTAGAAAAAAATACTCTTCTACACAAAAGGAGCATGCATCCCAAACATGTTACTAAAAACTTGGTTAAAGGTCAAATTTATAGAACTTTAAGGTTGCACAATAATGATATGGAAGCTAGCAATGCTCTTACAGAACTAAAATCAGAATTTTTAGAAAGAGGCTATTCTGAATCAGAAGTGGACCTGTTTATTAAAGAAGCATGGACACAGAGATCCACTAGGTGCAAACAATTTCTTAATTTTTTTAATGATGAATTGCTTCCATCTACAACATCTGGAAACACTTCAAAAAACTTTAGAGTTGTTTTGCAATATTCTAATGATATTGATAACTATTGCAATATTATCAAGAAAAATTGGAATATTTTACGTGACATTCCAGGTTTTATTGAAAAGTTTGGTGAAACACCCTCATTCTCTTTTAAAAATAATAAATCATTAAAACAACATCTGTGCCATAAATTGGCACATCCACATGCACCTAAGTCCATGAGGATAGGCACTTTCCCATTGCAGAAATTGCTCTGCTTGTAAGTTCATTATAGTCAAGCAGTGTATATACATCCTTCATGTCACTTTAAAATTTCTTTACATCACTATGCAGATTGCAGAACTGAGAATGTTGTTTATTTTGCTTTCTGCCAAAAATGTCATGCTTATTATGTTGGAAAAACAAATAGAACCTTCAAAGACAGAGTTTTAGAACATAATAGAGACATTAGAAACAAGAAGGAAACAAATGCATTGGGAGTACATGATATGAATACTGACTCGACACACAGTTTTAAGTTTTTAATTTTACAAGTTTTCATTTGTTCCAATAGAGGGGGTGATATAAAGAATCAAACAGAGGCTGCACCATCATGCAATAATGCATTAAAGAAAGAAAATGGGGAAGATAGGACAGAGGTGAAATGGGGAGCAGGCTGGAAAAGAACAAATGGAAAGCAATACAGAAATGTGCAGGAGGGAGGTGGGAAAGAACCATAGCTATCTATTTATTCAAAGTAAAAACTGATCATATATGCAAAATATTCGCTGAATTTGGACTGTCAGCTCCAGAGACAGGGGTGACCAGAACACAATCATGTTTTATAGAAAATTGGACTGAAGCAAGTGTGTCAAAAAGACACATGTGAGATGGATAGCTATCTATGGGATGACTTTTTTGTGGGACAGTTGCCCTTTTTTTTTGAGAGAGAGAGGGGAATGTTGGGGAGGGGACATAGATATGTCTGGGTCTGGTAAGCTGGTTAGGTGAAGATGCAATTGCAGACAGGCAAGACAAACAAGACAAGACACAGGGGATGGTGATGGACACAAGAGGTCAGTGGACACCATGGATGGGGCGAGGGTGAGAACATCATCCAGGACCCATGGATGTCAAGCTGGTTGACAGTGAGAAGTGAGTCCTCACCCACAGGATTGTCATCACTGTCACCTCACTCTGCCACTGGCTGGAGCACTCAAAGTCTCCTTCTCCTCCTCCTGGTCCTATTTAAAATGAGGGAGAGTAGCCCCTCCATCCGGTGTACACCTGCACCAACCATGCTGGGCAGAGCCCATTCACACCATCTGCAGCAATTCATCCTGGGTGATAAAGTCACCACCCCTGCCACTGCTCCTGGAGGGATATACTGGCCTATCCTCTGGGACAGAACTACTTGAGGGGACAGGTAATGCAGGGGTACTAGAGGTGATGCTGCCAAACATGCTGGGCAATGGTGCAGGGGGTGGTGGTGTAGGGTGGGGCAGGTGGATCCTGTGGGGAAGGCCTACCCCACTGGCCTGTGGAGCATTTTGTGGTGTGGTACACATGGATGACATGGACACATTTTGACAACACATACAATTAAAAAATAAAAGAGAGAGAGAGAGATAAGGGTTGGGGTGAGAGGAAAAAAGAGATAAGATTAGTACCTTCATATGTAATATGAAATGGATTAATACAATTATTTGAGTCTATTATCTTAACCTTTACTCTTAAGATTACCACCCCTAACAGATAACGTATTACTTTAAAAACCATCAGCTCCTAACAGATGCACACTATACTACAGATTGCAACAAATACTCCTTTACATGTGCATATATTGCACATATGCATGTTTCAATTATCCAGATTACAATTTATAGCAGGTCGTGTGTGCCACTGGTATAGAGCTTTTACTTTAAACATTTACACATAATTGAAGAATTAACAGTTATTGTATAGTTGGGAAGTGTTGTATTTGAATGCACCACCTCTGACTAAAGTCTAATATTTCTCTCCTGCTTTGTGCTACAGACTAAGGCATGCAAACTTGTTTTTACAGTTAAGACATGGATGCTCAATTTTATACAACTGTATAAAATACCAAAAAAGCTATTGTTAACTTTAATGCTACAATAACACTGCTCTTCTGCTGCATACATATTACATGCCTCCCTCACTCTCGCCAGTCTAGTGGCATGGGTCCTAACATTGCACTCCCTTTCCATGGCAGCTGTGGAAAAAAAACAGAACAGAACAGAATACCATTATGAATACCAGTCTTGCCTATATTCAGCTTTTAAGCCTTACAAGTACTCTCTGTAGTTGATACTTACACATCTGTGGGATGTCCTTTGTCCTAAATTCCTTTATTAAAGCATTGAGAGTACCCCTCTTCTTCCAACATATGTCACTAAAGTGGTACCTACATTGATCACCAGTGCAGGGGATACCAGTGGCTCTGGTCACAGTCTGGGTCAAACTAACCCAAGCCTCTGACATATACCTGACCCAGAATAGTCCCCCTGCAGTACCTGGCACTGTGGTGTTTCATTAGGAGTCCAACAAAAATCTTGGACTCCTGGACAGCCCATCTCTGAGCCTTAAATCTCACACTCTCTCCACAAATGCCTGCCATGTCTTCCATGGATCAAGAGCAATGAAGACTGATGGTTTCCCACCAATTCCAATTATTGTGTTTACTGGGAGTGTGCACACTGCTTGAAAATGTTCCTCACCACTTAATCATCGCACAAAAACTGCCGAGCAACATGTTTGCTCTTTGGTAAGCAGTGCACAACACTGGCAAGCAATGCAATTTATAAGTTATTTGATATACAGGCAGTTGTGTAAGTGTGTTAGTCAAATGTGAAGGCCATGCCAGTCCAGAGAGCAGAAATATACTTACAGGAACATAGTACACAATATACCCAAAGTCATATATTTGATAATAAATGTGATAATACATAGATAAAGAAAGACATAACTGACACAATGGTGCCTAAGCCTTCATACATATAATTAATATCAGCTACATTATGGCAAGTATTATAAGTGACAGTGACTATAATGGGAAGTGAAACAACAATAAAAGTGTATGGGATATGCTGCATGTAAACCAGGACAATGTGTATGGTAGTCTTACACTTACACCTGTTGCCACAATAAGGTTAAGAAAACATGTATCAAAATGTTGCGGTTCATTGCTATAAAATGCAATGTCACAACAGTAAAACAAAGGGAGCATACCCTGAACTAGAACTTAGTACTCCAGTCCTGCCCTTACACCTGCTGCCACAGGATTAGTTTCATGATATTGCCTAGTTTACTATTCATTCTTAAGGTCTCGCTGTTAACTGCCATGCAGCATCACTTAGTGGGTTTGTGCAATGCCCAGTAGTATAAATTGAATTCATCCAGTTTCTACGTTTGGATGTCTGGGTCCTGTCTGCCCCTGGGCTCTAGTTTGCACACCACTGTGTTTCGCACAAACCAAATAAACACAGCCAAACCTGCCATTCACACTGAAAAAGGAAAACAAAAAAAGAGAAAGAGAGAGAGAGAGACAGAGAGAGAAAAGGATTCAAACCCAGTGACATCTGACCCCAAAAAGGAAAGGATCAATGCATTAACACGTGCTGCCACAGAGTCAGTTAAGTAGCATGTGTGTTTCATAGACTCAACAGTAACGGTCAGACTTTTGAAATGTGGCTCGCGTTTATGCAAACAGGTGTATCATGCATGCATAAACATTTTGCTAATTACTGCACAATGGAAAACTGCACATTATTAAGTATTGCTGCTGTTTATTGTCTATTTCTTGTGTATGACATGATATCACCTATCGCACAGTGTCACATATTTACAATACAGCCATGTGTTGACCCCCCAGCACTGCATCTCTGGTATATCAGTACTTTTTCCACACATATATCATCTACACTACAGAAAATAATATCAAATGTTATGTCATTTGCAATGCACATCAGTTTGGTAACATGCAGAACTACAACTATTCATAAGCCTAACATGTCATATCTGCAAGATTAGGGAAGGGATCAGCATGGACCTTATCTACACAGACATAGTTGACCTTCAACACACTTGAGTTGACCCATATTGTGTTTGTCAATGATAGATCTTGCCTATTGAACCTTGTGGACTTATTTGATAATGACCATGAAGACCTAGATGATGGATAACAGGACATACCACCTATGTCAAGTTATCCAAGGCCTTTGATAATATTCCCCTCTCATGTCTCATAGTGAAAATGTCCCATCTGGGAATTAAGTCATACAGTACTAGCTGGATAGGCAACTGGCCCACCAAAAGAACACACACTCTCAAAGTTGGGACTGCACTTCTGCCACTAGCCCATTCACCAATGGAATGCCACAAGAATCTGAGCTAGGCCATCAACTGTGTGGAAACTACTTCCCTGAAGTGCAGACAGTGGTAGGTGGCCTGTGATTTACCGTGTTTGAAGATAGCTGTTAATTTGACACACTCATATAGATTTCACCAATGATGATAACATTACAGAAGGGCTGACAGACACAAATGATTGGTGACAAACTCAAAGACTAAACCTTACAGCAAACAATGCCCCATTGCCCCCCTTTGGCAATGAAGTACCCCTGCTAGTTATGATATACTTAGCACCCCTTTCAGCTCAAACACAGTGCTGTGAGACTTGTGAACACATATTCATAGCAATCTACACTTTTATCACTATGTGTCCATAGTGGGGAGACACGCATTCTGCATTGTACATATCATACATATGGACATCACATTCAAGACCAGGGAGTTCATAGCTCTGTTGTACTCCAACCTTATCAAACCACTAATTGAGTACAAGGCTCCCTTCTCTCTGTACCTCACCAGACAACTGCAGAAATTGGAGAAAAAATAGAGGTTTGTGACTGGGAGAATGCAGGTCTTCCAAACATCACATACATGGAAAGAGTACAAGACTGTCTCTGTACTCAGTTTCCTATAAGCTGCTGAGAGGTGACCTATGACTGACCTACAGAGAAGTATCAGAGCTTGCCCTGTTGGAAATGTTGGACATCTGCAAATAAAGTGGGATGAGTATAACTTCAACCAGGGTTCTCAACCTAGCCTGTGACATAAACAGAACATGCATAGGAGACAGATATATCCCCCAGTGACTCACACTCCTCTGTAATAGGCTCCCACTACATGTGAAGCAGTGCTCCTTAATGACCCTGTTCCAGTGCAACCTGGGTGATTGTAAAGTCACCGCTGGGCTGCCACCTGCATAAAGTTTATACACATTGCAGTTTCTGACTTCACAACTCATACAAGAGCATTCACTATAAAGTTGTGAAATTTTGATGCTATCAACTGTCTAACTTTCCAAGGCCAATATATGTCAAAGATACAATGAGCAGTTCAATAACACAAATGTAGATATACTAAGCATTAAGTTAGCTATGTACCCTGAGCATCAGACACAGCTTTTGTATCCCTGAATCCAAAAGATAGAAAACAGGGATATGGCAGTTATCATCACTGGCACAGGGTGTTGGGGGAGGGGGCAGGAAGCCTAGGCTGTCACAAAAGGTCGGTAAGTGTGTGTGAGTAAGAAGGAGAAGAAGGCAGACACTGGGATAAAACAGCAAATAACACTCTCAGAAATGATAAGGAAGGTGTAAAGGCAAAACAATGGCAGTATTACTAGATAAAAAGTATTTAAACCAGGAACAACATGTAAGCGCTTTCACAGTGTAACCCACTGCTTCCTCAGATGTATAACATTAATCACAACCACATTCATTTAAATACATTCTCTAAATTAGTTACTAATCAAGGGAGTCTTCCGTAAAGACATATACAGAGAATACAACCTAGAAAGTGCAAAAGCACTAAAAAGCAATGTATATAAAAACCATATAACATATAAAATATGAATATGTAAGCATAAAAATATAGAAGTTCATGTATGAAAATTATATATAAAAATATATATATAAAAAAGGCATCACTTTCTGAGAGATCTGGCTTGTAGTATAGGTTGAATGGGGACTTTATAATTAAGTCATTTACCTACATCAGCCCTTAATCTTACAATCCACTTAGTCCCATTAACGTCTGTTCTATTTTTAATATCTCCCAGTGTGTTACTAACCCTTGTGTTCTCCACTATAAAAAACTTAAAGGTATGGGCTGCTGAACTATTCATTACATGTTTAGCTAAGGCATTCATCATGACTTGTTTTTGAATGTCATACAAATGCTCCTTGATCCTAAACTTAAACGTCCCGTCCATTTTACCTATATAAAATGCCATGCAGGTTTCACAGTATGCTAAATATACTAGATGTTCAGTATCACAAGTACCTTCTGCATGAAACCAAAACTAGTAACTTAGTGAGAGATGCAACCATATAGCCATACTGGAGGCTAAGCTCTCTCAACTCAGTACTGGCAAAACCAGTCAGGAGGAGAAGGAAACCACACTCACTACAATTCCAGCCTCACATAGACCTACCACGACAGCAAAAACCAAACACATAAACACACAAAAACATACTTGCAGGCTCTAAATAAAAATCTGCCTAAGCAGCAGAGACCTCCAAAGCAGACACCCAAGCAACCGCTACCCCAAAACAAAACACATGCAACACATAGCTCACAAAGCCAGTGTGCCGAACAGTCACAGCCCTTAAGGCTAAACAACACACCTGATACACTTGTGATAGGTGACTCTATCATTAGGCACACTGACTTCCTGCTCACCAGGCTGAACAAGGAAAAGGTCACAGTGAGCTGCCTGTCGGGCGCTAGGATCCGCCACATAACACAAGCACTCAGGTCACTATAAGGCAAGTACAAATATGACTCAGTCATTGTCCATGCTGGTGTGAATGACCTGAGACGTACCTCCCTGGACTACATGAAAAGAGATATAGAGGAGCTCTCTGAGTATGTAGCCCAGGCTGGTATGACCCTGACCTTGAGTAGCATCTTACCCTCACCAAGAATGATGCCACAATATGAAGACAAGATGATCAATTTCAACAATTGCCTTAAGTATTGGTGTCATTCAAAGGGGATCCAATGCCTGTCAGCCTGGGATGACATGCTCGACAAGCCACGATACTTTGCTAGGAACGGCTTGCACCTGTCACCCCTGGGCCTTCAGATATTGGCAAAGGCTCTTGCTACCTCCATAGTGCCTTTTTTAGGCAAGGCTCAAATGACAAACCCACCTTCATAGGTATCACAAGGGATAAGAAACTAAGAGTAATGCTACTCAATGCCAGAAGTCTAAACCTCAAGATGCATGCACTCAAAACTCTCCTTAGCATGGAGAACATCGATATCTGTGCAGTAACAGAAACCTGGTTCAAGGCTCCCGAGAACACCCCAGCACTACCAGGTTATACCTCATACCATGCTTTTTGGACCCAAAACTTGGACCGAACCACAAAAGGAGGGGTAGTATCAATATTCGTCAAAGATACCCACACCTCCAGGTTGGTGGCACAGCACAAAGCATCAGAGACTATCCATGTGCAACTAACAGTGGGTAAAACTGCCTTCCAGTTTATAGCCTGCTACAGACCACCCTCCCAAACCCGGGAACCCCACTTGGCCTTCCTGAGAACACTGTAAAATATGAAGGTCTCTCCAAACACCATTATATTGGGCGACTTCAACTACCCAAACATAGACTGGGAGTATTACTCTAGCTCCAAGACCCTAGCTCAAAGGTTCCTAGAATTTATAAACTCAAATGCTATGGAACAACTTGTTACCACTCCCACAAGAGGGGAAAACATACTGGACCTGATCATCACCAACATGGGGACTCTATGCTCCAGACCAGAAGTGTATCCCTCACTGGTAAGATCAGACCATAAACTAATCTCACTGGATATTCACATCCCGACTCCACCCCCTGCCCTGAAAACCACAGTGAAAAACTTCTCTAAAGCAAATTTCACACTCCTCAAAACCGAGGTGGAATCCTTCAAAGCCGCCGGGCCTGTGGAAAATACGGCCCAGACCACAGAATCCTTTATAAACACATTCAGGAATGCATGGATCATGCAATCCCAAATAAAACCAAGACCCAATCCTCCAAAGGCAGACGTCCTGTCTGGTGGACCCCAGCCATAAACAAACTATGCAATAGAAGGAGGAAGCTACTACATGATAGAGCAAAATCCCAAAAAGGGAAGGCATCTCTGATATGTATTAGCAAAAAACTATGGGCACTCATAAAATCGTCTAAGGCCAGCTTCGAGAGAAAAATTGCACAGGACACTAAGGATAATTGCAAGGCTTTCTTTAGCTATGTTAGGAAAGTTATGCTCAGAATTAGTCCAAAATGACAAAAAATACACCAAACCCACAGACATTGCCAACATCGTAGCTGACAGGTTCAGCACAAACTTCTCCCTCCCCTCCCTACCAAAAGGGCAAATATCTATCCCAGCAGAGTGCTGACCCCCTGACATCTCAGATGCTCATGTAAGAACTGCCCTCTCCAAAGCAAAAAACACAGCATCAATGGGACCAGACGGTGTCCCGGGCTGCATCCTACATGAACTCCAAGAAGAGCTAAACCCAAACATAAAACTACTGTTCAATCTCAGCCTTACTACAGGATATGTACCCAAAGAGTGACGTACAGCAGCAGTGGTCCCTCTACACAAAGGTGGTGCCTCAACGGATCCTGGAAACTATCACCCCATAAGCCTGACTACCTTGGTCTGCAAAGCTATGGAAAGAATCATCATGGACCTCATAAATAAAGATATTGGGGACCTACAGACACTGGATCCTACCCAGTTCGGCTTTGTTAAGGGCAGATCCTGCCTCTTAAACCTGGTTGATTTCTTTGAAACAGTCACCAAGGCAATTGACGAGGGGAAGGTGGTCCACACAGCCTACCTGGACCTCGCAAAATCCTTCGATACAGTACCCCACTCGGGCATTATAGATAAGCTCACCAGCTTAAATATAAACCCCTATGTCACTAGATGGGTTGCAAACTGGCTCAAGGACAGAAACCACATGGTTAGAATTGCTGGAGCCATGTCAGACTCCAAACCAGTTACAAGTGGCGTCCCACAAGGCTCAGTCCTGGGACCTCTCTTGTTCTGTATATATTTCTCTGAGGTACAGGCCAACATGGAAGGACTGTGGCTGACCAAGTTCACAGATGACTGCAAACTGGGCACCATAATCGACTCTCCAGCCGACAAAAGCATCCTCCAAAAGGGCCTCATAGAAACAGACAACTGGTGCCAGAGCCATGGCCTCAAGCTAAACGCCAAAAAGTGTATAGTCATCCCCTTTGGCAAAAACAAAGTGCCCAAAAATTACCACATAGGTGGTAATCCATTAAGTACAGAAGAAGTAATTAGGGACCTGGGGACCCAAGTTGATAGCAATCTCTCATTTGACAACCACGGCCAAAGTGGTTAGAAAAACATTTTATATAGCCCACCTAATCATGAAGGGATTCACATCTAGATCAGGGGAGGTCATCGTGCCTCTTTACTCATCCCTCATCAGGCCCATAACTGAGTACAATGCCCCTTTTGGGATGTACCTTACTAGACACCTGCAGCAACTGGAAAGACCCCAAAAGTACCTCACCAAGAGGATCAAAGGGCTCAAACAGATGCCATATGCTGCCCGGTTAAAGAAACTCCAGCTCTACTCAGTGGCATACCGCCTGCTCAGAGGCGATCTGTGCCTGACGTATAAAGCCATGCCCAACCCAGAATTAATGGACATGCTGCACCTCAGAAAGTCCAAATTCCATTGAGCTACATGCTCAAGAGACTTGAACCTCAGCACTGAAATAAATAGGACATGCTGGAGGGACAGATTCATAACCCAGAGGCTCCCTTCACTCTGGAATAAAATCCCAGTCCAGGTTAGGCAGAGCCCCTCATTTACTCTCTTCAAGAGGAATCTTGATGAGTGGATGGGAGATTGTAGGTTTACCCCGGGTATCACTTCTGTGTCACTGTTAAACAGAGGCACAGTATACTAACGTCGAAAAAGGGCATAGCAAAATTAATTTAAAATGGGTGGCAAAAGCCAAACACACTCTGGCTAGGCTTATAAATGCCCTAGGGCAGATAGCCTAGTATGAACCTATGAACCTAAAATGTTTTTCTAAGGTCATAGTGAAAAAATTTACCTGAAGTCTCTATGTACTGACAGTAATTGCAATTATTGCATGGACTAACCTTCTTGTTTATGCTTCTGTTAGCTTCATTCTTGGGCTAACATAATAACCTCTTAATGTTAGACATATTCTTATACATAAAGGATGGTTGTGTGCCTACTACTTTCCTAATTTCACAGTCTGTTACCAAGATAGGCCAATACTTCTTGTAAATCTCTGTAACAGTTTGCACATTATTAGCATATCTAACAGGCATTATTTACCATCTATTATTTTGCTTATACGTACACCTACCTACTCCACTACTGTTCTGCTTGGTTCTCTCTGAGAAGTTGGGTTTTCCAGTTGTCATCCTACAATCCTTGACTTGATTCAATATTGTATTTACTTTTACCTTTTTATATCCCCTTTGTATAAACCTTTGCTCCAACTGTAACATCTCTCTATCAAAGCCTCCTTGTTCCACACATAACCTGGATATAAAACAGCAAATTGCCACTGAGACAAAATGAGTAGCTGTTGTGCATGTGTGTCTGTAGGGGTCTTCTAGGTGAAATGTGTGTGTGTGTGTCTGCATAAACACAGGCAAGCTCTGTATTAGCTCTGTGTCTTGGAATGTTGGACAGGTGTAAGCCATGCATGGTAAAGGTGGCAGTTCATCATTGTCATCCTCAACCATGAGAACTGGCTCTGCCAGGAGTTGCACTGGCACCTCCACGCCCAAGGTCAGATACAGTGTTGCTACCTGTACATGACCAATAGCTGTTGGGATGACCTCCCTTCACAGGGACACCAAGGACCACAACCCCATGGCCTGCCATACCTGGAGGTGGACAGCATACTCACTGATGGAGCAGTTGAAGTACTCCCACTATCTGAGTGTCATTGGGTACAGCCACATAGGCTGACAGCAGATGATGTGGCTGACCTACGCCAATGAGGATTCTATTCCCTTCCCAGCAGAGGTTCCTTCACAGACACTGCTTGTTCCATGACAGACACCCCTAGGTCCATCAGAGACACCTTTCATTCCATTCATCTGATCCAGTGAATCATCAACACAATGGAGGCAGTCATGCATGTCAGACTGTGCCGCATCCACAACCCTGAGCATTTGGAGCACCTATGGGAACATGTCTGTGCCTCCATGATGGCTCTAAACATATGTTGAGTGGCACAGGAAGTGACACCTGCACCAGGTGGAGGAGGGATAGCAGTCCCCCTCTAAGCATCCATATTAATCTTCCTGTGTGGCACATCACCCACACATTGGCTACAGCCAGACTCAACAGTCACTAAAGCCACAGTAGCCACACATCCCTGATTAATGTCCTCACTCTCTACCTGTCCAGTATCTGTGGGCTGTGTGGACTGGGTAGCTGTAGGCCTACTGGCTGTGTCCAATGGAAATGCAGGGGATGGTTGTATATCCATCTCTGTGTCAGATTCAGCCTCTCTGCCTCCACTGACTGTGCCTTAGTTTGGCCACCATCATCATCAGAGTCTGCTGATATAGAGACATCAGGTGGCAGAGGGCCCACACTCCCACTGTCATGATCACCTGTGATTAAAAGCAAGAAACACAGGAACACATTAATACCTGTACTACTATAGTGCAATATATGCTAACAAACTAACAGTGCTGCCACTATTACAGACAGTACAACAATACACACAAGAGGCCTGAGATCAAAATCACACACTACACACTACAATACAGTAACACAGGGGGTAATACATTTATCCTTTATATGTGCATTAAGTTTAGTTTCAACAAGAACATGGATGACAACTTAAGCTTATAACTGTAGCAATTTTCAGTCCCCCTCCTGCCAAAAAAAGACATGTGACACAGAATTAACTTATTTATTTCAATTGTTTTTCAATACAACAGTATTCAGCTGTTCAGATAATAAAGTCTACCTGGAAGCTCCTCCTGGGAAATGCTGGCTGTCTCTGAAGTTGTTGTGCCCACATCTAGTACATGCTGTCCTGCACTCTCCTGGGAGCTGGTTGTATCTCAAATATTGGCCAGGAACTGTTCATTGGGGGTTACTGGAGGTTCCCTAGCAGGCCCTCCTCAGTTGTCACTTGGAAATGGTGAACTGCGTGCAGTAGTGAACATGTTAGTGGCCCTGTGGCACACCTGTTCATATGTTCTGCCTTGGCTACACATGGCATTGAGGTCTTCTACAATCTGATGCCATATTCTCATCCTCCCTGCCATATCTCCCTGTCTGCTTTCCAGGAGAAAAAGCACCATGCTGCTGAAACCTATCAATAATTATCTGATTTTCGGCATCAGTGAAGGGGGGGATCTCCATGGATTGACACACCTGAGTGAAAACTTGCAGGTGTCCTAAAAGATAGCAGAAGTATAATACACATAAGTATCACATCAGTGCAAAACAACTGTTTCCAGATAAAATATAAAAGGTAGCCAGTCAGTATTACCTACTGGAGAAACCAAAAACAGTCTAGAGATGTGAAATACTAGCAACAGGCCGGATGCAAAACAAGGAGAGTAACAAGACCAATGAAAAGTGATACCAAAGGACCTGTCCCTGAAACATTTGTACATATTTATCACACGGCCCCCAATAAAATAACAGGCAAATTACCCATTTTCCTAACAAAACATATTTGAAGGGCTAAAAGTGCTATCAAAGGATCTGTCCCTGAATCATTACTACATGTTTATTTATTTGTTTATTTATTTGACATTTTTTAACTGTGTTGGTCCAACTGAGCTGAAGCCCATTTTTAGTGGAGACCCAAGGAGTAAAGCTCCAAATACCTATACAATTATTTAAAAAATAAGCAAAGTAAAAATGAACAAGGAGACAAAAAGCTAGCAATGACGAGATATAACAGTTTACAAATCTGAGAAATCAAAAAAAAAAAAAAAAAAATTAGAAACATAATTATGTTACATACAATAAACCAACAAATGAGAAGTAACTTTGTGCATGTTCATATTACATAACAAATTGTGGGTTAAAGCTGTTTAAGCCTTAACATCATGAAGGTGCTTGCAGGTAAAAGTAGTAGAGCAAGAAATTAGGAGCAGAAGGAACAGATAAGGGTTTACGTAGGGTCATGAAAAGGGCATATGCATGATTTAGCTAGAGAATTTTTTAGTTCTTTTTTGAAACTACAGGAGTATGTAATCCATCTTATGCTGAGTGGGAGTTTGTTCCAATTATGAGATACTGAATATTTATATAATACTTTACCAACGGTTTTATTGGGTTTGTATATTTGTAGAAGAAGTTGGTCGGTACTATTGATTGGGCGCGTATTGGTGTGGTATGACACAAGATTGGATAGGGAGGGGCAGGCTGAGGTTTTGTTAAGTGAATTATGTAGAGTTGTGAAAGTTGAAGTTGGTGGGGGAATTCAAGCCACTGTAGGTTCTTTAGTGCCAAGTAGTGGTAAGAGGTATGTGGTAGGTTTGTAGCAAATTTTGCAATTTTATTGTATGCCTGTTTCAGCTTAGTAATTAAGGAAGATTGAATGTTTGTAAGGATTGAAACAGCATAGAGAAGGTTTGGAAGTAGATAAGCTTGAGCAAGCATGACACAGCATTCCATTTTCTTGTATTGTCAATCGTGTACTTCTGAAATGGCTTGACAAACATGCCTATGCCATCAGTACCCTTCTAACTAATGCATACAGATAAAAGTGTAAAAGCCTTTGCTTCACATTATTCTTAAATACATTCCAGCATATGCAGTATGTAGGTAACAAAATGGGAGCATATCTGTTGAAGTTCAGTATTCTTCTATACAGAAATATCCTGAAGATAAAGCATTTTTGCAGTCTTCCACACATACACAACTGTCCTCACCATCAGTTTGGCTAGCTACACATTTGCCTTTTTATAATGGTGTAGATTATTAATGAATTGTATCTATTTGTCTGTGTTTCATAGATGCTAATTACAGCATAAGCAGCTGAACTGCATGCTAATCAACCAATCCAACACAGTGTAGCTATTCAACAAGTTATAAGGCATCCATATAGACTCCATGCTGGTTTTTCCTGCAGATGCAGTGGAGTACATATATGGAAAGTCTATAAAGAAAGAATGTTAGGGGATGCTGTTGCTTGAATCCATTTGTATGTGTTAGAGGCTGAAGCCAATGTTGCTGCTGCCAATAGGCCTATGCCAAGAAGGAGAAGACTTTTCAGGCCATGTTTAAGTTATCACAACCTACATGACATGGAAACTGTAGAGCACTACAGGGTGGACAGGCACACATTACAGGAACTCTGTCAGAACCAACGAAGGGGAACCCATGCCAGTGGAAACTAAGGTATGTGTAGCCCTTAGAATCTTGGCTCCAGGTACCTTTCAGAGACCAAAAGGGGACATGCTGGCGGCATCACAGGCATCAACATACAGCATCCTCCACCAGTTCCGAGATGCTATGCTCCAACATGCCAGTGAGCACATATATTTTCCCTGTAGCTCTGAGGAGAGGGCCAGAAATATGCAACAGTTCTACCATGTAGCACACTACCCTGAAGTACTGGCTGCAATATATTGCACTCATGTAGAAATTAAGGCATCACCTGGGGAATGAGGTACGGTCTATACTAACAGTAAGGGCTACCAATCTATCAACTGCCAAGTCATGTATATTGCCAAGGGAATCATCTTGAACGTGTGTGCCGGCAACCCTGGCAGTACCCTAACTCACATATCTGGCACACCTCCCAACTGTACCAGATGTTTGTTAGAAGGGATATCCCAGGGTCATTTACTGGGGGATACACACAATGCACTGGAACTGTGGCTGATGACACCCATCAGAAATGCACACACACCCATGAAAAAATGCCATAATGAGGCATACACTCAAACCAGAAATGTCATAGAGTGTGCATTTGGGCTACTGAAGTTACAGTTCTGGTACCTAGATACATCTGGGGGAGCCTTGCACTACAATCCATGGACATGTACAGAAATGGTCACAGTATGTGCCATGCTACACAACATAATCATGAGGAAACAGCTGCAGCAGGATCAGAAAGAGGAAGGGGCACACATCCCAACACCAATGCTAAGGTCACCACAGTCACAGGCAGATGAGGAGTCAGATGCGGAACCACCAGGTGCTGTGGGTGTAGGCAGACATAGGCATTCTCAGTATGCCCTTGCATTGGCTAAGGGACAATGCATAGCACACTCACTCACCACCTAGTGGCCTAAAACCTTTCTCCTACTCACATGCATATATTAACATTGATGCCAGGCAACTCACGCAACCTTTACCTCCCTATGTATTGGCTGTGTACTGCTTGCATCAGACAGAGTCAGCCCTGAAGTAACAACATGTAATGCCAAGGAAATCATTTACAAAGTAAGTCCTGAACCTGGGCGTGTATTGTTTAATAATATTTTTTAAACCAACAGGATCAAAAACAAAAATTACGGACTCCTTGTACCAGCAGAAAACCAAAATGTAGTCTTAACGCAAATTTTATTTCAAGTTCACAAGCTTTACTACAATAGCGTATTCTTCCATTCCCTCAGAGAATTTTAAATTTTTACATTTTACAAGTTTTTTTAGGGGGACTAAGAGAGAAGCCAATCAGTTTGTCCAGTTTCTAAACAGTACAACTGAGTTTTGAAATTCACGCTAAGTTCTAGAGACTGAAATCGACTACTTGGATGTTGTTAAGGAACAAAACTTGGTTGATGATCTAATTTTGAAGTCATGTTATTTACTACTTGGTTCAGTAATTGAATCTCTTCATAACCATATTTAATGCACAAATTTATGTAATAATTACGCTATTTTTTTTCACAAAAAAGTTTATGTTGATTAGTCATTTATTAGACAGTGGATAATTTGGTTTATACAGCGAGAATTTTTTTATGTATATATTCATAGTGATCTACTATATATATATATGTTCCTTGAAATAAAATTTGCGTTAAGACTACATTTTGGTTTTCTGCTGGTACAAGGAGTCCGTAATTTTTGTTTTTGATCCTAATAATATTTTTTAAACACCTTTATTGAATTATCACTTGTGACACTGTTTAATAATATTATGGCATATCCTTGTATTTCATCACTTGGTACAGTGAGCAAGTAAAAGGTGGGAGATTTGTACATAAATTATGACAGCAGAGATGTATTTGACTTATATGTGTCCGTTAGTAAGTAGTAGGCCTCAGGAATTAAAGATTCACAAAGTCATATCTCTCAAAAGTACTGATGATCATTGAATGCCCTCACTTTAACAACATACTTTTGTACTGGAAAATCATTAAAGAGAGAAGTTAGGAAGTAATGATACACCTTGCAGTTTATGATTTCACAACCTTCATAAGATCAAACAACAGGCAGGATGCAAAACAATCAGAGTAACAAGAGCACAGAAAAATCCCTGTAAAACTTTCTCCTTTAATAACAAATAAAAACATAAGTGCTTTCGTAGCGATGCTACTTCATCAGATGTAATATAAATATAAATATCCTTGTTTATGCCATAGCAGTAACTTACCTTTTCTCCTCCCAAAGGAACAGTCCATTCTTGTTTGTTTCATAACAGTAACTCACCTTTGCTCACCCCAAAAGAAAAGTGTATGCTTGTTTCTGGCATAACAGTAACTCAGCTTTGTCCCTCTCCCAAAAAGAACAGTGTACCCTTATAGGTTCATAGATTCATAGGTAGGTACTAGGCTATCAGTCCTGGGGCCTTTATAACCCTAACAAAAAAGGTTCCCTGGCTTTTGCCTCCAAGAAAATTATTTTCCCATGCCCCTGTCAAGCAGTGCCACAGAAGTGATCTCTGGGTTGAATTTTCTAGTTCCCATCCAGTCATCAAGATTTTTCTTAAAGAGGGCCAATGAGGAACTTTGCTTGACATAAATGGGTAGTTTGTTCCAGAGTATGGGAAGTCTCTGGGATAAGAATCTATCCCTCCAGCATGTTCTGTTTATTGTGGTGACAAGGTTTAGGTCCCTGGAGCATGTGGTTCAGAGAAATTGTGATTTCCTTAAGTGTAGCATGTCCAACAGCTCTGGGTTTGACATAGTTATGTATGTTAGGCAGAGATCACCTTTGAGTAGGCGATATGCGACGGAGTACAGCTGGAGTTTTTTGAGACAGTTTACGTATAGCATCTGTTTGAGGCCGGTAATCCCCCTAGTGAGGTATTTCTGTGGTTTTTCCAATTGTTGTAGGTGTCTTGTGAGATACATGCCAAATGAGGCATTGTACTCTATAATAGGTCTGATGAGGGATGAGTAGAGAGGAACAATGACCTCCTTTGTTCTAGAGGAGAACCCTTTTGTGATGAGGTGTGGCCATGTAGAAGGATTTCCTGACTACTGTGGCGATGAGGTTATCAATGGAGCCACTATTGTCCACCTGTGTTCCGAGGTCTCTTATCACACTTTCAGTGTTTAGTGGGCTACCGCCTATGTGGTAGTTTATGTGTACTGAGTTTTTCCCAAAGGGGATGACAATGCACTTCTTGGCATTGAGCTTGAGGCCATGACATTGACACCAAGTATCTGTCTCTGTGAGGCCCTTTTTGTAGAATGTCTACATCATTAGGTGATTCTATTATGGCTCCCAGTTTGCAGTCATCTGCAAACTTTATTAGCCAATCTGTGTTGGCCTGCACTTCAGAGAAGCAGATGCCGAACAGGAGAGGACCCAGGACCAAACCCTGTGGTACTCCACTCATCACTGGTCTGAAGTCTGACTTGGAGTCGGCTACTTTTACTGTGTGGGTTCTTTCAGTGAGCCAGTTGGCTACCCATCTTGTGACATAAGTATTTTTGCCCAGTTTAGTGAGTTTATCTATAAT
Organism: Protopterus annectens; assembly: GCF_019279795.1. Classification (NCBI taxonomy): domain Eukaryota; kingdom Metazoa; phylum Chordata; order Ceratodontiformes; family Protopteridae; genus Protopterus; species Protopterus annectens. The sequence goes on from NC_056746.1 coordinate 1,491,379,588, forward strand.
TCCAGAGTGGGGGATGGCATCAAAAGCCTTGGCAAGGTCAAGATAGGCTGTGTGCACTACCTTGCCCTCATCTAAGGCTCTAGTGACTGCTTCAAAGAAGTCAATCAGGTTTAGTAGACATAATTTACCTTTTACAATCCCAAACTGAGTGGGATCCAGGGTTTGGAGGTTACCTATGTCTTTGTTTATAAGATCCATGATGATACGTTCCATGGCCTTGCAGACCAGGCTCGTCAGGCTAATAGGGTGGTAGTTTCTGTGGTCCGTGATGGCACCCCCTTTGTGAAGTGGGATAACCGTCACTATGCGCCATTCAGTTGGCACATAGCCTGAGGTGAGGCTATGATTGAACATGGTACTTAGGTGGGGTGCTAGTTCGTTCTGTAGTTCATGCAGTACACAGCCTGAGATGTTGTCTGGTCCCATGGATTCTGTGTTCTTGGCTTTGGAGAGTGCGGTCTTTACTTGTTTATCCATGATTACAGGGGCTTTGCATTCTTCTGGTATTAAGATGGGCCTTTTGGAGGGTGAGAGGGGAGTAAAGTTAGTACTGAACCTATCTGCCAGGATGTTGGCAATATCGGTTGGTTATGTATATTTAGTGCCATTGTGCTGTAGCTCAGAGCAGATCTGAGTATTGCCATTGAGATTCTTGACATAGCAGTAGAATGCTTTGTGATTGTCTTTGGAATCAGTGGCAATTTTATTTTCATAACTGGCTTTGGAGGATTTTATGAGGCATCTCAGCTTCTTGCTGAGGCTGACCAAGGAGTTCCTCCAACCTTAGGATTTTACTCTTTTTTGCAACAGCTTCTTCCTTCTGTTGTAGAGCTTGTTTAATGCAGGGGACCACCCGATTGGCTTCCTTTTTTTGGAGGATAGTGTCATAGTTCTGTTGGGGATTGCACAATCCATACACTCATTTATGTGCTTATACAGTGCATTTGTGTAAGATTCAGCAGTCGTACCTCTATTTTCCGTCTGCATGGGTGTCATGAAGTTTGCCACTTCTGTCTTAAGAAGCATGAAGTTGGCTTTGGAGTAGTTTTTGATGATGGTTTCCTTAATGGGGGGTGGGATATGGATGTCTAGGGTGGTTAGCTTGTGATTGGATCTGACTAGCGAGGGGTTGACCTCTGGCATAGAACACCGTTTACCAATATTGGTAATGACCATGTCCAGGATATTGCTGCCCCTGGTGGGGGTGTGGACAAGCTGATCCAAGGCATTGGAATTTATGAATTCCAGAAAACATTGAGCGAATGAGTTGGTACATGAGTAGTTTTCCCAGTTGATGGTGGGGTAGTTGAAACTGCCCATAATTAAGGTATTGAGTTATACTTTAATATTTTCCAGTATCTTAAGAAATGAAGTGTGGGAATTCTGGAGCATGGTGGGGGATCTGTAACAAGCTACAAGCTGGACTGCAGTCTTGCCCAGTGTTAGTTGCACTTGGATAATTTTGGATGCATTATGTTGATCAACTAGCCTGGAGGTGGGGATATCCTTAATGAATATGGACATGCCTCCACCTTTAGTGTTTCAGTCCAGGTTAAGTGGCCGAAAGGTGTGGTATGAATTATAGCCTGGTAATGCAGGGATGCTTTCTTGAGCCTTGAGCCTTGAACCAGGTCTCAGTCACTGCACAGATGTTGATGTTCTCCATTTTAAGGAGTGTCTCGAGTGAGTGCATTTTGAGGTTTAGACTTCTAGCATTGAGTAGCATTAACCTCAAAGTTTGTTTGCTTGTACCTGGTATGGTATGAGCTATAAAAGTAACTTACCTTTGCCCCCCCAAAAGAGCACACTATGCTTATTTGTGCCATCCAACTTGTCCTTCAAGTTGTTGAAAACTGCATATCATATTATTCCCAGTTAATATCCTCACACATTTTAAGGCAAATGATATAGAATGGCTTGCACACTGCATGTGTCAGAGTACTGGTCAGATAACTGATGACACAGAAAGATAAGAGAGAGAGCTGTATATTTGCAAGCAACAGTCATAGCAGGTTGTGTGATCACTAACTGCACTATGTCCAAATATAATAAATATTATAAATGTACAAATAACAGTTTATGGTTTGATACCAGAGTACATTCTGTTGCAGTTGGTTGTGTGAAGAATGCCTTCAGTTCTTTGCTGGAAAGCTGTTTGTGTGACAAAGAGGTATAAGGCACCCATCCTGTTTTCTGAAGGTGCATTGTAGTGAGAGTTGAAATCCAAACCTATGTAGAAATATCTCATCTGTACTAACATTTTCTACTGTGTATGTCATAGATAGCTTTTCATCATTTCAAAAATTTCTCCCTTTTTTACTGGATAAGAAGACCACCTAGAAAGTAGACAGCCAAAAATAAAACTGGATACAGTCAATCCATGCTATTGTCTGTGGCAACAGGTAAAAGAGCAGGACTGGAGTACAGATGGACCTGGGATCTAGTACAGCGTGTGTAACCTTTGTTTTACTTTTGTGACATCGCAGTTTATAGTAATGAACTGAAACATGAACAACTGTTAAGTCAACTCTCTTTTGGCAACAGGTGTTAGTGTAGGATTGTTGTACACATGGTCTAGGGTTCAAATACAACATACTCTACACGCTTTTAATGAATTTCCACTTCCCATTATAGTCACTCTCACTTATATCACTTGACATAGTGTACATGATATCAATTATATGTATGAGGGCTAAGACACTAATATTGTGTCAGTTATGTATTTATTTATTTATTTGTTTATTTATTTATGCATTATCACATTTATTATCCAATCTATAACTGTGGGTATACTCTGTACTATATTCCTGTAAGTATATTTCTGCTCTCTGGACTGTCATGACCTTCACATTTGTCAAGCACATATACACAACTGCCTGTACATCAGATAGCCTTGAAATTGCATTGCTTACCACTGTTATGCACAGTTTACCATCATGCACCATATTTGCACAATAGTAAGTTGTGCTCAACAGTTTCAAACAGTGTGCACACTCCCAGTAAATCCAATAACTGGAAGTGGTGAGAAATCATCATTTTCCATTGCTCTTGATCTGTGATAGACATGACAGGTGTTTGTGGACAGGATGTGAGATTTAGGGCTCAGAGATGGGGTTTCCAGGAGTACAAGATTTTTGTTGGACTCCTAGTGAACACCACAGTGCCAGATTGCTGCAGGGGAACTATTCTGGGTCCCAGTATATGTCAGAGTGTATCACTGCATTAATGCCTGCTGCCGCAGAGTCAGTTAAGCAGCAGGTGTATTCCACAGACTCAATACTAATTGTCATACTTTAACAAAACTGCCACTGGAATAGTTACATGGCATTCCCTTATGCATTTGCCATTCTTAAGGTCTCCCTTTCGCGAGTTGCACAACATTGCACAAACAGCATAAGCACAGCCAAGCCTCCATTCATTCCTCCATTGCCCATGATTGTGCTAAGTACGACATTGCACAAGCAATGGCCAAAAAATAAAATAATAATAAAAATCTGACAGATAAAACACAATTTGCACACAAATAAAGAGGAGGATAGATGTTAATGAAACAGAACCTGTGACTTGTGTGCTGCTTACTTGCTTTTCCAGCCTTGACAGATGTGCATGTAACACTTTGTAAGTCTAACCTGACACACCTACTTGATATAAGCATTCACAGTTGCAATCCATACACTGAGGGAATGTCTGCATGATATTTACATCTGCTACTCAGAGCCAAGGGTTTGGGATTCAGCTATTCTTATGAGTTCAGACTCATTTGCATCTTCACTGTGCTGACAGCCCTGAATCTACAGCAGAAGCCAACTGTGTAGTTAGGGAAACTGAAGGGGAGCCAAATTGTTTATGTGTTGAACAGTGAAGAGATGATGTTACTTTGGGATATATCTGCACAGATAAGTACTGATTTTTAAATGATATGCCTGCATTTTATCAGCTACATATTGCATATGCAGACATGTAAGTATTACTAGTGTGTTTAATGTTTTTTATATTTATTTTGATTAGCACACACTTTTATCTGTCTGCATTATTTACCAGTTTACTGTTCATTTGGGGGTGGGGTCAAAGCTGCATTTATGTTATGGCACAAAAAAGGATTATGTTGCTATTGTTACTCTCTTTTTGTTGCAACCAGACTGCTGTCATACATTAAGGTCAGTTCTGTACAAATCTCACCCATTTTACTTTTTATTCTGTCCATGTAGACTCCTTTTCATGGCTGTATTCCAAAAGTTTTAGAATTTACTGGGAACACCAGCAAAGAGTATGCACTGTAGCTTGTTGAATAGCTCCAACATGTTGCCTTTGTTGATTAGCATGCAATTCAGCTGCTTATGCAGTAATTAGTATATCACAGTGTTTACCTTGTTTGTGCAGGTGTATGCACTGCTACACGACACTTAATGAATTAAAAAGTTTCCACTCCTGTGTGCGCATCACGCCATGATAAGAACACCCTGCAAAACCACCGTCTAGGCTTTATTGAATCCCACTGTATATTTTGTCACTGAAAATCATAGGATTGGAATACTTGAAATATACAGAACAGGTTTAAGAACTATTATTTCATTCTGTTTCTTTTGGTTGCTAAGGTATAACTTCTTCCTGATAAATGAGACAATAACTCATTCTTCCTTATTTAAAACAGAATATGCACTAGTAGGGGAGCTAATACCAATTTGGGTTTCTAGTGTGAAAAAAATATCAATAATGAAAAAAAAAAATATGGCAAAAACATTGCTTAATGCCTTCCAGGACTTCGGAATAAAATTGTGCAACAATCAGAAAAAGTCAGTCATTAGCTTATCTTAGAAGTCATTTTGACATGTATATAGGAGGTAGAAAATGTCAACAATGGATTAATGCAATTAAATTTCATGATGGTTTGTAGGCTTGTAAGCTGTAAGATTGATGGACAACCCTGTGAATCTAATAGGCAAGGAGACAGAGGGGGTAATTATCAATAAGGCTATTTACTTCAGTAAACTGTTTCTGTGGCGTAACACCTCTGTGTGGTTCCTTCTGACTTTTGAAAATCCAGAACACAGTGTTTTGCATATCTGCATACTTGCTTAGGGCCAGTACTCTTAATTTATTTTTGCAGTTAGGATAGGCAAATAGCTGTTGTAGTTTTGAATGAAAATGACTAAATTATCTCAACACTACTGAAATGCACCACAGCAACATAATTTCTTTGCCAAATAGTACTTATGAAGTAGAATTTAATTAAGCAAATTAATCAAAGGTTATACTTTTTAGTGTTTTACATTGAATTAAGTGAATAACAGATTATAATTGGCCAGCACTTGTCAGAAACAGGAGGTATATTTAAGATGTAATTGGATGCTGGCCTCATCATTACCAATTAACCTTTGAAGTGTAGAGTTGCAAGTCACAAATAGCAGTTACTTCTATATACAGTAATGAAGATAAATGTGTCTTCTACTTGGATATATTTAATAGTTATAGTGGACAGTCATGTAATGCTGTGATGGCTGATTTTGATAATTGTGGACTATCATGGAGATGACTTCTGTATTAAGTATGGCAGAATTGACATAATTTTATGATACCTATTCACCCACCAGAAATGCCTTGAAAAAGAATTGGTTTAAGGGGCTGTCAACCTTCCTTTCCAAATGCAAACACATTTTCCAGTGTGACAGATGTAACATATAATGTGAACTTAAGTTATTTTGTCAGTTTATGGGATGGTATAGCAAAATAATGCCAATCGGTTTTGTTTTCCAGTGCTAATAATTACAAAAAGGTTAAGTACTCTGCATTATTAATGCTAACATGGAAGTAACAAATTATTTTTTTCATTTGGATCACACCAGAGTTGTCTTCCATCAGCCATGTCCCATAGCCATGTCTTGATTTTCTGATTCTACTCTACCAGTGACTGTCCTACTTACCACTTCATTCTGGGGGTGCCCCACAAGTGGAAAAATCATAAGTGTAAGTGATCAAACAAGTGTATGCAGTGGAGAGATCAGGGTGTTCAGGTATACAGACATCCTGGCAACCACGGAGGGCTTTTTCTGATGACTAAGAGGAGGCAACATTGCACATGGTGACAGTTCCAAACCTTCAATACTGACTGAATGTATTTGTTCTCTTTTGCCAGTGTGACTATCTGCAGGTGGTTTTATTCCTCTTCTTCTGCTGAAGCCCCTCTATAGAGATTGCCTAGTCAGTGTGTGTGCACAGCTGGCACAGCATTCAACCATTTTAGGGAGGGGGCAGGAGAGGAACATAGCCAAACCATGTGTCATCAGCTCTTAACTGCAAAGATTTTCATATGCCCTATACTTCTCTGAGGGGAGGGACATACAATGATGTAAGCAATCACCCATGGGCAATCTTGTCCATGGCACATCAATATCCTCCCTCTTACTTGCATCATGAGAAATATGGATGCTGCCCTACAGCCTTTTCTAGGCATGAGAACTGTCCTTTGAAAAAGTGGCCTCTCCTTGACATAGGTAAGCTGACCACTGGCTTCTCAATCACCCCTCCATCAGACCTCCAGCTTCCTAGATCGGTAGTTGATCATAGGTCACCAGCATCATAGGTGGACACCCTGCTCTTGCTGAGATAACTTCTATTACTGAATGCATTTTACCTGGCTTTGTAAGTGTAACATCACTTACTAGCCACTGGGCTGTACCCTTACCTGAGACAAAAAGTCACATTATCCTTCCTGGAATATGTGAACTGACATACACGATACATTCCGTTCCCCCTGTCTGTAAACCTCTAGTGCCAGAGACACAAACTGAACATTAGTCAACTAGGCTGTAGTTGTAGTCAGAGCTTCATCACATTGCACCACAGAGATGGGGAGGCATTACTAATTTGACATACATACTAATGTAACATATTCCAAGAACTTAACTTATGTTAAAAGAATTGTGCTGTTTAGAATATATAGTATAACTTTTCTCACAACTATCTGACCTCATGTATCTGCCATAAAATAAGCTAATGAATCAACATTGTAGCCTCAGAGGTTTAAAAAATTAACCTTAAACAAAGGAAGAGCATGAAAGATAATTGTAAGTGCAGCATTCCCTCTGTAATAATGTATTCAATAGCATGCAGAAAACTGAGGCTGAACAGCACCTTAGTCTATAGTTACTAGCTTTTAAATATAATTTGCAATGAGGTAGAAATTGAATGGGAGAGGAAGTTAACATGCAACCAAGAAAAGATTGACTTTTATCTTGGTCACATGCCACCACTGGTTAAGCTTTACTAGTTACTGAGAAGAATAGTAAAATCAAATAAATAAAATATATGAGCCCTGTAACGCCACAGCAACTCAGAGAATGAAGGAATCCCAAAAATGCTAAAAAAGGTTAAAAAGGGTAAAGACCTCAGAAGGGCTGCTGAGAAAACAAAACAACACTTCCTGGTACATCAAGAACAGTAAATCAATGAGATGAAGAAAAATGTGGAAGCCCTTACAGAGACAGATGCAGAGCACAAGAATATTTTATCCTATCAGGCTGAAGAAATAACACTTTGAATATCAAATACAGAGAAAGGCTAACCAAATAAATAATCCAGAAACTACGAGCCGAAGATGTTATTAGAATTGCTGTTTTAGTGCTGGCTGACAATCAACAGAAAGCACAGAGTGAGGGGAAAAGAGATTTAGGAATGAGTAATCAAGGAACATGGAATAAAAAAGGCAACCAAGCAAGAAGATTAACAGAGATAGATGGAGCAAACAGCTGACATGAAGAGAAGTATTCACACAGCATTTTCTTTCTGGCTCTGTGATGTACATTGAAAAAGCCCTGATTATAACCAAGATGACTTAGGTTCAATTAGTGACCCAGGCACTGGTGAAGTTGACAGAAGAGTGAAAGGAAAAAAAAGGTGGAGTCTGCTCACCTCTCCGTGGGGTAAGGGTTGGTTTTAATGTATTCCAGGATATGCACTCTATCAGCAATCCCTGGTGGAGACTGGTGATGGATGAAGGTGTCTGCTGTCAAGGGAAGTGGGACTGTGGGAGTGACATCACTCAAGGATGTGAGTGACATGTCCACTCTTTGGGGTGGTTGCAGATACACACAGGAGAACACGTAGATTTGCCCTGCATACTGATGGGAAACACTCAGACACTGCTTATTATCATAGGCAAGTACCAGAAATGGGGTCTGTAATTTGAGTTATATTATTCAATACTAATACTGGATACACCATGTATGAGTACTGAATATACATATCAGAATTTCATGAAATGCACAATGAATTATAATAATACAGATAGTTACCATTACTTTTGGAATAATTAAGTGAGAGCTGTTGTGGGTTTAATATCCTGGCACATACTCAGTTAATATAAATTTCTGTATACTAGTTCTAGATAGGGATTTATGACAGTTTATGATGTATTCATATGTCATGTTACTACAGTTAGCTTTGCTGGAAATGATTTGACAGCTATCTACAATGCAGGGCTTTTATCTCTGGGCAATGATAATGATTCTAATTATTTGAGTCATGCATATTTTTAGTGTGAATGCAGCATACACAGAAGATGGTCCAAGTCAGTAGTGGGCATCATTATTTCTTATGTTCAAGTTCCAGAAAAAATAAATAACTTCACGGTACATTCATTAAAGTAAACAAGTTTTAAAATTTCACAAGACAAAGAACTGAGACCCCACATGAGATAATCACTTCATCTTAACACATTGCATAGTGAGACAGAGAATCTTCATCACATATTGGTTGGACAGACTACAGCAATCACTATCATAATTATTCAAAAAGGATTGCAATTTTCTGAACATAGAAACAATACTAGGCAAGCAGTCATGAGCACCATATGATATCTGCTCATATACTTATGGGAACTGTAAGTTGAAAGTGCTTTATATATACTCCATAGCATTTAGGCATAGATTTTATTTGGCATAGTTAGAATTTATTTTATTTATGTATTTGTTTATTTTATCTTATTTATTTATTTATTTATTTTATGTTTTACATAGCTTGTTTCTTGTTGCAATCTATAAGTTATCTCCTTGGCCAGTTGTTAGCAATTTTAAGTTGTGGAGCTCTTGGGGTGATGAAGATGGGCTACTATAGTAGCAGTATTCCAAAACTGACCAATTGACTTCTATTCTTTGTAAGGCAGAATCTCCTTTTAGGGTTTTTCAACTTTATTAAATTAAGGAGGCTCTTGGTGAATGTTCGCTGAGTAAATAGTTGCTAAAAGTTAAAACAAGTTTTTTCATTGTGGCACACATGTTCATTGTTACATACATACATACAAATATTTCAAGCACAGGCATTAATGCCCTTCTAGCTTGCCAATATACCAAAACACTTGTTCCCATAATAAGTATCCAGACTGTTCTTAATATCTAAACTAGTACTTGCTTTAATGTAATTTGGTAGTCTGTTCCATGCATCAGATACTCTGTCAGAGAACCATTTAGTAAACTTCTCATTCCTATAGAATCTCCTACATATGTTGTCTGATGATTCTCTGGTACTTTTTGTTAACCCCTAACATTCCCAGAAGTAATTGTCACTAAATGCCCTATATAGCAGAATAAGATTTCCTCTTAGATATCTGTAAGATACACTGTACAAGTTGAGATATTTTAGTCTTTCATAATAACTTAAATGTTCACATCCATGTATACCCTTGGTATATTTCTACTGTACTCTTTCCAGTTTATTCATGCTTGTTTTCTGATAGGGTTTCCATATTTTTATTCCATACTCAAATTTGGGTCTAATGTTACCAACAAACAATGACTTCATTATTTTTGACTTCCTAGACTTTATACATTTTTTATACAGCCTATAGTTCTATAACTATCATTAACCAATTAGTTAATATGATTATTAAAACATATAGCTGAATCTACCCATATACCCAGGTCCTTAAATGAGTCTACAGTTTCAAACACTGTATGGTGTATTAAATATTCACCTTTCAATTTATGCCTACCAAATCTCAAATGCTTAGTTTTTGATGTATTTATCAGCATAATATTCTCCTATGGCCAGATGGTCAATTTAGTCAAGTTATTTTGTAGACGTGCCTTATCAGTAACACATGTAATCAGTTTACCCAATTTCAGGCCATCTGCATATAGACTATAGAACACCTCAGATAAAAAAGTTAGATATGAAAGATACAATCTAAACAACTAAGAGGCTTGGACTGAGCCCTGTGGACACCCTGACTGTAACCAAGTATTTTGCCTGTCCAGTTGCTGTATGATACTTGCCATGTCCTATTTGTAAGCCATGCAGCTATCCATCTTATCCATCTTATCAAGAGTACATCAATACATAGTTGTACTAATTTATTGATCAGTGTTATGTGTATGACCCTGTCAAACGTTGAAGTTAAATCTATATAAATTACACCACAGCACAATTTTTCATTCATAGCTGTTATTATATTGTTATAGAACATCATGTTACAGGTGGTACTAGATCTGTTTTCAGCATATGTATGCTGGTATATGGTTTTAAGTTCCAACCTATTCAGTTCTGACAATAACTTAGCCAATATTAGCTTCTCCATTATTTTTCCACAACATGAAAGTGGGAAGTAGGGTCTATATGACTCTTGGTTTGTCCTACTCCCCTTTCCCTTAAAAACAGGTTTAATAAGCGCATGCCTCCAATCTTGAGGAATCTCCCCATATTTATATGACCTAGAGAATACTAGATATAATGGTACTGTAAGTTCTTGCTTAAGTGTTCTCAGATCATTGTTATTAATTCTGTCTCCTCCCTGTGCTTTGTTTGGATCCAGTTTGTGCAGTTCTTTTTCAGGTTGTTTGCAGCTTGGTATAATTTCTATTCCTTGAAGCAAGGTTAGTCTAATGTATATCTTTTTACAACTACTTATGCATGGATGACAGACAACATCAACAGTCTGTTTCTCAGCTTTAACTATATCTGAACAGCATTGTAAACCAGTATTATTTTAGGTGGATCATAATATGTAGACATGCACTGTTAATCGTTTAAATAATCCAGTGAAAAGAGGAGGCTTTTTTGTTGTTTAGGATTATTGTTTTGTAAAAATTGATTATGAAAGACATGTTTCAGTGACAGTAAATATTTAAAGTTAGTTATCATAGGTTATAACATGGCTGTCAGTTCCTTCTTCACATAACATAAAAAGAGAAATTGGTGTGTTAAAAATCACTTATATTGATTTTAGGGGATTTTCTTTCAGGTCATAATGGAATTTGAAACAGTGGGTGAAAGGGTACAGTAGGTGCACAGTTCCATAATTGCTACTGCCTCCTTACAACTGTATTTTGGGAATAAAAAAACTGAATTGGAAAGGATTTGTATCAATGCAGTGAACCTCTTTGTGGAAGAGATGGTGGTTGTAGTGTTAATCAAAATAGCTGCTTGATGGATTCATTTGATTCTAGTTTGGTCACCAGGAATGCTTTATGTAAAGCATAAAATCATTATTATTTGATGTGTTTAGGCATTCTAGATATAGGAAATCCAAAATAAGAATATATCTATCTATATATATATATATATATATATATATATATATATATATATATATATAAAATAAAACACAAATAAGTCAGCAAACTAATAATGAACTAGAATACAGATATACACCTTCATTCAGCATTATCAGGGTCCTGATATTGTAATACAAAAGTACATATCTGTATTAAACTGTTATATGATTGTTGGATAATTCATGTTTTATTTATTTCTTTATTTAAAGATTTTGTTTGTTACAGCAGTATATTTTTTGTATACTGGATATAGGAGCCACACCCATTGCAAACTAAATGTATTGCACTTAGATCTATGGTCACATGGTTCTACTTCATGTTCAGACAAAGGGAGGAATTTAATAAAGCCTGCACAGACTTTTTTTCCATGTAGGAATCATGGCACACTGCTTACATGAAAGCAATCAGGTATGCTATCCAGTAAACAGAGCTAGGCGGCACGCATGCATGTGTCAACAGGGAAGTATCCATAGCATGCAAATCACCTCATAAGCAAATGATTTGCATGCAAATAAGGGAGGTAAAGTGACCCAGCAAGTGGATAGGCATTCCTGCAGACCCCATTTGGTGTATTTAGTCTACATGGAAAAATTCCATATACAAGAAGTTAAACAGAGAACAGGGGCTGCAAAAATGTAGTCTGATGGACAAAAATAGGATAGTAGACACAGATATGTGCAAAATTATCCATCATGTTTCCAAAACCATATGGGAAATACTTTAAAATAATATATTTTTTAATGATCTGTGTATGTTTGCATGGCACACCACAGTGCGCAAACATGCTTTTATGAAAAAAATAAAATAAAAATATTGCAAAATGCAAATTTAGTTGCATGTGACAGTAATGTGTTATAGGACCCTGCATGGAGTGTCTACAGTGGTGGAATGATGCTGTTGCCAATGAGGCAGGGCCTGGAATCATGTAGTTTCCAGGTTGTGTGCACTGATCCCTGTGCAAATGAGGTGGAGTTACTGAATAGCACAAATGGGTATCTGTGTCCGCAGATCCCATTCATGTGGGCACAGAACCATGTTGGTGTCCAGAGAAGAGGTAGCTTACATCAACATGGGGGGGGTGTCGGAGGACTTGCAAAGCTCAATGGGGTGTGTATACTGGCTGCTAAGCTTTGTTTACCTTCAGGGTGTGTGTTTCAGCATGTTTGCGCAGTGCACCGCCATGCTGAACATGCCCTTTCATGGGGGTGTGTGCAGTGACTGCTGAGCATTGTTTACCTTTGCAGCACCTGTTTGCACAGCCCACCACTGTACTCTACAGGGGTGGTGTGCAAACTGGCTGGTAAGTTTTGTTTTCGTTCAGGGGACATGTTTGCGTGGCACACTGCAGTGCTGAGTGAAGAAGGCTGTCCAAAAAAAAAATAAAAAATTGGCAAAGAAAGCCAATATTATATTAATTACCATTGACACCTATTTCAATTAAACTAGGTCCATTAACAGTCTGTAATTATGAACTTGGCAGGTGGAATGCACCATAGATAGTTAATCACACAGGCTGCACCTACAGCAGAGCATTATAAACATTGCATACACCCTACAGTCTGCTTTCACCCCCATACTCTGCACCAATGGATTACAGATTTGGGATTTTTAACTGAAAGAATGCCAGGGCTGCTGCAGGTCTGCTATATCTGTATGTGCTAGATGCTGAGGTCAGTGCTACTGCTGATGCTGTGGCTGACAATAGGCCTAGACTGAGAAGGAGAAGAGTGTTCAGGCCCAGGGTAACCTTCCAGGGGTACATAAGCTGGAGTTTGTAGAGTGCTACAGGATGGAAAAGGACATGCTACAAAATCTCACTGAGCTCTGCTGTCCTCAACTTAGACCCATACCCAACAGAGGGGAATCCATCTCAGTGGAAACAATGGTATGTGTAGCTCTTAGGGTACTAGCTACAGATACTTTCCAAAGACCAACTGGGGACATGATGGAGGTCTCGCAGATATTAGCATCCAGGGTACTCTACCAGTTCCTAGATGCTATGCTACCACATGCCAATGAGCACATTTATTTTCCCCACACCCCTGAGGGAAGAGCCAGCAAGTATGCAACACTTCTACCATGTAGCATACTACCTTGAGGTACTGGGTGTCATAGATTGCACTCATGTATACATCAAGGCACTGTCCAGTGAGGAGTTTAGAATCTACATCACCCGCAAGGGATATCACTCCATCAACTGCCATGTCATGTGCAATGCCCAGGGCATTATCATGAATGTGTATGCTGGCAGCCCCGGTAGTTATCCCAACTCCCCTATCTAGCACACATCACAGCTGTACCAGATGTTTGCTAGGGTGGGCATCCCACATGGCCATTTACTTGGGGATGCTGGCTATGCCCGGGAACCATGGATGATGACACCCGTCAGAAATGTAGACACACAAACCAAAGAATGACATAATGAGGCACACGCTCAAAGTAGGAACATCATACACTGTATGTTTGGGATTCTAAAGTCATGGTTCCCATGCCTCAATATATCTGGCATTGGACTCTCCAGCCACATGTGCACATATGTTTACAGTATGTGCTATAATCCTGTGGAAATAGCTGCAGCAGGATCAGTAAAGGGAAGAAATACACAGTCCCCTATCACTGCCTAGGTCACCACAGCCACAGTCACAGGACAACTTGGAGGAGGAGCCCCTGATGATGTCCCTGTAGGCAGACATAGGTGTCCCCAGTGTGCCCTGGCTTTTGCTAAGAGACAACATACAGCACATTCACTGACATCCTAGGGCCCTAGAGACTAATATCTTACTCCTACTCACATACATATAGTAAGGTTGATGCCAGGCAACCCACTCAACCTGTAACTATCCATGTATTGGCTGTGTACTGCTTGCATCACACAGAATCAGCCCTGAACTACAGTTCTGTTAACAACTGCATTCGCAAGGTAAGTCCCTAGCCTACACACTACTTGCAAGGATTATTATAATATGCTATTGTATGTAGGGATTTGCTGCATTTATGTAAGTAAATATAGTGGGTTTTTTGGACACAAGTAACATCCTCATTGGACTACAGTTACCCATTTCACTAATATGTATTCCTTAATATTCACTAGGCCTCATGGTTGGAATATGCACTACATCAGTCAAGGGAGATCTTAAACTGTAGGGTCACATGATACTTGGACTACTGTGTATCCCAGCAGAACATGTGGTGTTGCTCCCTCACACCCAACACAGCAGTTACCCCATACAACCACTTTAAGAATAAGTCATCAATGGTATATCAACAGTCCAGGCAAACTCTGGTAAATAACAGAGAAATTGAGCACACATGGTATGTCTCACTTAATGCAAGAATAACAACCCACATATAAATGCTGTTGATTGTGTGATGAATGACTACTCTCTGGCTAGCAGTTTGTGTGGCTCAGTGGACTAGGGAAGTTAACATTGGTGATGCCATTGATGGTTCAAATCTGGAGGTATTTACACCTTTTGCATGTGAGGTATTATTAAGCTGGTGTTGTCACAGACTGTCACTCTGTGCGTGGTGTAACATTATGAACCTCTGTCACATATTAATTACATCAGACAGCTGGAGAATGCTATTGACATTTTCAGTGAAGTGCAGTACTGCAAAAACGTGGATAGATGTCAGTGTCCTTAACACACAAAATCCCGGACTGGAGTGCATGCACATGGCCTGGAGTAACTTAATAAGTACTGGCAGTCCCACTGGGCATGCCCATACACTTAAACTGAGAACAATCCTGTTGCCCCTTGATCAAAATGACCTTTTATGTATAGATATGTCTATACATACATATATGTATACATATCAGTCTGTCACTATCTCTCTCTCACATATATAGTATATGTATCTCTACATATTTTCAAATAGATATATACCTATATTATATATACAGCTATCTACATATATAAAAACATATATCTCAGTCTCTCCCCATATATCTACACAACACGTATACGTATCATACACACACACACACACACACACACACACACACACACACACACACACATACACACACACAGAGCTACATTTATATATACATCCCTCTTATATACAGAAATATGTGCATGGATGTCTGTACTGTCCTACATACCCTAATACTGGTGAGTAAAGCTGCTCTATCACATATCTATACTGTTGCTTAAAGGATCCAAAGTAAAGGGTCAGCAATACATAATTCACTTACCTATAGACCCCTGTGCCTGCTGGTATCACCACATAGACAGCAACAGGTGAGCAGGTGGTGTAATGTATAATATTGTCTATGCACGCATGGACAGGGAGCATTTTCCCTGCTCACAGGCTTGCCCATCCAAGTGCAAATAACCAGATATGGCCATATTGGTAAGTGTAGACACATAGTGAGGATAATAACAGTTATCTCACTGCTAGGATACTAGATGCAGATAGTGCAAAGTGATATCACTCTGCAGGCCACAGATGCTGTTCAACACAAGCCTAATTAGCTGTGATCTATAGTGTCTAAGACTAGATAGGTAAATGTTCTAATCTCACTGCAGGTCAATTGGTGTGTGTGTGTGTGTGTGTGTGTGTGTGTGTGTGTGTGTGTGTGTGTGTGTGTGTGTGTGTGTGTGTGTGTGTGAATCCCCCTGCTAAACAACTGAGCAACCCTCATTGGTTACCAAACTGCAATTGGTATGCTCCTTTTGGCCCTGCAACTTGCTGTTGGCTTCCAAACTGCCCTCTTCTACAAAGCCTAATGATGTCATCTACCTTAAGACTACTAGCTGCCATTCTCACATCTAACTTAAGCTGTGGCTCATGCGATAAGCACTGTGATCTGTATTGCATAAGACCTAGAGAGGTAGGGGTTCTAATCTGACTCCAGGTCACTAGATGCATGTGTGTATGTGTGTAGCCTTGCCAATAAAGAAACCCTCATTGGTTATCAAACAGCAATGGTTATGCACTTTTTGGCCCTGTCAGTCTGCTGCTGGCTTCCAAACTGCTATCTTCTACAAGGCTTGATGATGCCATCTACCTTAAGACTACCAGCTGCCATTATCACATCCAGCTTAAGCCATGGGGCATGTGATAACTACTGTGATTTTTAATGTCTAAGACTAAATAAGTGAGGGTTGTAATTTCACTACAGGCCACTTGGTGAGAGTGTGTGCGTGTGCGTGTGTGTGTGTGTGTGTGTGTGTGTGTGTGTGTGTGTGTGTGTGTGTGTGTGTGTGTGTGTGTGTGTGTGTGTATTCCTCTGTTAAATAACTGAGAAATCCTCATTGTCTCTCAAACTGCAATGGTTATGCACTTTTTGGCACTGTCAGTTGCTGCTGGCTTCCAAGCTGCCCTCTTCTACAAGGCCTGATGATGTCATCTACCTTAAGACTACCAACTGTTATTCTCCCATCCAACTTAAGCTGTGGCTCATGTGATAAGCACTGTGATCTGTAGTGCATAAAACCTTGAGAGGTAGGGGTTCTAATCTCACTCCAGGCCACTTGCTGCATGTGTGTATGCCCATAGGGCATAAATATGATTATCTCAATTACTTACAAAAAGGTAGGGATTTGGAGAAATTTAGTTGTAGCAGGTGATGTGGCCCTCCAAACACCTGACCACAACTTGGCCTGCTGATGTCATCAAATATATGTCCTAAACTGACAGTACTATCAGACATGAGGTGCGTTGCTTGCATCATGTACTGTGATCTGTAGTGTGTACCATCTAATCTACATACAGCCAACTTGTACTATGTGTGTGCCATGCCATGTCCTGTAAGCAATAATCTGAAGTGGTGTTTTCCTCAATGTAGCCATGTTTGTGTATGTGGCTGTTAGAGCATTTTACATCAGCTTATGGAACCATAGGATGTTTGAACCTCACTAGCATAATGGCCATACAGCTATCACATAGACAATTCTATACCCTTATTTACATGATCAGCACATATTGCCCCAGTCCAAGTGGGACACAAGCAAAAGCCCTGTGGTGAAATGATGGTTGACAGCCAGTCATACAGATGGCAAGTGCTGAGATGCACTGAGGTCCTCAGCTTGCCATTAGCCAAGGTTCTATTTCAAAGGTGGATGAAAGTCTTTTAGACAAATCTCTTCCACCAGCATGTATTACTAACATCACATACTGGCTTAATGTCCTTACAGTGATTATTCCATGTACTATGCCACCTACAGATATGCAGCATTTACAATCAAGTACCATTTACAAATTTCCCCGTATGCAAGGCAGGGATCACTTCTGACTAGTATATATCCCACGGGCTACAATGACACTCATTTCAGGCGATCTCCATTGAACACATGCAGAAGATGTGATGTTCCTTTGTGAGGGGCCATACTGTTGTGTGCAAGTGCCAGTACTGCTTGGAAAGATCAATTACCAAATGTCCATTGCACTCATATATTAGCATGCTGAGGGAAGAGTACATGGAGGTTATCAGTATATCAATTATGGGTGATTATGCCCTCAGCTATGACACATGATTCCTGTCATAACACTGGAGAGATATGATGATCTCAGGAACATTAGGTGTAAACCTGCATAGCCAGGTCTGTGTGCCCAGTTCTTTCACAACTGAATATGTGAATCACATGTTGTGACTGATTTGCTACTTACCAGGTAGATAGGTGTTAGTGATTGTAGAAATGATACTACATATCTATATGCATGCTGTTTATGGCCATTACTATGGCAATAGGCATTTGTTCATCACTACTCTCTCGTAGGATATTGACATAGTTCACACACTCCATGAGTGCTCACATTTTGCAGACATCAGCCAACATTGTTAGCCACAGAAGTTCAGTAGTTGCTTTTATCATGTTTAAGTAGATTCCATGCAGAACACCCAGGACTCAGCCTGTTGAAGACTGCTGCTTACAGATCAGCTATCAGAGGCAGATGTCCCTATGATGAGTATGTGTGCCATCAATGGACCACTAAATGACCCCTACAGTAATAGTACCATGGATGCCTAAGTAGGTGCTTTGTACAGGATGTCTGTGTAGGGGATATAGTCAGATGGCTTGGTTCAGTCCAAGGGGTTGTATGCCCTGATGTTCCCTCACCAAGCTCCTTGGTGACTGCCTCACAAATGCCTCCCATGTTTAACAGTTATGATCCCCCTGTCAGACATCCAAACTGTGTACAGTCAACTGTGTGTAGATCACATATATGTGTGCTGCTTAGCTCCGTGATGATTGCCCCTATGGCCATACAGATAGGGATACTCAGGCAAAGAGATCTATAGTTTTGGTGGTCAGTGCATGCACCACCTGTGTGCAAGGGTATAACAGCTGCCACTGCCCAGTCAGCTGTGGTCCAGCCAGTGGTTTCAGTATTATTGCAAGGTGTTCCCAATGGTGTTAGTAATCCATGACAGATCCCATGTAGGTTGCAGCCTGGGATGTTAGCATGTCCAGTAGATGCTGTTTATCCTCCATAAAAAGGCCATTTACAACCTCCTGTGTAGATATGGAAGTTATGGGACAGGATGTAGGAATGTCATGTGTCACATGTGGTGGGGACAGGGAAGTGAAGTTGATGTAGAACATGTGGGACTACAGGTTAGCTATGGCTACAAACCCATTCTATGTGGCATAATTAAGTATGAGTTCACCGACAATCTGGGCCTATGCTTTAGGGTTACACATATAACTAAACGGTGTGTTGTGGTTTTGATTTGTGTGGGTGGCTAATTTTGTCACTTACTGTGTCTACACAACATCACAACAACACTATGTGGTTGTTGTAGCAGAGGAAGTTGTGTCGCCATTTTGGAGGGGGGCACTTTCACCTCAACTGTCCCTTAGCAATGGCCACCTCCTGTTGTATAGCCTAATAATGGTAGTTGCTCACCAGGAAGGTTTCCTTTGAGATGAGGAACCTGTGTTCCTCCTGTCATGTACAGCCAAGTTCATGCAGTTGTAATGCTGCTGCCATAATGCATGGGTGTACAGCTCTGCATACTTGGCATCCCATCAGAGGGTGGTGGCATCCCATCAGAGTCCCAAAGCTTAGTCTACATCCTTAACTACAATGTCCTGGAGCAGTGCTGTGACATCCCCCAAGGGGAACCAATGTATTGCATCATGTGTGTACCAATATGGGTGATCACTGCAGCCCCATAATGTGAGGTCCTCCCTGGTGGGATTTGACCATAGATCAGTGTCATTAAAACTACCAGCACTAACCTCTTCCTCCAGACAATACAGCTATATATTTCAACAAAGCCATTTAGTACCACTTGTGGAATGGTTTACATAACTTGACTGCACCACCAGGACAGCACTGCTCCAGGACATTGTAGTTAAGGATGTAGACTAAGCTTTGGCAAGTGAGCTGCAGCATAACTAAGCAACACAGCTGGTGGTCGCTTAATGCCACTCCATGACATGGTGTAATGGTATATCTTGATAGACACATGTACATACAAATACACACAATGGGCATCTGGATATATGGAGCTGCTCCTGTAGCCAGCTATTGCTTGATTATGTCCCCTTCCAATTCTGAATACTGAATGGCACTTGCATTTTCTCCATGAAATCACAGTGTTTCATAAAATCTGTATATGTATCTATCCTTAATGAGTATATATACACCACCTACATTTCCTTGAATATTGTCATTTTGAGATGTGAAGATGTGGATGGACATGTAGCCTGGTATGGCTGTCATGCTGTCCACAGCCTTGAACCAGATGTCCTTGACTGCACACATTAGCCTAATCCATGGTGGGGACACATTCCACAGAGTGGGGTTCAGTGTTGCCATACCCACCGTTTAGCAGCATAACCATGATGTTGTATAAAGTAGGTGTTGTCATTAACAACTTTTCCCTGAACATTGCATCTAAGATGCATTGTGGGGGTGTCTGTAGCCATGACTGTTACTCCAAATCTCAGGGGTGAGAGATGGACACCATCACTGGTGAAGCATTGATGTCTGTTCAGCAAGTCATTATAAGGAGACATGTAGTAGAGCCCTTGACAATGAAACCACGTGCTAAAGCAATTATTGACTTCCATTAATTTGGATGTGTATGGCACCATCATCCCAGGTGAGTGTCAACTGCAGCCAAAATGCATGTGCATACCCGCAAGAGACACAGATATGCTAAGCACAGTCATCTGTCTTCATACAGGCCGGTGATGTATGTCCCTAGTCGTACACACCTGCAGGAACTATGGTGTCAGCATTATGTTAACTGATATCTCTTGATTTGCTGCAATGTGTGGTAAGGCCTGTTGTGTCAACCCGCAGACAGCTATCTATGATCCACCCCATATGTAGCCACTTGACACAGACATCAATGTGTCTCACAATGTAATCACCTCTGATTAAGAGGTTTGATTTTGTGTTTTGCCTCAGGTGTTTGACCAAGAGTGGTGCATGCAGTATTATGTGTTCTCTGCACTCCAGAGGCAGGATGTTCTGAGGCATCTCTTTGGCAATGTATCTGGTAAGGGGCTGCACACATGCAGGTGTGTGTGATGTAGGTGTAGGTGATACCGGACGTGAGCTGTGCATGTTGGCATAATGCTCATTGCTAAATGTAATGAATGCTATTTGAGACACCATGGCAGCAAGGTTTGAAATGCAGTCACATCTGTCACACATTGTGTTTATGTATCATGGGAGTAGAGGGGTAGGGACACAGCCAATAACTTAGCAACAGGTCCTACAAAGGTAGCGTCATGCTGCCACAACTTTGGGGTTGACAGCCTGATATACAGTGCTTCTAGGCGTACCTTTCAATGAAGATGTGGATGCCAGTGTATGCCTATAGGACTTCTTCAACTTTCCTGACATTACATTGGCCTCGCAAGCATGCAATGCCTGTCAAGCAACTAGACAGCACACTGGTTCTTGTGTGACATGATGTGGGAACACAGACATGCGTGTTGGGTAAATAACTGTACAGTATGACATGCCTAGGACATCTGGCAGGTGGACAAATATTGCCCAAAGGTGGTCAGTCTGCTACAGTAGCCCTCACAGCCATGTCATGCAGATATGCAACAGTAATCTGTTGAAGGGCAGGATGCATGAAGTGCTGTGAAAGTGTCACCTATGATAACTCACTGCCAGTGTGCTGACTGTTACAGCAAGACTGGACATCTATGTCAATGGACATTGTACATTGTATTGTGGAGCTACAGCTGTGCTACTAATCCCCCTCTTGTCAGTTCCCTAGTGCCATATCACCAACCCTGGAACAGACGGCATACCACATGCAAAAGCCAACTGATTGCCCAGGTTACTAATCAAGGCATCTACTCAGAAAGGGTATGTTAAGCCTACAGAGCCTTTCATGACATGGAACAGCTATGTGGATGAACAAACAGGCTGTGTCCTATTTGTCATCATGAGCTTTGTAGTACTGTTTTGCATGTGATGACAGAAAGTATATCAGAGCATGGCATCACATGTGAGAGTGGTGTCGGTAAGACCAGCATTAGTAGTTGCCAGACACTAGCACTTCTGTGACTGTGGACTCCCCTGCTTTCCACAGTCTTCACAAGGTAATTATGTCCTTCCACTACACACCACTTGGGTAGTGTCCAACTGCAGAATACCTGTGTAAACCCCCCACCTTACCTTCACAGGGTATACATATTACACTTCTTTAATGTGTTTGTCTGAACTCTGTACACACCTTGGATGACTCTCTTCTTAAAACTTCCTGAAAGCAACTGCAATACTTAGTTGCACAAAGGGCAACTAGCATATAGTGCCAAGCAGTGTCCCCAGATCTGAGTCATTTGACATGAAATGCCATGAAAGGAGTTAACATGGATACAAGTAGTATCACTGTCATACAGTACTGACACTGGACCAGACACTGTTGTGCTCAAGGCCACAGCATGCCTACCGACTAACTGGTGGACCCCATTCAGTGTTACACTATGCAATGAATGATGCTGATATTATGCACTCTACATACCATGGCCTGACAAGTTGCTTGACAATATTAGTCCAGCAGACCTTGCTTTAAACTGTGCAGGTTATCTACAGAGTCTTATGTCAGGTGTTGGGTAGGCAAGTGTATGTCAGTCATAATCTGGGAAGATAGCATTGAGAGACATATGCTGCAATGACACCAGTCACCTGTGGATTTCCTCACACATCACTGATGGCATACCCCTTCTACCCATTCCTCTCTGCAGTCACAGCCACTGTCAGTGCCCTCTGACTGGCTACATAAGCAGGTGATTGCATATCAGAAGCTGTCACTAAATATCACACAGAACCAACAGTTACCCAGGATGGCCTGTGACACACATTCAGTTGCTGTCTGAGCCACTGAAAAATACTAAATACCAATGACTGCACAATACTGTCCTTTGGAAAGTCATCCACCCCTGGGAAATTTAATAGTGTCTGTGCACCACACACACACACACACACACACACACACACACACACACACACACACACACAAACACAGTTGAGCCATTACTCATGGACATATGGGCACAGAAAGAAATGAAGCCCTTGACTTTCAGTGTTCAGTGAGATGTGGGGATGAATTCAATGTTGTACAACCTAAATAGACAGGTCTGTGATGTAACTCCCAGAGTGTCATTGTCATACAGAATGTGGCACTCATCACACCTATCATTGTGTACAATGGCACTCTTACTATGTCACTACACAGGCATATCTTACAACAGCAGCAGCCACACAGGTTCCATGGTACAGCAATACACATTGCAGATAACATGTCCTATGGAGACCGTGTCAAAACTGTACATGTGTAATCTGTCTCATAAATGCTTTGTAGGGGATATATATGACTGCCATACAGGGAGGTGTCAGATCCCACTGTGTACCTCCCGTGCATTCGTGACAGGACTAACACATGTCTTACCCATCCTACACACCTACACCGTCATTGTGGTATACATAGCACATGCTGGAGAGACAGGTATGTAACACAGAGAGTACACCCTATATGTATCAGGCCCTCATGCATGTGAAGCACACATCTGCTGGGACATACATTATTGGGTTATACCATGGGATGAAGAACAGGACAATCATAGCTGTTCTTGGACAAATTAATGTACTGGACACAGGAAATTTTAGATAGGTCATCTCCAGCACCGCAGCTTGTAGATGTGTTGGCTCACAACTCCCTGGTGACATTTATCAAGGGTATCAGATCTTTTCACAGATTAGCGATGCATGAGTATGCTGAATTATGCCATTGTCCTTGTTAGCCTGTTACACACATTGGAATTGTGGAGCTATGCACCTATAGTGCTGTACCTTGCTGAGAACATATTTCTTCTGTGCTGACATTCTATCCTGTGTTGTGTGTGATGTGATGTCTATGGCTTTATTGCTGCTTTGTACCCATAAGTGCCTCCAACAGAATTGTGAAACAGAAACATAAACAGGTCCATGACACACCTTTCATTGCGTAAGCATATAGCCATTACAAAATCATACAACATAAGGTACACAAAATTTTGTGGTTTACTCATTACAAATGTCAGCATACAGTATCTGTCATTAACCACTTCAAGTGGCATGGCAAAACAATGCATCACAGAAGTGCATGTTAATTTATATAGTCAACCCTGTGCATCAGACACATAGCTTAATTTCCCTGCATCAATGATGAGGGTGACAGGGATGTGGCACAGGTATCATCATTTGCACAGGGTGTTGAGTGGGGGTGCAGGAGGTCTAGGCTGACCCAAAAGGTTGACAGCATGTGTATGAGTCAGGAAGGGAAGCAGACAAGATGGAGCATGGAATTGTGCCGTTTTTGCCTGTAGGTGACCTGCATTTGACAGTGTTGTTTGAGTGTGTGCATGTACACAGTCAAGCTCATGGCTATCCCTACCAGTGTGTATGCTGAACAGCTTTTAACCATGCATGGTAAAGCTGACAGTAGACCATCTCCAGCTCCAAACATAGGAAATGGTTGAGTCAGCAGTTGCACTGGCACCTCCATGCCCAAGGTCAGAAGCAGTGCTAGTATCTGATGGTGAATGCTGTCTACTGAGACTGTGTCCTCCACAGGAATGTCCAGGACTACAAGCCCCTGGCCTGCCACATCTTGGTGTGGACAGCACACTCCCCTCTGTAGCACTGTATGTACTGCCACTATGGAATTATGATTCTGCACGGACACATGGACTCTCAGCAGATGGGGTTGCTGACCTACATCCACAAGGCCAATGCTCAACTCCAACTACACATTCCAGCACAGACACTGTGCATTCCAAGAGAGACACTGTCTTAGCCCACCTTCTGTCCACTGCATCAGTGAACCAATCCAGGGTGTCACCAATGTGGTGGAGGCAGTCAAAGATGTCAGCTTGTGCTGCATCCATAACCCTAAGCATACATCTGGAGTTCCTTTCAGAACATGGCTGTGCCTCCATGACAGCCTGAAACATACTCCGTGTGAACTGTGCTGTGACACTTGCAACAGGTGATGGAAGGACAGCAAGCCTCCTATGAGCACTCATATCAATTTGCCTATGTGGAACCTTGCCAGCTTTCTGGCTGTGGCCAGTGTCTACACTCACTGGAGCCATAGTTGCCACACTTTCCTGTTCAATGTTCTCACCCACTGACTGCGCAATATCTGTGACTTCTGGGGAATTGGTATGGGTAAGCATATTGACTGTGTGCAGTGACAATGAGGGTGGAGGAGTGATGCCAGTCTCTGGGACATATTTAGCCCCTGAAACCCCCACCTCTGCCTCACTGTGGCTGCCATCATCATCAGAGTCTGAAGAGACACTGACATCAGGTTGTGAAGGGGACATAGACCAACCCCTCTGGTCACCTGTGATAAGAGAGGAAAATGCAGTACATTAATACCTACACTATTATGCTATGCAGTACTATGTTGCAATAAATGTGCAGCTGTATACAGTGTTGGCATTATTACAGACCTGTTGAAACCCCAACCTCATATAGTAGGACAAGAGGACATTGCTATTCCCACAAACAACTGAAGCTACTTGTAAATAAAAGCTCTGTACACAGCAATCTCATCAGCACAAATGACTTACACTGTTGACATTTGTGAAGACTATGCATAGTTGACACATATGGCAGTCTGCAATGCCAAGATAATACTGTTGCATCTATCAGTGTGGTGACACCTAGAAGGCATACATATGACTGTAACATGTGTGCAGTCATAAAATATCTGTGCAGTTGGCAATCATGCCGACAGTGCAGCACTCTAGGCAGCAGGCCTGTGATGACACTTTAGGGATTACATTGCTGTAAACCTGCATCTATAACAAAACAGTGTCATGTTTACCAGGAGCAGGACCACATCCTTGCCCGATGTCTGATGGACCTGTGCAAAGTAGAGGTTGAGGTAATGTCAGTACTACCGCATGTTGCACCACAAGGTAACATGTCCATATATCTCACATTTACAGTAGCTACTATGTTAATTATTATATTGGTCAATATCTGAGCCTGAGAGTTGAACTGCAGTTAACCTCCGCCCCAAAGAACACAGATTTGACACCCACATAAGAGTATGTACACCCTGACACACTGAATGCTACCATATTGAAATGGGAATCAAACTAAACTTACCTGTACGCACCTCTGCCATGGAAACTGTGGCACCCACATCCATGATGAACAGTGTGATGGATGCATGGGAGCTGTCATATGTGCCTAGGTTCATCAGAAATTCCTCAGTAGCTGAAACTGGTTGTTCTGCTGCAGGCTCTCCACTAGTAACGCCATGATCCCTAGCTACATCTGCTGCTCTTCTGAGTGCAGCATTGATCATATCCGTTGTTCAGTGTCAAACCTGCTCATATGTCCTGCTCTGATGACTTGTAGCATTCACGTCATGGACAAGGTCAGCCCGCTGTTCCTTGTTTTGCCTTTCCCTGGACAGTAGGAGTTCATGGTGTTGTCAGAGACCTTCAGGTATAACCTCATTCTCTGCATCCGTGAAAGGTGCACAGCATCTTGGGAACATGTGTCCTGAAACACAACAGAATGGGAACACATGTCAGGATCACATACATGGAAATACACTATGTAGCGATACAGCAAGAACAGATTGACTGTCAGTATCACTTCTTAATCATACGTCATATTACACAGTGTGCAAACATACTAAGTGTGTGGATACAACTAAGATACCAGTGATAGTCAGCTATTCCCATGTGTGCCATGAGTTGGCATAGTGGTGCATTGCTCTGACTGACAGGTACTGCTGTATGATCATACACCCAGCACTGGAGTCTATTGTAGTTTGTCCCCTAGGGAGACAGTCCTTGTTACAAGCAGGGGCTTCATATGTGTATGTTAGTTGTGTAGCTGTGCTAATCTGCACTGTGAGTTTGAAAGGATTGTGTACTGCAGTCTGATATTAGTGGGCCTCATTTGCATTACCTGAGTTAAAATCCTCTGTGAATGCATGTTAATGCATGACGTGACACTTTATGCTCTTATAGTTTTGCTATTGGGATAAGTGAAGTGTGTTCCTATCTGCAGGCCTGTGACTTCCATCAGTGACAAGCAGACATTTTATTTGTAATGCATTGTGTGGATATAGAGTGCACGACTCAGTCATTAATTGCAGGCTTGACAATAATGTTATTCAAATGCTACACACCACTGGATTTGAACCCAGGACTGTGTGTGGCAAAATGTACTGTTTGCAAGGCATTTAACAGGCTGAGCTACTGAGTCACTGTTGCAGCAAGTCTATTTTCAAGATGTAATTGCACACATACAGGCTGTTACATACTTTTTTTACAGTCAGCATTATGTGCATGTTTATATGGATGTGTTTCTGCACCAGGGTCCCTTCTGTACATGTTTTTTTGCCAGTAATGTCTTAGCAGGTGTCCTTGTAAATGTTGTTGATAAATGGGGATATTTGCCTGCTATTAGAGAACTCACTTACATCCATTCTTATGTGCTTGGCTTTCTAGTGGTGTACTCTTGCACCAGACTCCAAGGTGCACTCCAAATTATTCCATTTATCTTTAAGCAAGTTTGCACGACACGGTGCAATGTGCAGCCCCACTGAAACACGCTTAATGACTGTAACTTATAATTACTATTTTTTGCATAAACCATGTGTTTTAATTAACAGCTTTATGGTGTGGCAGGTTAATGCAGTGGTCTGCAGGTGCAATGGTCTTGGGTGAAAAATAAGGGAGAGGTGTTTATTTGGTACATGTTTATTATTTAAAACACATATATCAATATAGCTCCATTTAGCTGAGCTTAGTGAAGCTGCATAATGTTGCGTGTCTCACAATGTTGCGCTAAAAATATATAAAGAAAAGAAAAATAATGGGGAGATAGGAAAGTGGTGATATGGGGTGCAAGCATGGGGAAAAACACAGTGAAAGGGAGGTAGGTATGTGCAGGAAGGGTGTAGGGAAGACTCATAGCTATCCATTTCTTGTACAGCAGCAACTGTGCACTTTGACAGAATTTGTAGATGTCTTTGGACTCTAACCCTCAGAGAGATGGGTGAGGACAACATAATTGTGTTGTTAAGCCAACTGGACCAAATTATGTGTGTCCAGTGGACATGTGTGAGAAATGCAGACGTATGTATGGGATGATATTTGTTTGGGACAGGTGGCCATTTTTTTTAAGGTGAGAGTGGAATGTTGTGGAAGAGACATAGGTACATGTGGGGGAGGTAGGTTGGGTAGGTGAGGAAGCTTTTCTAGACAGACAAGACAGAAGACGGGGTAGTGTGTGACACAAGAGGGGGGGGTAAACACCTTGGATGGGAAGGGTATTGTGAAATCTCAGTCTGGTGTGCCTCCACAAGGTAGCAGCATGACTCACATCTCCACCCATGGGACTGTCAATACTGCTCTGTTACTGCCTCGAGAGTGGCAGTGATGGAGGCTGGGCTCCAGGGCAAGCTTGCCTCACCAGGGTGACCAGCATGCTCTCTATAAGATGCAGACATCATCCAAACCTACGCATGATGATCCCGCGCACCAAACCTGGCAGTTCGTCATGGGTAACAACTCCCCCTCCACCACCGTTCCCAGGAGGGGCCAGCCCCATCGCATGTGGCGGTACTACCTGACCACACAGGTAGTGCATGAGCAGCAGAGAGGCCATCACCAAGCTGGGTTCCAGACATGCTGGGACCTGGTGCCATGGCCAGCGGAGGCAAGGTAGGTGGATTATGAGGAACCAGCCGACCTTGATGTGCTGTAGTAAAGTTGTTAAAACAATAAGTTAAGGTTAGTAATAACCAAACTAATGTTAGTATTAACAGAATGCAACATAATATTTATTAATCCAAATACATATTAAGGTATATGATGTGTCACACAACATTAAGTAACATAATAGTTATTATGTTAACAGCAAACCATTATGAAGTAAACCATAAGGCCAACAAAACAGTTTAACAAAATGTGTTACTATTGAATCATAATAATAAATAACAATAATAAATTAAATTTTAACAAAATATAGTTTGTTTAATAAAATATATTAATATGAAATCATAATAATGAATAACAATAATAAATTAAAGTTTAACAAAATATAGTTAGTTGAAAAATATATTAATATTAAACCATAATAATAAATAACAGTAATAAATTAAAGAAGATAAGGGGTGGGGAGAGAGAGAGAAACATAACATTAGTGGCATCGCAGATGATATCCCTGAAAACACCGGTAATGCATAGTTCTACAGGTGTGTACTGTCAGTTGTGAGTACAGTGACTACAATTCTCCTACAGCTGATGTAGCACATACATACCTCTCAAGCTGTTAGCATGGGACAGTATGGGCCAAGCAGGTACACAACTACACAGAACACTTTCACATAATGTGGACTTATATAACTACCAAGGTGTTCTGTAAATCAGTTTGGTAATGCATTGCATTTTAGGTCATCATTTATCTGGTAATCATGTTGACAGACAGATTAGGCATTTCTAATTACATTAAAAAATTGTGACACTTGAGAGGCATGTTTGTGTACATTAAGTAAACCAGACAGCTGTCATGCCTTAGTTGGCAGGCATGGGAGTAGAATCAATAGCTGTGACTGCAGCAGACATCTGCAAATAATGTAGCAATTGACTGCAACAACTTAGAACAGACATGCAATGACTTCAGCCCTATTGCAAATATTAAGACAGCTTTATTTAGGAAACCACAGTGCTACTTAACACTTTACTGGTATTGCTGATAATTATCTATGAATTCTACACACACTATCTGCTCATAAAGCAGGCTACGTCAGCCATATACCTTTTTTTTCTGCAGTGGAAGAAAATGTGAGCATTATTTGACTTGCATTGGCCTGGAGACAACCATAAACCATACTATTAGTTAAGAAAGACATTTTACAGGACATTCCTTTCACTTTGTACAGCTGTTAGAGTTTTACACTTGATTGCAGTGACAGTAGAACACACATGCAATGAATACAGCCATGCTGCAAATATTAAGACAGATTTCATTTAGGAATCCACAATGCTGCATAACACTTTATTGGTATTCCTGATAATTCTTCATGAAATCTACACGCACTATCTGCTCATAAAGTGGGCTACCTCAGCCATATAATTTTCTTCCTGGAGTGGAAGAAAATGAGAGCATTATGTGACTGAAATTGGCCTGGAGATGACCTTGAACCATACTATGAGGCCATCAATACATTTTTCAGGCCAGTAATTTTGCATTCTACAGCTATTACAGTTGTACACTTGACTGCAGCAAGCCTACCATAGGCATGCAATGCATACAACTCTAATGCAATTATGTTATGACACCACAATCCTGCTTTACACCTTTTTGTTTACTGTTATTGGTATTGTTTATTGTTTATTGCAATAGTGTTGTTGGTGTTCATTTATTGCACTAAAGTTCTAATTTCCCATATATTGCACTACAGTTCTAATTTGCTCATTTATTGTACTACAGTGCAAATTCTTTATTGCAGTACATTTTTTTTATTCTTTATTGCTTATTGCACTACAGTTAGCATAATATATCTGTACTTACCACACTCACGGCACAACCTGGCCAGGCACCTGGCATGGGACTGAATATTGTAAGTCATCTCAGCTGCAGCTGTTAGGAGAGGAGCACACCATTATGCATACCAGTTTTGCACACATTCAGCTTGCAATGGTAAAACAGTGGAAAAATACATATTTGTGGGGCATGCCCAGGTCTAGCCTCTTGGTCCCAGGTGTCCAATGTTTCCTTCTTTCTCCCCTTCAGGTCATCATAGGGGTGATGACACTGCTTGCCAGTGAGGGTGTTACCAGTAGCACTGGTAAATTCTCTGGCCAACTGATCCCAGGCCTCAGCCGTACATTCTGACCCCCTGGTAATCATCCTGCAACAGCCTAGGTTCATAACTGTGTATGAGGAGCCCAACAAAAACCCTAGACTCCTGCACACACCATCTATGTGCCCAAAAGTGTGCACACTCTCCAACACTGCTTGGCATATCAGAAGATAAGCAGACTCCATCAAATGTTGCAGAATTCTGACCTACTGGCCTTAATATAATCTGTTTTCCCACCCTTACATGTCATTTAGCAACATTCAAAAAAGTGCAATGGTGCTTAACATTACAAAAACCAGTAAAGGAAGCTGAGCATCTAAAAACCTCACACAACCATGATTTTAGTGAAGCTTAGCAACA
The DNA here is from genome assembly GCF_019279795.1 of Protopterus annectens. NCBI lineage: Eukaryota > Metazoa > Chordata > Ceratodontiformes > Protopteridae > Protopterus > Protopterus annectens. Next base: position 1,491,410,803 of record NC_056746.1, read on the forward strand.
CACAATCAATAAACCATGTTTAAGCAGTGCTTAGGACTGCACATCTCTCCCAAATGTAAAAATATTTATTTTAATTTAAAAGGCATTTTAAATTGCATTCAACAAATGATATGTGTGCTAGGGACTTGAACCCAGGACCTATAAAGCTTTAGAACATCACTCTACCCATTTAGCTACTTGAACAGTATATAAAATAGTATACCTTCAGTACACTACTTAGCAATTGCAATGCACTGCACAAATGGGCTTAAACATAATCAGACATACATAATTAATTACATTTGGTTTCTATATTTAGATGTCTGGCAAGTGTTAGCTATGTGTAAGAGCAGCTTGGCATTGCTGTGCTCCACACCACACAAACTGACATTAAAAAAAATAATAATTTATAAATTTAAAGCACAAGCTATTAATACACAGCACATTTCAGCTGTAGCATGGAACATTACAGGAAGCCTCAGCATGTACACAGATTCTCTACACTCTACACAGATTCAATATCCCTGTTACTATGCTCTCCCTTGGCAATGCATCATGATTAATATGCATGGCTTGTTGCTGAGGGGGAACCGTGGCTGTGTACACGGGTACATTCTGTGCAGGCTCTACATGAAGCCTACATGGATTTTATTAATCCTGGGGTTTGTGTCTCTTAAGACACTGTAATCACTGGGTGTAGCAATTTCAATGATCAATGCTACTTTTCTCTTGTTTTCCTGGATTACAATATCTGGTTTTCGCTCGTCTATTTTTGAACTGTTGATAATGGGTAATCCCATGTGATATAAACTTCTCTATAATGCTTTGTGGTTCATGTTTTCAATGCTTGTGAGCTACTTCAATATTGTAATGTTTGCACAATCTCCAATGCAACAGTCTTGCCACATTATTATGTCTTTCAGTGTATATAAGACCTCTGCCATGAGTTTGTCACACCCAGCAATGAGATATGCAACTGTTTCCAATTCTGTTTTATAGAACCTGCATTTGCCTGTTTCTCTCAAATGTTCAATGGACTTTGTAAACAAATGTGTACATAGTCCACTATCCTGGTCCACTATTATTAACCTTTTATATTTTGTTTTAAATTCACCTCTCCTTAACCATTCCTGTTTCAGATCCTAACTGACCTGTGGTAGCTCCAGGAGTTTACTGCACTTGCAACAATATGTATTCCTTTTCCACGTTTCTTGTCTTTTCATCTGATTCTTCTCTTTATATTCTTTCTTTTGTTTTTGATACATTCAGTTGCTGCTTAATTTTTGCCTATTGCTGATTTGGTTTCCATTCATGCTTGACACAGATATGCTTCTGCTAAACTTAGGAGAAATGTCACCTTAGATTTGTTCTCTTCATATTTCAAAACTTGTACTATGTTTGGATCTGGTGAGGTCAGCAGATATGTATGTAAGCAAAAAAATGTATGTAGTCCTATGATTGCAAATATAGGCATGTAATCAGTTTCAAGGAGGCCCATACCTCTTTTCAGAACAAGCAGGTGTCTGGTGAGGTACTTGCTCCATTTTGGATGTAACTCAGCAGACACCTGCAACAACTGGAGAGACCACAAAGGTTTCTCACCAAGAAATTACAAAAGAAGCTTTATGTGAAAAGACTGAAAGACCTGTAACTGTATTCTGTCAATAAATGGTGACCTGTGCCATGCTTACAGGGAAGTCTCTGACCTGGCTCTGATGGAAATGCTACACTTTTGTAAATGAAACTGCAGGAGGGTCACTCACTCCAGGGATTTTAAAGTAGCCTCTGACATGGACAGATCATGTTGGAGAGATACATACATCTCTCTAACACTGCCACTTCCCTGGAACAGGCATCCAATTCATGTGAAACAGAGCCTCACCCTGACCCTCTTCAAACACAACCTTCATCAATAGATGGGTGACTGCAAATTTACTCCTATAGTGGTGCCCATGTCTCTCCTGAGCAGAGAAAGTCAGTTTTAACTAACAGACCTTTATCTCTGCAAACTTCACTCACCTAACCACAGACAATTGGGGCAACTCAGGATAAATATAGCTAGGCTTGTAAGGGCTCTAGAGTCTATGAATATATAATATTGTTATACAACGATTTTTTTATATATCATTTCATAACCATGAAACTTTTTTCTTGTTTTCCTGTCCAACTGATCCAATACCTTTGGGGCCAGTCAGTCACTCCTAATATAAGTTAGAACAGGAGTAAAAAAATACAACTAAATACCACCAGCACTCCAGTCCACGAATGAAGAAACAGCATATAAAACAAAAACAAAGTGTGGACACAGAGGCAGCTGAAGAATCCAGTATAATCCAAATTTTATTGCCAGCAGAAAATTAACATGAGTGCTTTTGCAGTAAAACTGCTTTGTCAGACATAACAAATCATAACATCAAACCACATTTAAATAGGCAAGTCAATTAAGACCCACCAATCAACAACATTAAAATCTTAAAGTGATACGATTAATCATCCCTAAATGCTAAACTTGTATAATGTACATACATATAACATCTACTAACAATGTGGATGTGAATAAAAAAATATATATAATATAAACTACATATAAAATTATATGAGTTTTTTACACACATATATATATATATATATATATGTAAATATAGGGTTCCTATCAGCATTTTGAATGTTGAAAATGCCGAATTTAATTTAATCGAACTGAAATGTTTGAAATCTCAGAAGACCCGAACTGACGGAACATTGATTTCTTTCCTGGGGAAAGAAATCAGTGGGCCATCATCGGAGTTTGCTATTTCCTCCATTGTGGTGCAGTCTCGGAGTTGGTATATTTAAGTAGGGGGGTGTGGGGAGTGACGCCCCCCCACTTCTGTCAGTGTTTAAAGTATTGAAATTTTTTTTTTTTTTTTTTTGCACGGAACACGATTTCTTTCCCTGGGAAAGAAATCAATGTTCCATCAATTCGCTCTTTTGAGATTTCGAACATTTCAGTTCGATTAAATTGCATTCAGTGTTTTCAGCATTGGATATGCTGCTATAGACCCTTAAATATATATATATATATATATATATATATGGATCCCATTTGATCCAGCAAATTTACATTTCATCAAAACGTAAATTCGCGAACTGACTTACACGAAAGTGCAATTTTTTTTTTTGAAAATGCACTTTCATGTAAGAACAGAATTAAAAAAAAAGAGAATGAAATAAAAACATGCAGTTGGCATGTTACTTTAGTTGTACATCAACGTTTAGTGTTGATGTACAACTAAACTATTGCTGAGATTGTGATGCAGTGGGGATAAGGGAATATTCCCTTTTCCCCACTGTAGTATGATCTTGGAGTGAGAATATTAAAGTACAGTGGTTGTGGAGTGTGCAGGGGGCTTGGCCCCCTGCATAGTTGTGTTTATTGTGTTGTTTTTTTTTTTTTGGTTTAGGTTTTAGTTTTTTTGTAAACAAAAGTGCATTTTCGAAAAAATGCACTTTCGTGTAAGTGAGTTTGCAAATCTACGTTTCGATGAAATGTAAATTCGCTGGATCAAAGTAGATCCAAATATATATATATATATATATATATATATATATATATATATATATATATAATCTAAACAGGGGCCTGGCTTCCTGGCTTGTAATACTGGTTTAATAGGAACCTTATTGTTTAATCCATGACCAAAGTCACCCCTAAGTTTGATTATCCATTTCGCTTCTAATTGTTCAGTTAGGTTCCTTATATCACCACCACCCTTGCTGTTATATATTCTACCAATAGCCAGAAATTTAAATTTTTGGTCTGATATGGTGTCTTTAATATGCTTAGCCAAGGCATTACTTCTAGTACCAATTTTTATGTGGTATAAATGTTCTCTTATTCTGTTCCTAAAAGCCCTGTCAGTTCTTCCTATATAGAATTTTTTACATATCTCACAATGTGCCAAATAAACAATATGCATGGATTCACATGTAGGAGAAACATTAAAATTACACTTTTTATTCTTCTGGTCAGGATGTAAAAAAGTTTCTCTACTATCAATATAATTACAAATATTACATCTGCCACATGGCTGAGTATATTTTGAAACCTGTGTGTTCACATATTTTCTGGGGTAACATAATTGTCCCTTCAACAATCTCATATTTTTAAAAATAAAGCCTGATTGTTCACCTACTACTTCCTTAATGGTGTCATCAGTGGCTAGAATGGGCCAATGTTTCCTTAAAACGTCTATATATCAATTAACATCACTGGAGTAATACATAGGAACCATAGGAGAGCAAACTGCTTTATAGCTTGGACTTTTTTCCTCGATGTCAGGGATATTTTCAGCATTAAAGTTAGTCTTCTAAAATATTCTTTACTGAGTTTTGTTCACATTTGTCCATGCTTTATTGTCGATCCTTCCTTAGTTCCTATATATTTATACAGTCCCTCCTGCTCAAGTTCCTTTACATCACATTTCTGTCTCAGACTGATATTTTCTTCCAGTTGTGCTTTCAGTTCCTCATCTGATGAACTATACAGTTTTACTTTTAAATCATCCACAAAAAGATGAGAGGTCTTTGCACTTTGTTGTTGTGTGGGAGCCAAATTATAACCATGACCTAATCTGTTAAGTAGACAGCTTAATAGGTTAAGGGCAAGACAAAATAGCAGCAGTGACAAACATTCACATTTAAATATCCCCCTTTGAATTTTTATCCCTGGGATAATCATTTGTCTTTTATCATGACTTATCTGCAAAGTAGTCTGCCACTGTTTCATGGCCACTGTAATCTAAATGATTAATTTAGATTACATCTTATACATCTGTAAGCACTCCTTTATCCATGAAGGCGGGATACTGTCAAATGCTTTTTTTGTAATCTATCCATGCCATGCTTGGATTCTTTCCCTTTTAGAATTCTTCATAATGACTTTATTTAACAACAAATAATCCTTTTTTCCATATGACTTTCTTTTGTTACCCTTTGTTCTATAACCATGATCGATTTTTCTTCTAATGACTATAAACTCTGTCAGCATCAATTCCAATATATAGTTTATACATCATTAGAAGGCACATTATTCGTCTATAGTTTTAGGACAGTTTGCAGGTGCACACTTAAGGAGGAATAAAATCTTTTGTGCTGTTAACCAGGTTGGATTCTGCTCGGGGTATACATATAAGCAGTTCTTACTCATGGCTAAATCTTCATGTAAAGATGGTACTTCTTTTAGCCAGAAGTGATGTACTGCATCTGGGCCTGGGGTTTCCACTTATGAGCTTTTTGTAATTTGTTTTAATTTCTCTGTCCATTACTTCATCCTATTTCATATCCTGTAGATTTGAACATCTTACTGTTTCTCTTATTTCTTCTATCCAGTCAGCATTTTTGTTATGTGTGTTTATTTCTTCTTTATTATGGTGTTTCTAGTCATTTTGCTTTGTTTCCTAATTCTCTATAAAACTTTTTAGGGTCATGAATGAATTGCTTATTTTTGTAATTTCCTTTATATTTAGCTGCATACATTCTAGGTTTTTCTACGTGTGCTGTCTTCAGTTTATTATGTGCAGTACTGTACGATAGATCCTGGTCTGTTCTAATACCATGCATTGCTTTTATAATGTCTGTCTACGAATTTTTATTGATCTTTTCCCTCTTCTATACCCTTCTAAAAATTATACTTCTTGTCTTAATTGCTTTATACTTTTCTCTATTCGATACCTCTATGATGGCATTTGATTCCTTCCCTTCCTTTCCTTTACTGCCCTGTATTTTTGTGATAAGACTTTATCTGTTTTTAATTTAACTGCACAGTAATATATCCTATTTATTTCTATTATATCATACCAATTTCTGTTAATAGTCTTGATTACTGTGTGCGTTTGTTTTATCAGACTTCTACCTTTTTGTGTCTTATTGACCTTCTGTAAACTATTTCTTTCATCGGTCTTAATATGTCTGTCCATTTCTAATAAATCAAGCAACTCTTCTAAACTGAGAGCACATTCTTTATTCTCAGTTTCCTGCAAGAATTCCACAGAAAGTTCCAGAACATCTTCCTGTGACATATTCTCTTCAGCTGCATCCTGCATCACTTGTAGCTCTTTCTTATGGGAACTTACTAGCCTAGCGCTCCATAACATTGACTGCATCAGAGTTGCCACCATTTCCTGTTCATTTCCTTGCAGTGCAACACCACTGGACTCTTGCATTATTTATTTATTTATTTATTTATTTTATTTTACATTTGTTAACTGGGTAGTGTCTGGCAGGGCAAGTAGCCCATTTTTAGTAGAGATCCGGGGAGGAAAGCTCCATAACAATAGTACAAAAAAGATTACAAAAATGTTTTACAAAGATTTACAAAGACTATACAAAAAGGTTAACAGTTGCCTACAATCACAGTTTAGAAAAAGAGAAAGCAAAACAGGAAACATTACATTTCCTGAGCCTTACTACAATCTGTAATGTGAAACTCATTAGCTATACAACTAAAATAAACCACTGTGGTATTATCATTTGGTAGACGTAAGACAAGCAGAAAAATAGCAGGAAAGAAATATTTGATTGAAGGCATGAGAAACTAGCCAGGAGTATTACAGGAGCATAGCCATTGTTGAGTAAGGTATTCATTTAGGAGTTGTTTGAAGCTATGACTACCTGTGTTTGTTAGGATATTCTGGGGTATTAGGTTCCACTAGTCTACTTCTGAAGGCTACAGATTATCTCCATATGGCAACTGATTAGATGCATCCCATTCCATTTGTTTCTCCTTAATTTATTAATTAATCCTTGTGTACAAACCAATGTTAATAAGAAGCAAACCAACAACAGCATGGCCAGAGGCAATAGTCTCAGCACTCCAGGACTGCTTTGAGAACACTGACTGGAATATGTTTAAGGACATGACTAAGGGGAGCCAACATATCAGTATGGACGAGTACACAGAATCTGTGTTGGCAAAGTGTGTGGACGATGTGACAGTCAACAAGTTCATCACCATAAGGGCCAAACAAAAACCCTGGATCACAAATGAAGTATATGAGCTCCTAAGGGCATGCAATGCTGCTTTTAAGGCAGATGACAAGGAAGGCCTCAGAGAGACCAGAAGGAGCCTAAATAGGGGAATAAAGAAGGCAAAGCATACCCATGGATAGAAAATCCAGAGTCACTTCTCAGACGTTAAGGACTCCAGACATATGTGGCAGGGAATACAATCCTTAACAGACTATAGACTCATATCCCCGAAGTGTGATGACAACAAAGAATTTCTAAATAATCTCAACAACTACTTCAGCAGGTTTGATAAAGAGAATGGCACAAAAGCACAAAACTCACTACCAGGCAAAACGAAGTAGTACTCTGCCTCAGTTCATCTGATGTTCAGAGAACTCTAAGCCAGGTGAACCCAAGAAAAGTGGCTGCACCAGACAACATTCGGGACCATGTACTAAGACACTGTGCTGTTCAGCTGATGACAGTTCTTACTGAACTATTTAGCACATCTCTATGTCAGGCCATAGTGCCCAAGTGCTTTAGGAACACAGTAATCATACCACTGCCCAAAAAGTCTCAACCAGCAAGCCCAAATGAGTATCCAGTAGCTCTCACCTCTACCATAATGAAATGCTTTGAAAGACTGGTCAAAGACTATTTAACAACAAATGTCCCTGCAGAACTGAAGCCACTCCAATTTGCTTATCGGTCAAACTGCTCTACTGTAGATGCCATCTCGTTGGCACTGCACGCATCCATGGCTCACCTGGAAAACAAGAACTGTTGTCTGACTATTATTCATTGACTTCAGCTCTGCCTTTAACACAGTTATACCCCTACATCTGATAGAGAAACTGATTCTTTTGCATGTCAGCATTCCCATTCGTGACTGGATTTTGGATTTCCTCATTGACAGACCACAAAGACACCACCTCAGAGAGCACTACACTCTCCCGTGCTGGGAGTCCCTCATGGATGTTGTCTCAGTCCTCTGTTTTTCAACATGATGACCCATGACTGAGCAGCTAGGAACAGCTCAAATCACATCATCAAATTTGTGGATGATACTACAGTAGTAAGCTTAATCAGCAATGGTGATGAAACAGCATACAGGGTGGAGGTGAAACATCTCACTGACTGGTGTGACAAAAACAACCTGGCTCTGAATATGAACAAAACCAAAGAGGTAATAGTGGATGTCAGGAAAAATCATGAGGCACATCCCCCTTTCACAATCAAGGGAGAAACAGTAGAAAGGGTGAAGAGCACCAAATTCCTGGGGGTGCACATCACAGAAGGCTTGACATGGTCCATTAACAGAAATCACATTGTCAAGAAGGCACAACAAAGACTCCATTTCTACACAGGCTGAAGAGAGAAAACCTGTCATTGTCCATCCTCACAACCTTCTACAGAGGCACTATTGAAAGCATCTTGACAAGCAATATCACAGTATGGTACTGGAACTGCAAGGTTACAGATCATAAGGCTTTCCAAAGGGTGGCGAATGTGGCAGAAATTATCACAAGGTCCATGCTTCCATCTATACAGAATCTGTAGTCTGCATGGTATCTCAACAGAGCTACAAATATTGCCACAGACTGAACCCACCCCACTCAGGGACTGCTCTTCTGCTTGAATTTGGGCAAGTGCTACAGAAGTATACATTGCAAAACAACTAGATTCATAAAACGCTTCTTTCCTCAGGGTAACATACTACTAAACTTGAGAGGCAATGCAAGCCAACAGGTCACCTAGTCAGAAGACAGACAGTCTAAAGGGAATCACTTTACTTAAAGCGCAATCAACCCACTGTTAGGTTCTTCTCACCTGTGCAATAGCTCACTGAAAGCTTCTTACTTTTTTGTGCAATAACTCAAAGAACAAGTTACACTTCGTACAATCGAAAGTGCTTTAGTCTCATAAGGCTCAAGTCTTTGCAATATATCTCCCTGTGCAATACTAAGTGCTTCTAATAGATAGAGACAGAAAAATGTAATTATATCCTAGTGTTATGTCAAATGTTACAAATGTTATATATATATATATATATATATATATATATATATATATATATATATAGATATAGATATAGATATAGATATATATACTATATTTATATGAATTGTATGCACATACAGCTTTAAGCAATGAAAGTTCATTTAGCCTGCACTGAAGTGTCAGTATAAATGACAATAAAGTTTACTTTGACTTAATTTGGGGACTCATTGTTCCATCATGCTGTGAGGTTACCAGAGCTGGATTTTCTGCAGTAAATCCTTCACTTCACAGGTAATCCATAAACTCAATTTCTATTTCTATAACTTCTCCATTACTAATCCTGTTTTCTACTTTCCCCTTTGTTTTCTTATTGAAGAGAAACTCCTTTAGGTGTGGTAGTGTGAGTTTGGAGTGAAAAGAAAAGTGAAACGGAAGTGACACTCTGCGGGAAGATGGTGCGATTCTACAGACAGGAACAACTACTCATTTTATTTATTTATTTGACATTTGTTTACCAAGAAAGTCCGACTGGGTATGAGCCCATTTTCAGTGGAGGCCCAGGGAGAAACACTCCACAGTACACATTAAAGGTGTACACATTGAAGGTGGTATGCCTGCAAAAAGCATACACTTGTATACCACATGCGCTGAGACTTTAGTTTTTGTTTCTATTTTCTTCATGTATGCCACTGCCAAGTTCGACCACTTGCTGTTACATTGTGATGCAGCAGTTTGTTACTGCAACTCCTTCCACCAAGTGCTCAGAAACAATGTTAAATAAACTGAATCCAGTTTTTGAGCGTCCTCAACTGTGCAGCTTGTGCACACTGAAAATGTATCCAAATTTCACCACCTAAGTTGCAGAAATGTCAGATAAATGTAACCCATGTGTATGGTACCCATGGGTGTGAAGACTTTGGTCTGTAACAGCCAAGACCCAAAGAAAAAATGAAATAAAAATGCACACAGTCTATACAGTAGGATTTTTAATATTTATGACTAGTATGATCCCTGTTGCAGACATCTGCGCCTTTTGGCACAGGTCTCAGCTTTCTGTCACAGAAAGTTGGTACACAGCCTATTATAACATCGGACAAATGTGTGCTTACTAACTTCGACTAGTACTATGAATAAAATATCTTACTTTATATGTATAACAAGTTATTTTCATTAATTAATATGATTTTATTTACCATGTACATCAGTTATAAAATACTGTTAACTGGATGTCTGCGAGGAACATGAACTTTTTCAGACTCCGAATGAAGAACGTTCCTCATAATGAGATGTACTTGAGAGGTATGCAAAGCTGTTGTCTTCTAGTACCTGTTCATGTTTTTTTCCTTAAACATGGCTTGCACATTTTAAACTGGAGAGCATAACTCTCAACTATCCAGATTTATGCAGCATGCTCAGATTTTTGACTCATGTCTTTGGTCTGTTCCTCATAAAATGTGTGGTTTGCTGGCAAATGACTGAGGACTGAAGTCACTAAATAATGACATATATTTGAGATTCAGACTTTATATCCTTCAGAAAATGCATGATAACACAAACCTTGTTATTCTAGCAACTTTCTAAGCCTTACAAGAGCAATATCTAAAATCTGTCCCTATTCTGGGCCATTGCATCCGTATTATTTTAGGGTTTGTGCATATTTCTTCCACTAAGAAGTTGACAGATATGTTGGAGAGAGTGAGGATCCAAGAAGTTGTGAGTGACAACAAAGTACAAGTATGAGACGCTGTCATGAGCAAATGAAGAATTCCTAGTGGAAAACCTGGTTTTGAAGAACAACTGAGTCATGATGACATCTACAAATCCTCAAACAGACTAGACAACTGTATTATTGATGACTGTAAATAATGGCATTTGTCTAATTTCAGTCTTGGCTTTATAAAGAAGGTTTACTATTTAAGTATTTTATGTATGTAGAGACAGAAAGATGTGCAGGTGTTCTATGCATTTTTGCTAGAGTTCAGTTTTGGTTGTCAACAAAGAAAATGTCTGGGGCACAATAACTGCAGACAAAATATCAATATTGCATTTTGTTCTTAGTTTATGATTTGCACCTCCAAACTTGGTCATCCAATTATGTTAACAAACTAAGAAGTTCACCTATATATACTGAAACTGGTTAAATGTGTGTCCCATGCAAAGTTCAAAGTTACCCAAACATAATACTCAGACAATGCATATCGACAAAACACCCCATTATTGAAGTGAAATTTCTTAAGGCATTGTAGTGCAAGTTTGGAGTGAAACAAAAAGTAAAATCAGACCAGAAGTCAGACTCCGCCCACAGGTCCGGGCATACCAGTGAGAGTTCTCGTCATAAAAAGGTAGTTCCATTTCCAACTCAAACTCAGTCAGTATTACAGCTCCATCTATTATTTCAGTAGATGCACACACACACACACACACACACACACACACACACACACACACACACACACACACTTGCACTTAAACACAAAGTGATCAAAGCTCGGAATCTGCTCAGTGAAAGAATTCGGGTTCATACAGCCATCAGTTTACAAAGGTAGCGCGAGTTCCAACTCAAACTCTGCCAGTTTTACAGCTTCACCTCTTGTTTCAGCAGATAACACACACACACACACACACACACACACACACACACACACGCTTAAACACAAAGTGATCAGAGCTCTGAATCTGCTCAAAGAAAGAACTCAGGTTCATGCAGTATCTGTTTACGATGATGACAGTACATACTTCATACTTCAGATAGTTTCATAAAAAATCTAGGCTTATAAGTGCATTTGCTTATACTGTACTGTACCATTTGCTTTATTTTGCACTTTTTCCTTTGCATAAATATTGCACCATATTAAATCTCTTTTTCTTTCCCATGTCCGTATTTCTTCTTCAAATGTCTCCCTTTCCAGCTGTTTCTGTTTACTTTGGTGACTCATTGTTCCATCATGCTGTGACATAACCTGTGTTGCACTCTCTGTACTAAATCCTTCACTTGCTGGTATTCCATAACTTCAGCTTCTATTTGATTAACTTCTGGTCTGATAACCTTCTATTCTGTGTTCCCTCTTTGTGATCTTATTATTGTACTGTGAAATTTTCTATATCTGAGTGCCTTTGCCTGTATTTCTCTTCAAATATCTTTGGAGCTGATTTTTTGTTGTATTGATTAGTATGGCCTTCTCCTTTGTATAAATACTGCACCATACCAAATAAGTCTTTCTTTTCCATGTCCATGTTTCTTTTTTAAACTTTTCAAACTTCTCTAGGTTTTACTCCTTATATTTTTGCACTTAAAGAAAACCAAGAACAAGTGAAAAGCACCAATAAAGCAAAGCAGATCCACAACCTGGAAGCTGGCTCTGGAAGCCCAGAATAAAAAATTGATGAAATGCTAATATTCCTACTGAGATGGCGTACCCAAACTTGGTCAAGAAATTAAATGGTTTCCAAAATAAAGGTGGATCACACACCAAAAATCCTAGTGACAGAGATGCTGCCTCTCCTTTAAATCCATTAGAGGAGAATGAACTTGAAAATGAAGATGGTGATGAAGGTTCATCGTCTCATCAACCCAGGAGAAGTAATAGAATAAAAACTAACTACAACAAAAATGGGTATCATCCCAACTACAAAAACCAGAATAAACCTTTTTTAGGGCGGAAGAACAACCAGAGGAAAAACACCCAGAACAACTAGAAAAAGAACTTTCTGTTCTTCCTACTGGTAAACCAACAATCTTGGAAAACAAAAAAGGTGACTTTATGATTTATAATTTTTCTGAAGTAAACATCGATCAAGATTTAATCGAGTTGTTGGCGTTCGGTTTATCCTTCGTTCCCGATCAGAAGATCAGTTTGCCTAAGTGTTTGATGGACCTGAAATGTTTTGTACGCAGCTTAAATCTTAAAGTTTTATTTAGTGGTGATTCTATTAAAGATAAACATCCTTTTAAAATGTTAAGCACCTTTAACCCTCCCCTACACCCTATTTTGCAAACATTTGAGTATGCTTGTGAAATTGATTTCAGACATTTATTTGAGAACAATAAATGGTTTGATAATAAAAATAACATCTCTCCCGAGCAAAGGGCTAGTTTGAAAAATTTAGGTAATTCACCAATTAGGGTGATTAAACCTGATAAGGGTGGGGGTTTAGTCATTCTTGATAAAGATGATTACAATTCAAAAATGTCTAAGGTACTTAACTCACCAGCTTATGAAACTTCATCCCTTAATGAGACGTCAGGTCAATATAACCGAATTAAAGGGTACTTCAGGGATTTATTTATTGAAGGAAGGATTGACATCGAAACCTTCAATTTTATCAACATCTCCTTCCCTAGAGTGCCAGTCATGTTTGGGATCCCCAAAATTCATAAAAACCTGGTGGACCCACCTATGCGTGCTCTAGTGGATGGGAGATGTTGTATCACCCACCCTTGTGCCAAGGTTGTTGACCATATTCTAAATAAATACCTTAAGCTGCTACCCCAGATCTGCAAAGACTCTTGGTCTTTTTTAGGGTCCATCAATAACATTCCTTTCGACCCTTCCCACAACTTCTTAACCTTTGATGTGGTTGATTTGTATACCTGTATACCACACTGTGAGGCTGTGGAATGGGTTGAATTGATGTTAATTGACTTAGGAGCTCCGAAGGATGAAATTGATGTGGTTTCCCTTCTCCTGGATATTATTTTGACGTCCAACTTCTTCATTTTCAACAATAATTATTACCTCCAGAAAAGAGGTATCGCTATGGGTTCCCCATGCGGAGGGAGTGTCGCTAATTTAGTGGTTGCCTATTGGGAAAAGACATTCCTATTCAAAGATACTCTGTTCAAAGAGGTTAATAAATTATATACGCGTTTTCTAGATGATGCATTTATTCTTATACAAGGAGACCAAGATACAGTCAACAATTTAATGGGGAAAATGAATGCATCTTGCACCTTTTTAACATTCACTTACCATTTCTCAGTCAGTGAGATTGATTACCTTGATGTCAAACTTGTCAAAGACCTTGACAATAAGCGAATTCTTTCCAGTATCTTCAGGAAACATACATATTGTAATGCTTTCCTACACTTCTCCAGCAATCACCCATGGAAGCAGAAAAAGTCCATAGTCAAGGGCCAATTAGTGAGAGCTACTCGTATGTGTAACACTCAAATGGCCTTTGAAGACGAGTGTTCCACTCTTAGGTGTATGTTTCTGAATAGGGGGTACCCTTGTGAACTTCTTGATAGTTTAATCAATGAAGTGTCACTCAAAAGGGCATCAGGGTTTTACCAACCACTCCTTCAAAGCACTGAATCGTGTAATTTTTTTAGCACAGAAATTATGGGAACACCTAGTGCTAGTAATGAATCCAACATTATTCCACAGGAGAACATCAATAGTGGTTATGTTAAAGATAGTCCAATACAGGACTTTAAGATCAGTCTTATAATCACCCACAATAAACACATTGATAGTATGTGTACAATTATTAGGAAAAATTGGCATTTTATTGTGAATAATGCCCACTTATTGGAAATTTTGGGTTCATTCCCCTCCTTTGTATTTAGGAGAGGTAAAAATTTAAAAGAATTGTTGCAAACAAGTGACTTTAGTGTTTTTCCATCAAGACAAATTGGTACTTTTTCCTGTGGGTTTTGTAATTGGTGCAGGTTATTGAAAACAGGAAACTCTTTTGTCATAAGAGAAGAAAAATTTTACATCAAACACAAGATTTGTTGTGATACTAAGTCTATTGTTTATGTTGCACTGTGTAACTGTTGTGCTGCGTTTTATGTTGGTAAAACGGATCGCAGGTTCCGCGACCGTGTTTACCAACATAACTACGCTACAAAAAATAAAAAAATGACAATGCCCTTTCAAAACATGTCCTTGACCATGCTGGACATAGTTTTTGTTTCATGGGCATTGACTTAGTCAAAGTTGGAATTAGGGGGGGCCCTCAGTCTCTCCTTCTCGAAATTAAAGAACTAGAATGGCAGCTACTATTAAATGCTTTTTCCCCTCCTGGGTTGAATGAAGCTTGCAACATTTCTGTCATTCTTAAATATAAAAGCTACCTAAGGAATTAAACAGTTCATTATATGTACTTATTCCATTTTAAATAAATGGTTTGGAAACTAACAGAGTGAGGGAGACCAACTCGTGGTATTTAATAACTTATGGAGTATAATTTGAAGCATAAAAATTTCCGTAACATGATTATCATAATGAAGCAACCATGTTTTAAATGGTTAAGTTCATTTGTTACCTTCTTGAGATTTATGTGTGCTTGATTAAAAGGATTTGTTCAGTGACCAAAGTCTATAACTATACTTAATAATTGTTTACAGGGAAGTACATTTTATAGTTTAAAATAAGTTAAATATATTTAAAACTTTTGAACTATCTATCTAGTGCTGGTTTAGGCTTATTGTTGTTTATTAAAAAGTGTTCCGCAAAAGTTACTAGTTGCTAAGGAAATGACATCATAGAAGTAACAAGTTGCTGCATTTTAAAAAAAGCGCTTTGGCGCCTTTTATTGTGTCTGAAGAAGCTTCTTGTTTGTGAGGAGCGAAAACGGTTTTAATAAAATACGTTAACAATATTTTACGTTCCTGAGTGGTTTGGACTTGGCTCGCCGTGTGTATAGCTGTCTTGTTACCTGTTGCCTTCGCTACAAAGTGATCAAAGCTCGGAATCTGCTCAGTGAAAGAATTCGGGTTCATACAGCCATCAGTTTACAAAGGTAGCGCGAGTTCCAACTCAAACTCTGCCAGTTTTACAGCTTCACCTCTTGTTTCAGCAGATAACACACACACACACACACACACACACACACACACACACACACACACACACACACACACACACACACGCTTAAACACAAAGTGATCAGAGCTCTGAATCTGCTCAAAGAAAGAACTCAGGTTCATGCAGTATCTGTTTACGATGATGACAGTACATACTTCATACTTCAGATAGTTTCATAAAAAATCTAGGCTTATAAGTGCATTTGCTTATACTGTACTGTACCATTTGCTTTATTTTGCACTTTTTCCTTTGCATAAATATTGCACCATATTAAATCTCTTTTTCTTTCCCATGTCCGTATTTCTTCTTCAAATGTCTCCCTTTCCAGCTGTTTCTGTTTACTTTGGTGACTCATTGTTCCATCATGCTGTGACATAACCTGTGTTGCACTCTCTGTACTAAATCCTTCACTTGCTGGTATTCCATAACTTCAGCTTCTATTTGATTAACTTCTGGTCTGATAACCTTCTATTCTGTGTTCCCTCTTTGTGATCTTATTATTGTACTGTGAAATTTTCTATATCTGAGTGCCTTTGCCTGTATTTCTCTTCAAATATCTTTGGAGCTGATTTTTTGTTGTATTGATTAGTATGGCCTTCTCCTTTGTATAAATACTGCACCATACCAAATAAGTCTTTCTTTTCCATGTCCATGTTTCTTTTTTAAACTTTTCAAAATTCTCTAGGTTTTACTCCTTATATTTTTGCACTTCCTTAGTCACTTCTTTTTCCAAATGGCCCAAGATTTCTTGATATATATATACAGTTTTTTCATGAATTTGTTGTATTAATGAACACAAAATTTCATTTGAAGCTTTGGACAGTTTTTTTTTCTGCAAGTTTTTTTTCTTCCCTCTAATTTCTCTCTTAATTTTTTGAATATCCTCTATTTAGAAATTCTGGGGTTCTTGCATAATGTAACAATATATAATTTATTTCTTATCCGCAGTGGTCTACCCTATCATCTTTATGGCTTTTTTCACCCCATCAGTTTTTGTGTTTTTTGTGGACTACTTCTTCCTTTTACAATGGGGGGGGGGGGTGCACCCTCCCTCTGACCCTGGCCTAACCCCATTGTAGGAATGTTTCCCTGTCTTGAGAATTCTATACTGTCATTTATTCCAGTCCTGGAACCAGTGCACCTATCAGGATTGGGCACTTTTTTATCCTGGGTCTTGTGTACCCAGCTATCTTTTTTATTTTTTAACCAATTCTGTCCATGATATATGCTATGTAAAATACAGTCTATATATATCAGTGTCGCCTTGGTGAGACTTTGTTAAAACAGGGTCCCCCTCTTGAAGGTACTCACCAAGACTTGAGCATGAATTGAATTCCAGCAATACTACTTTTCTTTGTTTGCTGATTTTATCATCTCTGCATTTGGACCCCTGTGTGAGTGACAAAACACATGTGGTTAGAGGCCCAGGTGGGACTTCTGAAATCAAAAAGTTACCAGTGGTTTACTGGGGGGCATTCAGTGTTGTGCCCTTTCCTTTCCTATTAATCATGTTTTTCTCGGATCTTCAGGCCAACACTCTTGGCCTATTTTTTGTTTGTTTGTTAGTTTGTTTATTTATTTACTTATTTAATTAATTTATTTATTTTTACAGTTTGTCAATTAGGGCAGAGCATTTCACTGGGACCAATTTCAGTCTCAGGTGAAATTTTTCTATGTTTGCAAGCAACTACAAGTTGGCTGATTCACAAATGCTCCGGCATAGTTTAGACTATGTTAATAATTGGTGCAAGGACAACAGTGTCATATTAAATGTGAAATGTGTAAAATAGTTAATTTTTGTAAACATTTTCATACAGCATATAACTGACAAACACCTCCAGTCAATCACTCTTATAAGTAATCTGGACACTTTTGTTAATAATTCGTTATCATTTAATCATTGCAACATCATGTATTAGCATATCATTTGGCATGCATGACTTCCCTTGTAATTATTACACTGACAACACACCACTGAAAGTTGATTCTACAGTTAGGGATCAGGGAACTTACGGTGAAAATGAACTGTCATTTGATCACAGTGTATCCACTGTTGTAAGGAAGTCCTTTTTAATTGTACAGCTTATATTTAATGACATTGTATCCAGATCCAGGGATGTAATCATCCCACTGGAATTCTCCAGAACTCATTAGGCCAGTCATTGAGGATGCCCCTTTTGGTATGTACCTGTCCTAATATCTGTTACAACTGCAACAGCCAAAGTGCTTTCTAACTAAAAGGAAATCAAGGACCTAAACTGTAAAAACTGTGCAGACCATCTCAAAGCCTTGTCCCTCTTCTCAGTATCATTCAAACTACTAAGAGGCAACCTATGCCTTACATACAGCATTTCAGCAGACCCTGTTCTCTCAGACCTATTACACTTTCGCAAGTCCAGTGGTATCATAAACATCTTTTCAAGGGAGTTTAATCTATTTTGCAAAATAAGTAGAACATGTTGAAGGGAAAGGTATATATCACAGAAAATGACATGTACCCATCTACCATACCACATAAAGCTAAGCATTTTTCTTACTCTCTTCAAGTGCAGTTTGGATGAATGGATGGTTAACCATGATTTCACCCCCAGTTTAGCACTCCTGTCCCTCATGGATAGAGTAAGTATGTAAATGCCCCAACATATCCTTGTTCATCCTATCTCGAGGGTATACATATGCAAAACATAAGGGTGATGAACTAACACGGGAGTGTAAGACTAGGAGATCCTCCCAGGTCAGTAACTTAGTAAGTACCTATGAACCTACATCTTTGAGATAGTTCAGAAAGTCTTCTGTCTGGCTCATTTAATTTCCAGTGGCATCTCTACCAAATCCAAAGAAGTCTTAATTTCCCTTTGCTAATGTATCAGTAGACCCATTACTGAATATAATGCACCTTTTGCCGTGTGTTCCCAACTTGACAGATTTCAGAGATTCATAACTAAAAAAATTAGTGGCCTCAAAAATCTTAGCTATCAGGACAGATAGACAGCCCTCTCTCTGTACTCTGTATCTTATAGACTCCTTCGTGAAGACTGAGTCAATCCTTTAGACCCATGAAAAATCCATCCCTCTTTGACCTCCTATTCCTTCACAGAGCAAATGGCTCTTTAAATATCTGGTTAAAGGAACTAAGCATTCATCAACAGATAAATAAGGCATGTTGGAATGACAGATTCATATCCCAATGCATGCCACATCTTTGGAATAACTTCCACTACATGTCAAGGTTAACCTGGATAATTGGATTTGCAGCCTTTAATTCTCCCCTGATCTGTCTTGTTTTTTCTTCCTTGAAGCTGGAAGGAAATTTTGAAAAAAAAGTTTTTGGCTAGGCCTGCAATGGTCTGCAGGCTGACAGACAAGAACTTACATATGAACCTATGAAGCACTTTTTTTTACATAGAGCACAATAGCCTAGAGAGAGAAGTAATTATGTTTTTTCAGTCCTGGGATGAAAAATCTAAACTGTCATGTCCTATTTGATCAGTGCTTCCTTTGTACTCAATAAGCTTGAAACTATTTAGTTATTTATTTGCTGGCATTTGTTTACCAGGAAAGTCTGACTTGGCAAAATACCCATTTTCAGTGAAGACCTGGGGAGAAATGGTCCAAGCATAATTATATATAGTAAACAAACATAAGGTGCAAAGTTTTCAGGCAGAGAACATTTTTTGAACAGTATGAAAACTATGTACATTGACGTTACAGAATTCATCAGTACCCTTGTGTAGACAGCAATGCTAGTTACAAGCAATAAGGATATGTTTATGCCATTTTGGGTTATTTGAGTGATGCAGTTTGTAAGTCCAGTTAGAAGAAATATCTATAATTTGACTGAAATAGTCCACAATATTATTTGTATGGTAGAAAAATGTAAAGGGAGGCATGAGAAGTAAATAAATAAAAGTAATGATTTATGTTTTGGGCCAGTTTCTAGCTTTTTCCAGCCCCCTGGTATAAAACGCGGTAAACGCGCGTTAGTGCGATTTAGCGCGGAGTTGCCACTGTTGCACACTAGGGCAGCGCGCCGGTTAAGCAGGTTTAATCTATTCGGGCTACCTAAAGTCCACTCTTCAAATTTTCCCTTAAAACTACCTTCCTCGAACTATACTACTGATCTAATCAGCGTATCCTATAACTAAAAAGATCATCTCCACTTGACTCCAAGTAGACTATTCTCTATCTGTTAAACCTAGCACTTGCTCCTACAGTACTTATTACCTTGATACGGCACTCTTGTCATAGATAGTACCCCAAAAAGGAAACCCCCCATTTCTCGGTCACCCACGTCCCCCTGAATCTTTTTTAAAGTTTTTGTCTATCCTTCTAGCATGTCGAGAGATCAGTTGCTAGTGTCCTCTCCTGCTCAGCTGGTTTACCTGGGAATACTGAGGCAATGTTACAATTGCCTCATGTACACAGACAACCCTCTCCTCCTCCCACAAAACACAAATACATGTGAGAGATGCAACTATTTGGCCAAACTGGAGGCTGAGCTCTCTCAACACAGGACTGGCAAGACAGGTCAGGAGGAGAAGGTTACCACACACACTATAGACCCAGTCTCACATAGCACCATTACAACCTCAAATCATGCACATAAACACACAAAGACATACTCGGAGGCTCTGATCAAAAATCTACCAAAACAGCAGAGGCCACCAAAGCAGACACCCAAACAACCACCACCTCAGAACACAACACCTGCAACACATAGACCTCACAGTCAGAGTGTCAAACAGTCACAGCCCTTAAGGCCAAACACAATGCCAGACACACTAGTCATTGGTGACTCCATAGTCAGACACACTGACGTCCCGCTCACCAGACTGAGTAAGGAGAAGGTCACAGTAAGCTGCCTGTCGGGCGCTAGAATCCGCCACATAACGCAAGCACTCAGGTCTCTCAACAGCAAGTACAAATATGACTCAGTCATTGTCCACGCTGGTGTAAACGACCTAAGACGTACCTCCTTGGACTACATGAAAAGAGACATTGAGGAGCTCTCTGATTATGTAGCCCAGGCAGGTATGACCCTGACCTTGAGCAGTATCCTACCTTCACCAAGAGTGATGCCACAATACAGAGATAAGATGATCAGCTTTAACAATTGGCTTAAACACTGGTGTCATTCAAAGGGATCCAGTATCTGTCTGCCTGGGATGACATGCTGGACAAGCCACGCTGCCGCAAGGGACGGCTTGCACCTGTCACCCTGGGATTCCGGATATTGGCAAAGGCTCTTGCCACCCCATAGTGCCTTTTTAGGCAAGGCTCAAATTCTAAACCTACCACCCTAGAACACAAAAAAGGAAAAAAAACTAAGGGTAATGCTGCTCAATGCCAGAAGTCTCAATCTCAAAATGCACGCACTCGAGGCCCTTCTCAGTATGGAGAACATTGATGTCTGTGCTGTGACAGAAACCTGGTTCAAGGCTCCTGAGAGCACCCCAGCGCTATCAGGTTTTACCTCATATCATGCGTTCCGCCCCAAAATCTGGACAATACCAAGAAAGGAGGGGGGGGTATCCATATTCATCAAGGACACCCACACCTCAAGACTGGTGGCAACGCACGATGCATCGGAGACCATCCAGGTGCAATTAACCATAGGCAAGACTGCTCTGCAAATTGTAGCATGTTACAGGCCACCCTCACAAACTCAGGAACCTCACATGGCCTTCCTGAAAACACTAGAGGGATAAATGTATCACCAAACACCATCATACTAGGTGACTTCAATTACCCTAATATAGACTGGGAACACTACTCAAGCCCAAACACCCTAGCCCAAAAGTTCCTGGAATTCATAAACTCAAATGCCATGGAACAACTAGTCACCATCCCCACAAGAGGAGATAACATACTTGATCTCATCATCACGAACATGGGAGCACAATGTTCAACACCGGAAGTATACCCCTCACTGGTGAGATCAGATCACAAACTAATCTCGCTGGAGGTCCTCATCCCACCCCCACCTGAAATAAAAAAGACCACAGTAAAGAACTTCTCAAAAGCCGACTTCACACTTCTAAAGACTAGTGTGGTCTCCTTTAAGGCCCCCGAGCAGGCGGAAAACAGTACTCAAGCCGCTGAATCACTTACAAACACCTTCTACTAGCACCTGCAGGACTGCATGGATAAGGCAATCCCAAACAAAACAAAGACTCTTAGTACCAAAGGCAAGCATCCAGTCTGGTGGACCCCAGCCATAAACAAACTCTACAATAAAAGGAGGAAGCTACTACAATATAGAGCAAAATCCTTAAAAGGTAAGACACCCTTGATCACTATAAGTAAAAAACTAAGAGCTCTCATAAAATCATCCAAAGCAAATTTCGAGAGAAAAATAGCTAAAGACTCAAAAGACAATCATAAGGCCTTCTTTAGCTATGTTAGAAACCTAGGAGGAAACTCCCAGATATGCTCAGAACTAGTTCAAAATGATGTGAAGATTACTGATCCTACAGACATTGCCAACATACTGGCTGACAGGTTCAGTGCAAACTCCCCTCCCCAAAGGAGAGATATCTATACCAAACGATTGCAGCCCCCCAAACATCTCCAGCGCCCAAGTGAGAACTGCTCTCTCCAAAGCAAAAAACACAGCATCCATGGGACCTGATGGTGTCCCCGGCTGTGTGCTCCACGAACTCAATGAGGAATTAAACCCACAGCTAGGACAGCTGTTTAATCAAAGTCTTACCTCTGGATACGTACCCAGGGAGTGGCGCACTGCAACTGTGGTCCCACTTCACAAAGGCGGTGCCTCCACTGACCCTGGAAATTACCGCCCATTAGCTTGACAAGCCTTATCTGCAAAGCCATGGAGAGGATCATAATGGACCTCATAAATAAAGACATAGGGAATTTGCAGACTTTGGATCCAACCCAGTTTGGCTTTGTCAAAGGCAGATCATGCCTTTTAAACTTGGTTGACTTCTTCGAAACAGTCACCAAAGCCATTGACGAGGGAAAGGCAGTCCATACAGCCTACCTCGATCTGGCTAAGGCCTTCGATACAATACCCCACTCGGGTATCATTGAAAAACTCATCAGCTTAAATGTTAACCCATACATCACAAGATGGGTTGCAAACTGGCTGAGTGACAGAACCCACAGGGTCAGAGTTGCTGGCGCCATGTCAGACTCAAAACCTGTCACAAGTGGTATCCCACAGGGCTCAGTCCTGGGCCCACTTTTGTTTGGCATCTACTTTTCCGAAGTACAAGCAAACACAGGAGGGTTATGGCTGACAAAGTTTGCAGATGACTGCAAACTGGGCGCCATAGTAGAAAACACATCTGACACAGATATCCTTCAGAAGGGTCTCACAGAAACGGATAACTGGTGCCAGAGCCACGGCCTGAAATTAAATGCCAAAAAATGCATAGTCATACCCTTTGGGAAAAACAAGGTTACCCCTAGCTACCAAATAGGTGGCAATCCACTGAGCACAGAAGAAGTTATCAGGGACCTGGGGACCCAGGTTGATAGTAGTCTGTCATTCGACACCCATGTAGCTAAAGTAGTTAGGAAGACCTTCTACATTGCCCACCTTATCATGAAGGGATTCTCATCTAGATCAAGGGAGGTCATAGTCTCCCTTTACTCATCACTCATCAGACCAATGATTGAGTACAATGCCCCATTCGGGATGTATCTGACCCGACACTTGCAGCAGCTGGAGAGGCCACAAAGTTCCTCACCAAAAGGATAAAGGGTCTCAAAATCTGTCCTATGCTGACCGACTGAAAGAACTCCAGCTCTATTCAGTCGCACGCTTGCTCAGAGGTGACCTTTGCCTAACATACAAGGCCATGTCAAACCCAGATTTGATGAATATGCTTCACCTCAGAAAATCTAGATCCATCAGAGCCACAAGGGCGGGAGACTTAAACCTCGACACGGCTATTAATAGGACGTTCTGGAGGGATAGCTTCATCACCCAAAGACTCCCTATGCTGTGGAACAAAATCCCGGTACATGTGAGGCAGAGCACCTCGCTGGCCTTGTTCAAGAGAAATCTTGACCAATGGATGGGAGATCGCAGATATACCCCAGGGATTACCTCAGTGTCACTGCTCGACAGAGGCACCGCAAAATAATGGGTATAGTTCCCCATACTAAAGGGGTGGCGTAAGCCACAAAACGATGGGCTAGGCTTGTAAATGCCCTCGGGCAGATAGCCTAGTATGAACCTATGAACCTATGAACCTATGTGAATTAAAGATAGTAGGAAAATGTAAAATGGGAAGTGAGTTGAATGCATGTGAAAGTAGAGTATCTGGTAGAGTAAACTGGAATAGAGTAAACTGGAATAGAGACCTAGGAGGTGTAATCTATAAAATGGTGGTTAAAATTTATATGGAGTAATCACTCTGTCATGGAGATAGGTATGTACAAAGCCATGAGCCCAAGAGATGTTGTTTCAATTTGGATTTAAAGAATTTTAAGAATGTGAGTTGTCATAAGGGAGTTGTGCTAAATATCCATGTTTTGATACATAACATACAATGAGTCACTTGCAGTGGTTTTAGATTTATTTGTGACAAGTAAGGATTTGTGTGCTAAGTATAAGGTTCTGTTTGGGGAATAGGGTTGAATGATGTTATTTAGAAATGGGTACTTTTCTAGATTATGGAGTTTGTATGTTAACACGAATTGTGAGTGTGTTAGAGCATATTGCAGTTTTAGCCAAGGTAGCTATTTTACTGTGAATCAGTGGTAGGATCTATAGTGATGTTTGGTAGCAATTTTGCCTCTTTCTTGTAGTATTGCTATGTTTTTTGGTGTGTTCTTTTTATTATCTGTTGAATATGATAATCCCTAATTTCATCCAATCACCTATGGTCAGACTTAATAGCTTGGGATGTGAAACCACTTTAATTTGTGCATGGTTAGATACTGTTATTGTGAAAAGAATTCTTTGGTTGATTTGTCCAGTCAGAATTCTGGGGAAATAAAGGACTGTTAAGTAAGTTACAGAAGTGTGGATGGAGTTTTGGCTGAATAAATAAGAACTGAGGCATCAGTGTATTGTACAATAGATTCATTCTTGCAGACAAAATGCATTTCAATGATAAATACATTGAGCAGCAGAGGGCCAATTACTGATGCTTGGGGATCCCCTATTGAGTTAGATAAGAAGGAAGATAAATCATTTTGTCATTTGTCAGCCTGTTCCTCTGTATGACAGGTAGCAGTAGAACCAGTGGAGTGAGAGTTCAGCAAAAATGTGAGTTTGCATAGCAGGTTTTGGTGGTAGACCTTACCAAAAGCTTTTGACAGTTGAGAAGGGTTGTGGAGAAGAGATTACTGTCATTTCTATTGAGATTCATTATGTCAGTGAAGCTTAGTAGAGCCATTGTGGTACTGTGGTTAAGCCACAAACCATGCTGTGTCAGAGACAGGAGACTGGTTTTGGATATGTAACTAATTAATGAGTTGGAAGTGTATGCAACTTTCTAATTTTTTTTTGATAGGGGAGATAGTATTGCTATGGGTCTGTAGTTGGAAAGGTTTCTAGATAGATTGCCTTTGTGTAGATGTGCCATGTAGGATTTTTTTCCGGAGTACTGGGACATAATTTTCTTTCACTGAGCAATGTATTACTATAGTGAGAGAGAGAGAGAGAGATAGAGAGAGATGGTACACAAGAACATCAATGGCGATTTAATATAGTTGGCTGGTAATTGATGAGGGGCCAAGTTAGTAGGTTTTAGTTTATTTAGTTGCATTTAGGTTCATAGGTTCATGGACTGGTACTAGGCTACTGTCCCTAGGGCCTATACAAGCCTAGCCATAACAATTCCCTGGATATTTCTTCTTACAATAGTTACTTCCCTGGACCCCTGTCTAGCAGGGAGACTGACGTGATCACCGGGGTGAATTTCCTATCTCCCATCCAATCAACAAGGTTCCTTTTGAAGAGGGCCAAGGAGGCACTCTGCTTGACATGTATGGACAGTCTATTCCAAAGTATAATGAGTCCCTGGGTCAGGTACCTATCCCTCCAGCATGTTTTGTTCATTGTGATGACATGGTTTAGATCCCCAGAGTGTGTGGGTCTGAGGGATTGGGATTTCTTTAAGTGGAGCATGTTCAACAGCTCAGGGTTTGACATGGCTTTGTATGTTAAGCAGAGATCGCCTCTGAGTAGACGATATGCCACCGAGTATAGCTGGAGTTTTTTTAGATGGTCAGCATAGGGGATCTGCTTTAGGCCTGTGATTCTTTTAGTGAGGTATTTCTGTGGCCTTACCAGTTGTTGCAGATGTCTTGTGAGGTACATACCAAATGGGGCGTTGTACTGTATAATGGGTCTAATGAGGGATGGGTACAGTGGGACAATGACCTCCTTTTTTCTGGATGAATAGCCCTTAGTGATGAGGTGTGCCACATAGAAGGATTTCCTGACTGTTGTGGCGATGTGGTTATCGAAGGTGAGGCCACTGTCCACCTGTGTCCCTAAGTCTCTCATCACACTTTCAGTGTTTAGTGTGCTGCCACCTATGTGGTAATTCATGGGTACATGTTTTTTTCCCAAAGGGGATAACTATACATTTCTTGCCATTACGCTTGAGCCCATGGCTCTAGCACCAAGCATCTGTTTTTGTAAGGCCCTTTTGTAAAATATCCACATCATTATGCACATATACATATACCACGCTGCCATTCCTGCCAGCAGTCCACTGCTGTTGTATCCCCCACACATACAGTGGGGCTGGGGCCATATATGTTTTGGCCTCACCTACACAATACATGTGTACCCATATGCGCTCCAGAGGCCAGTGTATGTAACAGTGGTATATGTCCCTGTATTATTGACTCTAGAGGGGGATTTCACTATACATAACCTAGACTGTTACAAAATGTGAGGGTATCAGGGGTGAGCTGCCTTAAGGTATCTGGATGTACAGCACCATACATTTCACCTATCTTGACATTACTTAAATAAAGTGGGTTACTGCAGGCCTACTGCCTCCTGCCATACAGACTGTTCTGTCAGTGTGCCTGTGATGGTGTCAGTTATGCCTTCTTATGTAACAGTTACATCCCATTTGGTCAACTGAAGTCTTTACCACCTAGTGATTGTGTACAGAGTATAGATAGAGGCTGATGACCTATACACCTGCATTACTTACTGTTGATTGTGTGGTATCCTGTGGCCCAGTCTGTCTTTACTATTGTACGATTTGAAAGGCTTAGCCTGGACAGCAACAGTTGTGGACCTTTCCAGACTACTGTATTAATATAACTGTTTCACAGTTGCATTACTCTGTTTATATGGCTGTCAGTGTCTGAACAGCTATATGACATGGCATATATATATATCTGTAATAGTATACAAACAAAGGTTTTCCATTTCTGCAAACCTTTGTATGGTGTTTTATCCTATGACCTCTCTGTGGGTATATGTTGCAGGCAACAAATGTCGGGTGGCTTATTCAGTGTCTAGTTGTTAGGGTGTTAACTATAGGCATAGTGGCTGTTCCATATTGCATGCACCTACTACATAAGTATCTTACTGTAGATATATCTGCATATATGTGTCTGTGTATATGTATCCTGGGGATGTTGATAGCTTCCACATTTTACATTTCCTATGCGAGCCAGACTGTACTGCATGATATGTTACCAATACGAGCCTGACATCATACAGATGGGATGTAGTACTTTTAACATCTTGTGGCCATGTTGTGTCAGGACCTGGTTATGGGATCTGCAACACTTGGTAGTGTATTGCAGGGCGGACATGTTTGGCTGTTGGGGGGTGGGTATACCTATTCGTACAAGACTTATGTTGTTTGGGGCCTCTCTACCCCATTAACGGTGCATTGGACATATATGATTTATTTAATGTCCCATTGATATCTACACATGTATTTCCATATATATATATCTCCTTACATATATATAACTATGTCCGTATATACCTACATAGATATATATCTGCTTACATATATGTAACTTGTTGTGTATATGTAGACATATAGGTGTAGACATTTATATATATATATATATATATATATATATATATATATATATATATATATGGGTTGATGTAGGCATTTGCATGTATATATGTTCATATATATTTCTATATATGAATATATTTCTCTCTCTCTCTCTCTATACATATATATATATATATATATATATATATATATATATATATATACATATAGATATACATATATATCTACATATATAGATATTTGTATTTGTTTAGATACTAATATATTTACACACACACATACATCTAAATGTTGTAATACATTCTCTGTACTGTTAATGACTGGGCTGGATGATATGTTTTTGAAAACATCAGGGTTATGTATATCTGGCATGGCTTAGTGGTAAATCACTTTGTCTATGGTGTGCAGGGTCCCAGGTTTGAGTCTTGCAAAGGATGTTTATTTTCTTGCTGGGCAGAACACAGGCCATTGGATACAGAGTGATTAAGGCACTTTACAGCAGTTGTAAGCGGGTTTGTGCATGTTTGTGCAGATGTAAGCACTGCTAACTTCTGGTTACAGTTTCTTATAGTCAGTTAGCTTCTAAATTGCTTAACTAGTGTAGGCATTGCTTACCCCCATGCAAACAGGCTTAGACCCGCTTACTGTTGCTTAAAAGTGTTTACTCCCTCTTACCCCGCACTAATTTCTTTAAAAGAAAAGAAAAAAGGGTTGATAGGAAAGTGGTGAAAAAGGGGCACAAAGAGGGAAAGACAGTAGGAAAAATAGCTACGGATGTGCAGGAAGGGTGTAGGGAAAGTCCATAGCTGCCTATTTCTTCTACAGCAACAGCTGTGCATATACAATGAATTTGGAGGTAGATTTGGACACTCAAACCCCTGGGAGAGGGGTGAGGGCAACACTAATAAGTTGTGATGCCAGTTAGACCAGACTACATGTGTCCAGTGGACATGTGTGTGAAATGGACAGTTATGTATGGGGCGAGATTTATTTGTGGGAACAGATTGACCTTTTTTTCTTTTTTTCAGGTGAGAGTGGGATGTTGGAGAGGGGTAGTAGTTATATTTGGGGAGGTAGCTTGGGTAGGTTAACAGACAAGACAAACAAGATGCATACGGGGTGGTATATGACACATGTGGGGGTTATACACCTTGATGGGGAGGGGTGTTGGGATATCGGAAGCCCACAAGCCCCTAGTAGTAACAGTGGGACTGAGGTTCCCACCCATGGGCAATCACCTCTGCACCTTCACAGCCCTGAAGGTGGCTGTGCTGGGGGCTGAGTTTCTGAGCCAGGCTGACTCTCTAATCACGACATGTGGCCCTCGAGCTGACGCAGAAGATCACCAAACTGCTCGTTGATTGCTCTACACACCACAACCCCAACCTGGCGATGGGTGACAGGTGCCTGTCTGTACCCAGTCCTGGGGGGGGCAAGCCCTATCCCCTGAGGCAGTTCCACCCGAAGATAGTGCAGGTCCAACAAACAGGGAGGCCCAGGGTTGGGCCCCAAACATGCTGGTGCCCAGTGCCACAGCCAGCTGAGGTGGGACAGGTGGGTCTTCCCAAACCTGCTATAGTGTTTAATTTCATCATCATGTATGGGTTAGTAATAGTCAACACATTCCAGGGTTAGGTATAACAGCATGCATAGATATTTCCATTAACCCAGACACCAGCTATGGAACAGTTGCATAGCAAACAGAACACATGCATATATGGGACCACAGTGGTAATAAGAACAGCATGCAGGTACGTTGATGGCACCATGCCAGCAATGTTGGAATAATTCAATATAGCACATGTATGGGAACCATTAATATATTTATCAAACAATTGGACATTATCAGAGTCAATACATACCAGCTGGGGTGGGTATGTAGATTATTGTTGGAGATATAGTGGGGGGGGGGTGTCAGTTAACAACTAGTATAGTCCTGTAGTCCACATTACTTTCCTAGTCAGTGCTGTTATCTGTACCTTACAAGTCTTATTACATTACCCTATAGCCTTACTTTGGACAGTGATATGGCTGTCATCATCGTTACACATGACCCGGTTTTACCTGCAGTATACACCTCTTACCTGGTATACCTGTGGAGAGAATGTTTGTTAACACTAACTAACTGTTTCTACATATAATCCCAGATTGTGGGTTGCTGTTTTGCACATAGCTATCCAACTCTTTCTGCACAAACTCTGGCCATGTGTTGACCACATGCTGGTGTGCCTGGACATATCTAGAATATTGCCCTCTTCCACCTTTAGTGACCTGACACACACATATACATGCTTTCCTACACAGTTATATTATGTAGCACAGTGAGGTTGACACTGACCAGTGATACTTTATTATTCAGAGAAACTGCAACACTCACAATTCCCTACAATATCAATGTGAACAGTACCAGTACAGGTTATAATGGCCTGTATTTCTCAGCACAGTGTTCGTATCCAACATAGCTGTGGGAGCAATGTTTGTTAGCACTACCTGACTGTTGCCACACAAAGTTCCAGATTACACATTAGTATTATGCACATACATCTCACTCTGTTACTGTAGACACTCTGGTCACAGCTTGACGGCATGGGAGTATAGATAGGACATACTTGCAATATTACTCTCCTAACAGTTTCGGGGGTTGCTGCAGTAACAGGTGTGTTCTCATGATGTATGACAATCACTTGTATTCCCTGTTTACTGGCTACACATCTAGGATCATCCCACATACTTACCAGGGGGACAGGAAGCAGATATGGGCACATATACTGGACATTCTGGCCTCATCTGTACAGTTGTGGTGTATGCATCTGTATGCAGCCTAATTCCCAGGATTCAGACCATGGCTGTGTCTACTACAACTTAAACACTGTCCATCACAGTTGTGTCTATTATATAGCTATTGCTGTATATCTCCTATCTGCTTTCTGTCTTATTAATCCCCTGTGCTTTTGCATTCTGACCTTGTATTACAACACTCATATACAGTTTCCTAGACAGTTATATGTTATTGGACAGTGTGGGCGACAGTGATGTGTAATACCTCATTATTCAGAGCAACTGCATATCATTATTGTATTTCTGGGCACAGTGTTGGTATCTGACAGACCTGTGGGAGGAATGTTTATTAGCACTACCTGAATGTTCCCACACATAGTACCAGAGTCCACATTACTATTATGCACATACATCTAACTCTGTTACTGTACACACTCTGACCACAGCTTGACAAGGTGGGGTGTAAATGGGACATATGTGACTTCTTAGTCACATAAGGTGTTGGGGAGTTGCTAGTGTGCCAGCTTTGTTCTCATATATGTGTATCAATCAGTTGTATTTCCTGTTTTCTGCCTATATATCTGGGATCATCCCACTGATTTCCCAGGGGGACAGGTTGATAGGCAACAGATATGGGCCACTTTACTAGACATTCTGGACATATCTGTACAGTTGTGGGGGTATGATTCTGTATGCTGACTACTACCACTGGCAGAATTTGAACCATGACTGTATGTGCTAAAAAACTACAGTTCACATCTCAGTTGCATGTGCTATTCAGTGATTGTTGTCTGCATTTCCCTGTTTACTGTCTATGAGTCTCTCAGTTGTACTAAATGGCCTCTGGGGATTACATCTGTCATATACAGGCATTCCTACACATTCAATTTATGGTGCACAGTGTGAGTAACAGTGCTTAATACTACAATACTATTACATGATTGCATATCTACATTACCATATGATACCAGAATATACACATGCAGTCCAGCAGTTAGACCTGATTTGTCAGGCTATTAGACTTTTATTGACTTACAGACAATATGAGCCTTTTACTGCCATATTCTCTAGTGTATGCAGTACTTGCCTTGAACAATACAGGTGTTATACTAGCAAGTAATTTACTACTACTTTTATTTTTATTTCCTATGACAGTAAATACATGAATATTACTGAAATGCCTCGCATCGCAACCTCACCAGGCGGCTGATGTGGGCCTCCTGGTTCACGGCCCACTCCATTGCAGCTGTGGAGGACATAAGAGGAATACTTAGCCATACCTATCCATAATATACCTGAGCTGGCAATTATTACACACATACTGGGGTGATACTTACACACGTCTGGAGCATCCCCTGATGCTCTAGCCTCTTGGAGCCACTACTCCAAGAGGTTCCCCTTCCTCTACTTCACATCGGCATAGTGGTGCCTGACCTGTTCACCAGTTCAGGGTATGCCAATGGCACTCATGAGGTTACAGGCGAGATGGTCCCAGGCCTCCGCCTTATATTGGGAGCCCTGGTACTGGCCCTGCAGCAGTCTCTGAGCATGGTCTTTAACTAGGAGTCCTGCCATGACCTTGGACTCCTGGATGCACCAGCGCTGCGCCCGGAAGAGCACTCCTTCTCCTCTTACTGCCATAGTGCCTGCAAGGAGAAACTACAACCAGTTATGAGATGTATTCCCGCTTCTTGGGTTTAAGTAGGGCCAATTTCCCGTACTTTTCTGTGATTGGTCGGTTTTGAAAAGGCTAAGCTATGGGCAAACCTGCTTACCTAAGGTTGGCATTGTTTAAAGGGGTATACCACTGGGCACAATGAATTAGCTGTCTACACATTGCCCACACCTCCTAAGCTGGTGTGTGCAATGCTTAGCATTGCTTTTATTAGACTTTAATTTTAATGCCTTTTTTGCATTCTGTTATTATTTATTATACCCTATATGTATGCCTGGTATCCATGATTAATGTGTATGTACACTCTGTGGGGTCCTTGTGTTTTATTGGGGACTTTATCACTCTATTACAATTATACCTCACTTCTGGGCTTACTGCTGTACTCCAGTTCACATATTTATGTTATGTAGTGGGTTATGGTACATATGACTGTATACTGATTCCTTTCACAGGTTCAGTTTGGTTACACTATAGTGAGGGCTTGTTTGCTACTACCTCATTTTTCTGTACTGCTGTGATGGCTTAGTGGATAACTACTGGGACTATACTATATATGGTCATGGGTTCGAGACCTGCATGGCTGTTTATTTTGTTGATGGACAGAACAAGGCCTGTTGGATACAGAGTGATTAAGGCAGTTTTGAGCAGTTGTAAGTGGGTTTGCATGACGGTAAGCGCTGCTAACCTGCCGTTACATCTGCTTACTACTTACCTGTTAGCTTTAGAATTGCTTAGCCAGTGTGGGCATTGCTTACCGCCACATGAACGGGCTTAAGCCCGCTTACTAATGCTTAAATATGCTTACTACTGCTTATTTGTGCTTACACCTGCTTACTTGTACCTTATTCATTATGACACTGACACCTCACATGTGCATTTACTGCAGTACTCCAGTTCATAAAAATATGTTATTTAGAGAGTTATGCAACATAAATATTACTCATAATGTGCTTTGCCATGGAAAATGGAATCTACTGCAGTGGGATTTGAACCAGGACTGCCTGCTTGTAAGGCAAATGCTCTGCCCACTACACTGTTCTTGTGCTGCATTTGCATATATCTTCCTTGTTATCTACTTCAGCCATTTAAGCTGCATTAACCGTAGCTAAGTGATGGGCAAACCCGCGCACCTACAGCTAGCTTTAAATGGATTTTTTTTTAAAAATACAAGGGTTTCTTTATTTTATTTATATATGCTGTTGCTATTGTACACAAGGGGGACTGTTGGTGGGGATATGCAGTCACCTGTGAGCAGTCTTGCTCATTGCATACCCCTTTCTGCTATTCTACATTGCAGGGGCGTATTTATTCTGATAGTTCTGCTCTCAGACATGCCCCCTGCACTCTTACATGCTCCATGTAAGCCTACGAGCTCGGGCAGCATGCCTCATTAATATGCATGGCGTGCTGCCATCCTGCTCCTAAACGGTCGCTTTCATGCAGGACTAAGCTAGTCCTGCATGGAAGATTAGTAAATCCGGGGGCATATCTTATTAACTTTATGTGGCTGACATGACTTTTATATGACAGTCTGAAACATGAAAATTCTGAAATACAAAATGTTGTAAGCCTAAACTGAAATTAAATGATATACAATAAAAATTTGTTATGCCGTTTTCATTTTCTTTGATTTTGATAAATTGGATGGTTCTATACAGCTGTCATTAACAATGAAGGCCTTTAAGTTTGCACACATTGGTATTCTCTTCCACAACTTATGTTCTGCATGCCTTGTCTTGTTGCATATTGAATGTTTTCAGATGTTAACAGGATCTGCTTTTTAAAGACTTTGCCAGACTACCACATCCAACCTATAGATTGAAATCTCAGTACAGAGTACGTAAAGCACCATCGTTAATCTTCAAGTTCCTATTTAGAATTTTTTTGCTTTCCAGCCTTTCTATTAAATGTCAGCAAAAGTGTCAAAGGGCTAATATTGAGGTCTCCGCTCATAGCACTTTAGTAATGAAGGCTGGGAAGTCTAGTGTGATTGGCACATTGTTCAGCACCTGAGGGGTGATTCTCCAGATTTAAAAAAAATGACTTGGAGGGGCTTACCGCTCAGTAAGCAAGCTCTAAGAATACATCTCTGAAAAAAAATGACTTAAAAAAATGCAGACTCTGGAAATAAGATTCTCAAAAGAAACGATAGCTCATGTTTCACTGAAAAAAAGATTTTTAAGAGTAATTTCTGTATTGTGTCATTTGTGAATTTTCACACATGCTGTCTTTAAAAAAGAATATTATGATGTATTACTCAGACTAACAGATATAAGTGGCATTATATGCATATAATACAATGCATATAATACAATACAGTACTGAATCCAAATTAAGGAATGTTGTTTAAAAAAATTAAGGAATGTCAGATAAATAGGAATGTCATTGCATGTTTAAATAAGAAATGGAAAAACAAGTCATATTATATATACCATTGTGGGATCAGAAGCATCTCATCCAAAATTATAAAAAAAGATGGTCAGAAAGTACCTTTATGTCTACAATGATATGAAGAAGGAACAACCACTTAGCTAGCTGAAACATAGTTATGCTGCCATGAAGCTGTGATAAAGAATAGAAAAGAAAATTCTTTTTGTAGTCTCCTGTCTCCAACCTACGTCAGACATGTTGCACAAATGTAGATTATGGAGTACTACAATTAGGATATAAAAGGATATGAAGTATGTAAATACAGCTTTGTTAATGATCTTTCAACACTTTGATTACTAGCCTCAAGCCAGAGCATGGGAAAGCTCTAATACACTTCACGCAGCTACACTTCTTTGAGTGTGTGTGTGTGTGTGTGTGTGTGTGTGTGTGTGTGTGTGTGTGTGTGTGAGAGAGAGAGAGAGAGAACAGTGTTAAAGCTTTTAAAAGTGTTAAAGGGTCAGGCATGCACTTCTGGCCACTGTCTAAGAGACAGCACTAAGTGTTTTTCAGCTTTCAAA
This sequence comes from Protopterus annectens, assembly GCF_019279795.1. Taxonomy (NCBI): domain Eukaryota; kingdom Metazoa; phylum Chordata; order Ceratodontiformes; family Protopteridae; genus Protopterus; species Protopterus annectens. The sequence goes on from NC_056746.1 coordinate 1,491,445,967, forward strand.
GCTGAGAAACACTTTAAGCTCCTACATTTTTTTCTATTGCATGTCATAGTAGATTGAGCTAGCTAAAGCTTCATGTTCTACAAAGAACTGTTTGATAGCACTAAGTATGTTAAAATGTCCAACAACTACTAAATGTTTCTCTCTTTCTCTGTTTTGGTCTCCATCTATCTGTTTGTAGCTTACTGGTACATGGAGCAGGTAAGGCTCCGTGTACTATAAAAAATTATGAGTGAGTCTCTACAGTCATAGCGACTAGTTATATGCTCTTTAAATGGATGCCAAGATTTACCTCTCAAGCTTTGCTTCCCTCTGCCAAAAAAGTGAATTTCTTGACATCCATTTCTCAAGGGGATAACACAGAGGATTATGAACAGGTTGCCAATCATAACTGACTTATCATCTGTTTGAGACATGGATGCCAACAAATTCACCTCAAGAGCAAAGCTCAAGAGGTGAATCTTGGCATCCATGTTGAGAATACATAATAGTAGGTTAGGATCATAATTCCTTGTAGTGCATGCTTTATCTGGTCCATGTACTACCAAAGTAAAAAAAGAAAAAAAAAATGCTAAAGTGTTTTGATGACTTTCAAAGCCACAAGGAACTTAGCAAACACTGTCAGGAAAAACAGTATAACAGTTAATTTCAGTTACACTCACCTTCCATGCCTTTCAACTGTCCAGATGTTTGCAGAATTTCCAGATTTTTGCATCATATGTTTGGTGTGTTCATCAAAAAGTCTGTGGTTTTTGCACAAATTACTAAGGACTGAATTAGTAAAATAATGACAGACATTTAGGTTTCACACTTCGTATCCTTCAGAAAATGGAGGCGAAAGCACATCCTGTTATTCTAGGAACTCTCTAAGTTTATAACAGGAAGTCAGAGACATATTATTGGTACAGACAATAGGCAGAAACAAATCTTTTATTTTTGTATAGAATTGTTTAGTTAATTTCTACTAATACTGTTTAGTATACAAATGTATTATTATAACTGTTCACTAGACCATTGCTACCTCTGTATTTATTCTTAATGGTTCTATGTATTGTTAACTGTCTCAGTATTCATGTTTGGAGCTTTTCTCCGCGGGCCTCTACTGAAAATGGACATATATCCAGCTAGACTAGCCCGGTCAACAAATGTAAAATAAATAAAATAAATAAATAAATACATAAATAAGTATACTGCAAATAAATACAATGGATACTGTAAATTAAATATGTGCTTCCTTGTTTCATTTCATTCTATTACTGGTATAAGCACTTCAGAATAATTCTGGGTAAGCTGGTTAGACCCTTGCAGTCTTAAATACCCACATTGATTTATCAGTTGTATATTTGTTCTAATTAAGACATCCGCGGTGGTTCTGCGGTAACGTTTTCTCACAGCAAGAGGTTCTCCCGTTCCAGTCTCGGCTGAAGTGTGGGGAGTACCTTCTGTGTGGAGTCTGCATGTCCTCCCCATGGTTGGGTGGGTGTTCAAAAGACATGCGTAAAAGGGCATGCCTTTGTTGAAGGTTGAACATCGAGCTGGCACCTAGGCATTTGTGAAAGTCTACTGCCAATCATTAGCGGACCGGAGTTCCACTGTGGCGACCCTAACCAGGAAAAGCCGAAAGAAAACAACAACATTTGTTCTAATTAAATTCTAACATTCTCTAATGTCGTGTAATATAAGACCTGTGGAGGTTAATGATTTCAAGTTTAAAGCCAGGGTATCTGCTCAAGAGCTGGAGGTTGTGGGTTCAAATACTACATTTCTCAACTATACAATATTGTTGCTTCTACAATTTATATTCAAATTAAATTAAAACCTCTATACCAAAGGCACAAATGCCCTGCTGTAAAGTGTAATCTGTATAACTGGAACTCACAAATGTGCAATATATGCACATGTAAAGGAGTACTTGCTGCAGTCTGTAGTACAGTGCGCATCTTTTAGGAGCTGGTAGTTTTAAAAGTAAAAGTTAAGATAATACAGTCAATTAATTGTATCAATGCATTGTATGTCACATATGAAGGTACTAGTCTTATCTCTTTTTTTTTGTCACCCCAACCCTTATCTTCTCTTTTTCTTAATTTTATTTATTTATTTTGTTATGTGTCGTCAAAATGTGTCCATGTCATCCATGTGTGCCACATCACTGAATGCTCAACAGTGTAGCGGTTTTGGCCTGCCCCCACTCCACTGACTCCATCACTGTTGCCCAGTACATTTGAGGGCCAACCTGGCACACATGTATCAACCACAGTATGAAATATAATAGCAAATGTGGTATGTTGTGCATTGCACATCAATCTGGTAACATGTAGAACTAAAACTATTGACCCATATGCCTAAAAACACTTATCTGCAAGGCCTGGGAAGGAATCAGCATAGACAATATCCACAAGCCAACATACTTGACCTCAACTATTTTGTTTTTGTCAAGGGTAGACCTTTCTTATTAAACCTTGTAGACTTCTTGGATACTGACCCCACAGACCTGGATGAGGGATAACATGACATACCACCTATGTTGACTTATCCAAGGCCTTTGACACTATCCACCATTCATGTGTCATAGCAAAGATCTCCCATGTGAGAATTAAATCACACAGAAGTACATGGATAGGCAACTGGCTCACTGACATAACACACGTTCTCAAAGTTGGGGATTGCACCTCCACCAGAAGCCAATTACCATTAGAATACCACAAGGATCTATGCTGGGCCCTCAACTGTTTATGAACGACTTCCCTGAAGTGCAGGCAATGGTAGATGGCCTGTGGTTTACCAAGTCTGCAAATAACTGGTAACTGGATGCACTAATATGGAGTCCCCCAGTGATGGTAACATATTATGGAAGGAGCTGCCACACACAAATGATTGGTGCCAAACTTGCAGACTGAACCTTAAAGCATACAATGGCTCTTTGTCCCCTTTGGCAATGAAGTACCCCTGCTAATTATGATATACATAGCACCTCTCTAAGCTCAAACACAGTCTTGTGAGACTTGGGAAAGTACAGCTGTGTAAAATCTTACCATAACGGTAGATGTCCTTGCCTTCACTGCTGCAGTATTCTTAACATATGGGATTTCCTGCAGTGGAAGCCCAACATCTGGCCAGTCTAGCAAAGACTCCTGCTGCTTTAAAAGTGTGCCAGACATCACTCAAATGCTCCTTGTGTAGAGTAGGGCATAAAGGTGACGTTCAGTCCTACCATAGTCAAAAATGTTTTCCCCAGTAGGAACATCAGTCCAAGGAACCCAAGAGGAAATCTGTACATCCAGGAAGGCAAAGAACTGGGGGGAGGAGGGAGGGAGTGAATACTGCAGCAGTGAAGGCAATGACATCTACCATTATGGTAAGGTTCTACACAACTGTACTATGTCCTTACATTCACTGCTGCAGTATTCTTAACATATGGGAGAGTGCCACGGCTCAAGAGGATACTAGGGAGGAGGAAGGAGCAGAAGAGTCCCCTAAAAAGCCATGAATAATGGGACTAGCAAAACCAGCCTTAGCTCTAGAGATACCATCCATCTTGTTGTGCTTGGTAAACATATGCACAGAAGTCCAGCTGCTTCAAGAATAGAATTAGTATCTAAGCCCTTGAAAACATCACCGGTTGAAGCCACAGCTCTAGTGGAATGAGCCTTGACTGAAGAGAGAGGACTCTTGTTATGAAAAGTGTAACAAAAAGAAATAGCTTTAGAAATCCAAGAAGAAATGGTTTGCTTGGATACAGCAATTCCCAAAGATCTAGGATGGAAAGAAGCAAATTACTGATCAGATTTTCTAATAACCTTAGTCTTATCCAAATAAACCCTGAGTTGCCTATGCACATCCAAAGTATGCAGCACCCTCTCAATGTCAGTTTGTGGAGAGGGGGAAAAATTAGGCAGAGTAACAGACTGATTAACTGATAGCTCATTAACTACCTTAGGCATAAAAGAAGAGTTAGTGCACAAGGACAGTCTGTCCTCATGAAAGACCAAAAATGGAGGACAAGCGATAAGAGCCTGTAACTCAGACACCCATCTGGCAGAAGTAACAGTTAACAAAAGCACAATCTTCCAGGAAAAATGTTGCAAGGAAGCTGAAGATCCCAGGGAGGAGGAACAGGCTTCCTGGGAGTTCTAAAATTAAGGACACCTTTAAGAAACTGTTTCACCTCAAATCTATAAGCTAAAAAAGGGGAAAAAAGGCAGACAAGCCTTGATAGCTGATAATCAGGTCTTACTAGAAGTATAGGACAAACCAACACTGAGCATTTCACATAAATAAGAGAGAACCAAAGGAATACCCACAGTAAGTGGGTCCAGGTTACAAGAGAGGGACACCAAACAGAAAACCTCTTCCATTTGGATAAGTAGGATTTCCTAGTAGTAGGTGTCCTGGACTCCTGCAGGACTTGCAGCACATCCTCAGAAAAAAGGTGTCTTTGAGGAATCAAAATCCTATCACCCACAGTGTCAGTTGAAGTGTGGATAGGTGGGAATGGAGGAGAGATCCCTTGTCTTGTGAGAGTAGATACACCCTGTGAGGTAACTTGTGATGATTGTCTCTGGTTAAATGCAAAAGAAGAGGGAACCAGTGCTGTTGTTGCCAAAAGGGAGTCAGCAACAAGATTTTGGGAGCATCTTGTTGAATTTTGGACAAGACATTCAGAATGAGAGGAAGAGGAGTGAATGAAACATCTCCTTCCAAGAAAATGAGAGGGCATCCACCTTCCACATCAGAGGACCTGGGACTCTGGCACTAAACAGAGGAAGTTGTTTGTTCAAGGGGAGGCAAAAGGATCCACTTACCCCACTAGTGGATAATGTCCAGAAACACATCCTTGTGAAGCATCCATTCATGGTACTGAGTTACATGCTCAGAGTGTCTGCCACCATGTTCTGACCAGAAGAGTTATAAACTGCCTGAAGAGTCACTTGATACTTGAAAGCAAGATCACATACCAGAAGTGCCAACTGGCAAAGAAGATATGATCTCATTCCTCCCTGTTTGTTGATATACCACATCACTTTGGTATTGTCTGTAAACACCTTCAGAGACCCTGGAGAGAAAAGAGGATGAAAGACCTGAAGAGCCAGCAGAAGACCTCTCATCTCTTTGATATTGATGTGCTCCTTCTGCTAATGAGTTGACCACACCCCCTGACCTTTTAGGGAGCGAAATGTCACCCCCCCATCCCATGTCTAAAGCATCTGTGAGCAATTCCTGAGGGGATGAAAAGGGATCCCTAGATTCAGAGACAACTTCTGAAATACCAGTGAAGTTCCTGTGTGAGACAAGGAAGAAGAGGAACTACAAAGTTTAGAGAATGTGCATGTTGAAGCCACACTGACTTCAGAAACCACTGAAACTTTCTCATGTGATGTTTGGCCAGAGGGAGCATCAGAATGCTGGATACAATGAAACCCAAAGCTCTCAGTAACTCCCTAGGGGTAATGGAAGCCAAAGAAAGAAAGGTGTTTAGGAAAGAAATGAGAGTTAAGTACTTTGGATGGAGAAGGGAAGCCAGCATTGGCACCATCTGAATCATGCAACCCAGAAAAACATGATCCTGAGAAGGAGACAGAGAAGACTTTTTAAAATTTATAGTGAACCCCATACTCTGAAGAAGAGAAACAGCAAAATGAAAAATTTTCAGAAGGGTCTCTGGATGGGGACACCTGAATCAACAGGTCATCCAAGTAATGAAATACTTGGATCCCTTGAAGCCTGCAAAAAGCAATCACAGGAGCAAGGCATTTGGTGAACACCTTTGCAGCAGTAGAAAAGACAAAGGGCAAACCAGAGAACTGAAATTGCCAAGAAACAATGAAGAAAAGCAAAAACTTCCTGAAAAGAGGATGGATCGGAATATGGAGATAAGCATGCTTGAGATCCAGAGGCACCATATAGGCCTGATGGAGCAAGAGAGGAAACAGAATTTGAAGGGACATCTGAAAGGAAGTCACTTTTCAAAAAGTATTTAGATGAGAGAGGGAGTACTAGAATAGGTCTCTAAGTGCCTTCTTTCATGGGCACTAAAAACAGTCTGGAGTAGAACCTTTTCCCCCTTTAGGACACAGGCACGTCTTAAATAGCACCCCGAGTCACGAGATTTTGAAGAACCTTTGGGAAAAAGGGAAGTTGTTCCTGAGGAAGCTGAGGAATGCCCATAAAATTAGAATGGGATTTCCACACCATATAGTACCCCAGATGAATGATTGGCAGAACCCAGGAATCCACAGTCATCTAAAACCAAACAGGAAGAGAAAGAGAAATTGAAGAGAAAGAGGAATGTGGCTGGGAAAGGAAAGATAGTCATATAGCATCTGGTTTGTCTGGAAAGAAAGCTTTAGAGTCACTGAAAACTGATGATCCTCAGCAGGAGGAGTCTGTTTGCTACTCTTTATACCTTTAGTAAAAGGGCAGGATTGCTTACGAACAAAGGCAGGCTTAGTTAGATAGTTTGTCTGAAATTTAGGAACAGGAGAAACAAACATGTTTAAGCCCCTGTAAGTCCTTACCCTTATCCTGAAGGGACTTAAACAAACCAGCAGCAGCTGGCTCAAACAAAAGCTTAGAATCCAGAGGTGCATCCATCAACTTAGCTTTAATATCATCAGCTAGGGGTTGAAGGTTCATTACTGAACCAAAAACAGCAGCCCTAGAAGAGATATATGCCACATCATAACTACATTTAATAGAATGATGAATGAATGGAGAGGAAGTCCCTAGCAAGGAAAGAACAGATGTTTTACCCTCAGAGTCTGGAAAATCAGAAATAAGTTGACAGGCCTGAGGAAGAAGACATATGGGTCTGATAATTACTAGCCCTAAAAGCTAGGGTAGCAGAAGAGTAAACCTTCTTACCCAGCCTTTCCATAGCTCTGCTGTCCTTGTCAGAAGGTAATAACTTGGGCAAAGGAAGCAACTGACACAACTTATCAGATGCTACAGACACTACAGATGCATCAGCAGCAGGACATTCATATAAAAATAACAATCCTCAGGCATCCTATAAAACCTAATAGAAAAAATAAATAAATAATATACAAGTGATGCAGTTACTGGTATAGCTTTATTCCATACATTACATCACATCTGGTACCTCAGTATGTTTTCAAGCAGTCTGACAAGGGAGGTAACTGGGTTGTGATGCCAAGATCCAAATATGTACAAATGGTTGAACAGCATGGAGCTGTAGAGTTATTAGATGGGGACAATGATATTTATTTTGTTATTAAGTATTCTCCTTTTTCCAATATTACAAGAAAATTAGTTTTGGAATCGTGGCATTTGGTCTCCTTGGATGAATAATCTGGTTGATAGTTTACTAAAAGGGTTCATTTTTTTTAATGGAAGGTATTTAAATCTGAAGGAATTGCTTAACTTGAAACAGGATGGTCTTCATGAGGAAAATGTACCCATGGAAACATTTCATTGTGGACATTGTAAAATTTGTGATAAAGTCAAAAATATGTTGGGCACTTTTATAAGTGGTAGGACATTTGTCCCCAGGGGATATTTCACCTGCAGTTCATGTGGGGTGGTGTACATTTTGGGTTGTGGATGTAGTAGTGTGAAATGGTATAAGGACAGATGAAGAGAATGGTAAAAGAGAGAATGTTGGAGCACTTGGGAGATATATGTAAGCACAACATGAGTAATCCTGTTGCTGAACATTTTCATTCTGCACATGGTGGTTCTGATAAAACTTTTATGTTTTGTGAGTTGGGTCAGCCTGTTATGTATAAAGGAGACAATTTTGTGTCTAAGTTGTTGGACTTAGAAAGTTGGATGATTTTGAATTTCAGAACACTCCACCCTAAGGGGCTAAATCTTGAAGTGAATTTGAGTATAACATAGTTGACATTCAACTTTTTACAATGATGTAATTTTGTAATTTTGTAACAGTATTGATTAGGGTGTAAGATTTTTTATAAAACGTTACAGCTATTTTATAAATGTTACAGTATCTGTTTAAGTTGAATATTTAATTGTGATGGGTGTGTTTATGTAATTAAGTCAGCAGGGGTCACTGGATATAAAGTAGCAGGTTTACATGCTGGGTATTATCCTTTGAAGGTGAATTGCCAAGGTACCCAATGTGATGTAATGTATGGAATAAAGCTATACCAGTAACTGCATCGCTCATGTGTTTTTTTTTTCTATTCAGTGAATTTATTTTCTCGTTGGTGGTTTTATAATGTCCCTTGATCAAACTCTGTAAAACCTGTCAGGTTTCTTGGGAGCAGGGGGCAGAGAATCAGGCAAATGAGAGGCATTGGAAAAAACATCCAGCAAAGCAGTCAAAACAGGAGAAATAGCTGCAGATGTAGGCGACTCCAAATGCAGCAGCTAATAGTACCTCTTATGGATATCAAACACCTGAGCACAATCCCACTTAAAAAAAAATCCATCATCACAGCGTTTGTTTCCCCAAAGGACATTTCCTCAAAAGGAGCATCAGGACAAATAGTTTCCTCCTTCCCTGACCCATAGTCCAAAGCAAAAGTAATTTGAGTAGAATAAATTAGGGATTCATCATCAAAATCTGACTCATCCATAGAAGAATACTGTTCTCTAGGCCTTTTAAGGGGAGTAGAGGATCAAGGAGGTGGAGGAGGAAACAAAAACCCTTGAGGGGGCTTTAAGGACATTAAAGCAGTAAATAACCCCTGAGTAAAGGCCTGCCACTCACTTTGTGGATCCCTAAGAGTGGAAGAAACATTATTTTTTTGTTTCTTTTTTAAGGGAATGTCCCTGCTAAAAACTGTGAAGACTCAGATCCAGGATGACAGTCAAGAACCATAGTAGAAACTTCTTCCCCAACTAAAAATGAAGGAACTCCTCTAAGCCCCTCAGAAAAAAATCTACAGTGGTACCCCTGATCATTAGAGATGGATGCCTGCAAAGCCTCTTTGGACATGTTGGCAGCTGGATACTCATTGGCCTCCAACACGGTCATGGCAGAGAAATCCAACAACGCAGCCGGGCAAGCCTCCGGGTTTGTAACAATCTTGGGAGAAACACCTGGCAGAGGCTGGACAGAGAAATATTCTGATTGTACCTTTTTCACTTGCTTCTTCCCTTTCTGACCTTTAGGCTGGGAGATTCCTTTCATTGTGTCTTTAGCAAGAAGCTTAAGACACTGATTCTCAAGATACAAGGAAAGGAATTAAAGTCTACTGTGACGGGCTAGTAGTCTGCTATGCACATATGAAGATATGGCCCTATACAGGTCTCCCAAAATGTTGTCTACCACATGGCTTGCTGATGTTATCTTCTATAAGTTCACCTGCAGTTTTGTAAAACTCAAACTTGTGCCGTGACATAGCCAAAAGAGCAGAAGTGTGTATCCTAGAGTTACCAGTACAATCCCATGGATTAACAGTATTTTTATGCTTGCACATGCCTACATATCCATTTTATGCAGGCCTCCCAACTTCTTCTCTCCTACATGCACTGCTGATGTCATCCACTATAAGTTGACCTTCAGCCATGTAAAAGTCAGACTTGTGCTGTGGTGCTTGCATAAAGTATTGAGTTCTATAGTCTGTGTACTTTGGTAGGGGGTTCTGTTCTCATTGAGCTCAACTGTGTGTGTGTGTGTGTGTGTGTGTGTGTGTGTGTGTGTGTGTGTGTGTGTGTGTGTGTGTGTGTGTGTGTGTGTATGTCTAGCCTGTAGAACAGAAGTGTGTATCCTGCAGTTACTGCTCCAATCCCATGAATTGACAGTATTCTGATACTTGCATATGCCTTCAGATCCATTTCATGTAGGCCACCCGACTTCTCTCCAACATGCACTGCTGATGTCATTCACTATAAGTTGACCTGCAGCCATGTAAATGTCAGATTTGTACTATGGTGCTTGCGTAAAATACTTAGTTCTGTAGTCTGTGTACTTAGATAGGTAGGGGTTCTGTTGTCAACTGTGTGTGTGTGTGTGTGTGTGTGTGTGTGTGTGTGTGTGTGTGTGTGTGTGTGTGTGTGTGTGTGTGTGTGTGGGTGCATGTGTGTATCTGTCTAGCCAGAAGAGCAGAAGTGTATATCCTGCAGTTACTACTCTAATCTCATGAATGGACAGTATTTTGATACTTTCACATGCCTGCAGATCCCTTTCATGCAGGCATCCCAACTTTTTCTGTCAAGATTCACTGCTGATACCATCCACTATAAGTTGACCTGCAGCCATGTAAAAGTGAGATGTGTGCCGTGGCACTTGCTTAATGTACTGTGTTCCGTAGTCTATGTACTTGGTTCTATTGTCATTGCAATCAACTGGGTGTGTGTGTATGTGTGTGCGTGTGTGCATGTGTGTGTGTGTGTGTGTGTGTGTGTGTGTGTGTGTGTGTGTGTGTGCATGTGCGTGTGTGTGTCTGTGCGTGTGTGCATGTGTGCGTGGGTGTGTGTGCACTTGCTTGACAGTAGAGAGAGCATTTTACAATAGCATGTAGGACATTACTTTTATCATCTTCCTCTCAACATACTCTACTGATTTGCAGATGTGCAGTATACACATCAGGGTAGGGTCAAAAATGACCTGCAGTCCAGGCAAAATTCACCTCATACTTTCCAATATAGACTCCAGGAACAGAGCTTTCAGTATATCCACATAAATCATGGCATGGATTGTAGGACCTGTATTTTCTTGGTATGAAACCCCTGTGATCTGTCCAGCTGTTGCAGGTGTCTGGTGAGGTACATGCAAAAGGAAGCATTATACTGTATTAGTGTTTAGATGAAGTTTGAGTACGGTGCTGTTATAACCTACTCAGATCTGGATACAATGGCCTGACTTCTGAGATGCAAGATGTAGCCTTTCCATACCACTGTGGACACTTGGTTGGAGTTCAGATGGCCGAAGTTCAGATTGCTATCTATGTGCATTTTCAAATCTTGCACCACTGCTTTCTTCATAGTGCTGTCAATGGCGTATTTACCAGGAAATTCCCCTTTGGATAGAGCACAAATCCTGACATATTCTGTATTTATTAGTAGACTGTGTGGCTTTGGCACCAATCATTTGTGTGTGTTAGCCTCTCTTGTTCTATAGTCACATCATTGGTGGACTTAATGATTGCAACCAACATGCATGAATCAGCAAACCTGGTAAGCTTCAGGTCATATTTTGCAGCCTGGACTGTTCAAAAATAGTTTCCAATTAGTATAGGGCTCAGCACAGATCTACAGTGATAACAGCTGCGATGGTAGAAGTTGATTTACCAACTTTCACAGTATGCGGTCTGTCATTGAGGACATTGGTTAACCATCTAGTGATGCAAGTGTTTATTCCCAGCTTGTAGAGTTTGTCAATGATACCTGCGTAGGGGGACTGTGTGCAACCCCTAGGAGAGATTCAGATAGTCAGTATGCACTGTGTTATCTTCATGTAGGCCTATCATATAGAAACAATGGGCTGTGACAACATCACAGATTCCCTATAGGGTGACTGAGAACATACTCGTACCTGACACAGTGTGATGCACACTTCAACACACACTCCAGATGCACTATGTTCCTGTAGAAAGGTGTACATTGACATTCATCCATCTGAGTGGGCTGGGGATAGGACCTCATGCATGCATGTATAGACACATCTTGACTCTCCTGATCTGTAAGACCAACATATGACCATGAACCTTCTCTAAATGGGCATTAGTAATATCCTGGCTGTAGGCAACAGACATGTTTGAGTTTTTGATGCCATATCTATGTCTGTTACATCTGTCAGATGTCCTCAAAGAGCATCATCTTGTGGAACTTGAAAAGGCCAAGGTACTTGACAGGAGTCCACATTGAGGTATTCACTTCACAATGACTGATGTAGTCATCATCATCATCTATATCACCAAGTGGGTAGAACAGTGGATTACTTATGTCACATCTAAATATGTAGAAATGTTTGAAGTGACCAATATCTCATGTCCAGTGATCAAGTGTGTACATCAGGGCTGTCTGCTAGGCCCTTTCCTATCCATAATTGAAATCACAGATGTCAAGAATGACATACAAATCCTGTTTGCCAACCACTGTCTGGAGGACTATAGATTGTGGATAATCATTGACTTCAACTGTGATATTGGTATAATCCAGACAGTATCAACACACATCAAAGATTGTTGCCACAGCCATGACACCACATGAGATGAAAAAAAAATATGTGGGGATTTGTTTCTTTATGCAAACAAATGCACAAACCAAGGATCATGTAGACTTCACACTCTATCAGCAGACCAGTTGTTATATGGCCTGTGGCCTGGGATATATGGTATATGGAATGTTCACCAGCATGCATCCACAGTGGTGAGTACTCCCTTGTAAGTAACACAACTACTGAGTATGTGCAGGACATCCACATGACAGGCCATAATACCTTTATAGTTCACATCCTTCACCACACCAATAACTGAGTACAATGCACCCTTCCTCATGTTCCTCCATAGACATCTTTTAGTTATGTGTAACTGAAGTGTAGCAACTTTGTCACTGTGAGCTGTCACACATCTATTTGTACATACCTAGGTATTAGTTTTGTTGCATATGGCATGGAACCCCCATCAAGGTATAATACCACATGCATGTGTAATTTCTGTTTCAGTGATGCACTCATGACATACATAGCTGTTTAAGGACATTAATGGCATGGTTTACATTCACAACAGTACAGATGTTGCCATATATATTTCTACCATACACACCAATCAACTAGCCTGTAGTGATCATAATGTCAAGTGTATCTTCTCACACCTCCTGTATATACTAGTGTCAAGAGAGTGTGCTTGATTACATTCATAAACTGCTGACCTCTCTTAATAGTTGTACAAGTGTGTTGGTACAGAACCATTTATGCTCACTCAGAAACACATATGTTGTGTCAGAGACATGGGTATTACTGGTGGTATTATTCTGATATTGCCCATGATTGTGCATAATGGTTTTACTGTTGGTCATGAGCCTGTATCTGTGTCTTACATTGTTGGAAGCCTCTGCTGACAATACAGGCATACTCAGGCAAATCAGTATGCACAGATTCACAATATGCCCCCAACTCCAATTGTATTCTATATCCATGATACATGGCCTCTCCATTGTTTATGTCTGGATGCTTATATCACACAGACATCCTCCAGTGTTATGTCACCTTGTGTGACAATCACATCATATATGTCTGTCACTGTGCAATCCATACTGTGCAGCCTTAACCTGAAAATGTACTCACTGCAGGCTCTTCTTGTACTGGAAGATGCCGATGTCTGTGCGGTCATGGAAACTTGGTTCAGGACTGCAGAGAGCACCTCTGCCTTATCAGGCTATACCTCATTCCACACTTTACAACCCAAAAATGAGGTTGGGAAGACAAAGGTGGTGGAGTCTCTATCTTCATTAAGGATAGGCACACCTCCAGAGTGGTTTGCCAGCATGAAGGACTAGAACTATTCCAGGTACAACTGAAAGTTGGTAAGACACCCATCCAACTTATAGCCAGCTATAAACCCCCCTCCATGACTCAGGAACCCATTCCTCTTACCTGGATCGACAATTGACTCCATGAAGGTACCCCCCTAACACCCTGATCCTTGGTGACTTCAACTATCCCACCATAGACTGGATGAACTATTCCTACACTAATGCACTCACTCAATGATTCCTTGACTTCATCAGTTCTAATGCACTAAACCAGCTTGCCTCATCCCCCACAAGGACAGATATGCTTCTGGACTTGGTTTTCACCAACATGGGTGACCGCTGCACCACTCTTATAGTATGTTCTTCCCTGATGAGATTAGATCATTGAACTGTCTCAGTTGGAGTTTCTATCCCACCCAACCCTCCACAACTGTAATCAAGCTAAAAACCTTCTCAAAAGCTGATTACAATCTCCTAAGGGTGGGTAACTGTAGCCTCACACCACCGCCTCCCTCAGAGGATGCAGATAACTATGCTGAGCAGTACGCCAATGCAGTATACAAGCACCTGTACAACTGCATGGGCTCAGCCATACCCAACAAAACTAAACCCTGCTCCTCAAGGTAACACAAACCTGTTTGGTGGACATCCTCTATCAATAGGCTTTACAAAAAAAGGAAGAAACTGTTGTCCAAGAGTAAAAATGAACATATGCCAAATTGGAAAATCTCCCTCCTTAGCCTTAACAAGCAAATAAGATCACTAGCAAAAGCTTCCAAAGCCAATTATGAATCAAAACCTAGCCTCTGAAATAAAGGGAAACCACAAAGCCTTCTTCAGTTACATCAGGAACCTCCATGGCAAAGGCCAGATTTGTTCCAAATTAGTACTTAACAGTATCACTTACACTGATCCTGTTGACTTAGCCTGCTGACAGATAGGTTCAGTGCAAATTTCCCCCCTCTGTCCCCCCAAGGCCCTTTCAACATCTCCGATACTTATCCCACACCACACATCTCCATAGCTCAAGTGCTAAAGGCCCTAGCCAAGGCAAAGAACACAGCTTCCATGGGACCTTATAGTATCCTAGGCTGTATTCTGCACCAGCTTGAGCAAGAACTGGCTTTGCCATTCAGCACCCTATTCAACCACAGCCTAAGTACAGGCTTCATTCCAGCAGAGTGGAGAACTGCCATTGTCATCCCCTTGCACAAAGGTTGTGCCACTACTGAACCTGGAAACTATCACCCCATTAGCTTGATAAGTCTGATCTATAAAGCCATGGAGCATATTAGTATGGCTGTCATAAACAAGGACATAGGCAAGCTCCAAGCACTTGACCCAATCCAGTTTGGATTCGTCAAGGGCAGATCTTGCCTGTTGAAACTGGTTGACTTCTTTGAGACTGTCACCAAGGTCCTGGATGAGGGAAAGTCAGTGCATACAGCGTACCTTGACTTGATTAAGGCCTTTGACACAATCCCCCACTCAAGCATCATTGAAAAGCTAACACAACTTGGCATAAATCCCTATCTCATCAGGTGGTTGGCCAACTGGCTCACCAACAGGACCCTCAAAGTCAAAATAGGTGCCTCCACCTCCGATAGCAGAACTATCACTAGTGGAGTTCCCCAGGGATCTGTCCTGGACCCCTACTGTTTGCCATCTACTTCTCAGAGGTCCAGGAAAAGACAAAAGGCCCGTGACTGACCAAGTTTGAGAATGACTGTAAGTTGGGTGTTGTCATTGACTCCCCAAATGATGTTAACATTCTGCAAGAGGGTCTCACAGCAACTAATGACTGGTGCCAAAGTCATAGGCTCAAGCTAATTGCAAAAAAATGTATCATCATGCCATTCGGCAAAAACAAGGCCCCTACTGATTACCACATCTTTGGCAACCCCCTAAGCACACAACATTTGGTGACAGACTGGGGCACTCAGGTTGATAACAACCTCACATTCGACCATCATGTAGAGGCAGTAGTCAGAAAAGTATTTTACTTGGTTCATCTCATAAGTAAAGGGACTGCATCTAGAAAAAAGGAAGTTATTACCTCTCTATACTCCTTCCTCATTAGACCAATAACTGAGTATAACACCCCATTTGGTATATACCTCTCCAAACAAATGCACCAACTGGAAAGGCCACTGAAATACCTCACAAAGAGAATCTATGGCCTCCAACACCTATCCCATGTGGACAGACTCAAATCACTGTCACTCTGTTCGGCCACATTGATTTTGTGATTCCACCAGGGTGGCTTGTTTTTTGAGTTAGTTCTAGACTTCTTTCTGGTGGGTACAGCTGCCTCCATGCAGCTATTAACATGCTTGTACAGGTTTTCTGTGAACAGTTCTGCATATGCAGCAGTATTCTCAGGGTTTATAGAGGCTTGAAGATTTGCCAAGTTCTCACTTAATAGCAAGAGGTTAGCCTTAGAATCGTTCCTGAATATTCCAGGTTTAGGTGGGGGGGGTCAGGTTTTATTTTAACTTGAAAGGAGACCATTTTGTGGACTGACCTTACCAGGGAAGGTATTACAGTAGGGTGTGTGTGCAGCACTCTCCCATATTAATGAGGACCAGATCCAGTATGGTTGTACCCCTGGTGGTGTATTGACAGTCTGGTCCAGGGAGTTTGTTTTTACAAAATCCAGGAATCTCTGTGCATGTATGGTTGGTGTTGTATAAGATTCCCAGTTAATAGTGGGGTAATTAAAGTCACCCATTAATATAGTATTGGATTGGATGGTTAGTGTTTCTAAGTTTAAATACATAATATGGGTTACCTGGGTCATAGAGGGGGACCTATAGCTTGCAAGGAAGTGGTATTGGATTTTGCTTATGGTGATTTGAACATAGAGCAGCTGAGGTACATTGTCCTGTTTGACCAGCCTTGAAGTATATTTATCTTTGATGGAAATAGATGTAATTGATGTAAACATAGACATTTCTACCTTTAGTCCCTGCCTGTGAAGTAGCTGGCCTAAATGTGTGGAAGGCATTATAACCTAGCACTGTTGGTGTGTTCTCCACAGTTTTAAACCATGTCTCAGTGACTGCACAGATGTCAGCATTCTCTAGGGTAAAGAGAGCTTATAGGGAGTGAAGTTTTTTGTTTAGACTCCTAGCATTCAGCATTAATGCCTTTAGATTTTCTTGGTTTTGATTTGCTGTGTCAGAAGTACTTTCAATTTGGCATTGCCTAAAAAACAGTAAACAAACACAAACTGAAGCTTCAAAAACATAAAGGGTGACAGGCTATGAAACACAAATCCAAATTTATTTTAAACATTAAAACAAACCATTAAGCATCTTCATCATCCAATCAAGACACTACAAAGCCAAACTTAAATAGTTATGGATTTTAAATGATAAAGGGGATTTTAAGGTTTTTAATTATTCAGGTGTTAATATGGATACAGGTATTGCAAATGTGTTACCTAGAGGGATGACTTTCATATCCACATCCCACCCATATCTTCCAACTATACTTACAGATTTAAAATTGTTTTTAGGGAAAATAAATTTTAGGTTGTTATTTGGTGGCAATAATGGTGACAACCAGGAATTTAGAGTCCTTAGTATCTACAAACTACCCCTGTATCCCACTCTGGTCACTTTTGTGAAGATATGTTACCTGGATATTAAAGAATTTATTTTTAATACTAATAGAAAGAGTTCAATTTAATATAATTTGAATCAGGAAGATTTTTTGAAATTCCAAAAATCAGGATTATGAAACCTGATAAGAGGGATGGGGTTATAATTATGGGAATAGAAGATTATAATAATAGGTCTTTGAAAATCCTTGGGATTGACACATAGGAGGTTTCATTAAATGAGATGAATGGGGCATATAGGAGGATTAATGGACAGCTTAATGATTTATTTACTGATGGAAAAATAGATTAGGAATTGTAGATATTTAAATTTAACCTCATCATCTAGTCATGGTTCCTAAGATTCACAAGAATATTTTTGGCCCACCACTTAGGCGCATTGCTGATGGAAGGAATTCCATTACTTCAGCTTGTGCAAAATATTTGGACAGGAAGCTGAAGGAACATTTGGGGGATATGACTAATTTGTGCAGGGATTCATGGGATTTTTTTGGCTAGAACTGATAAGATTTCTTACACCACTAACAACATTATGGTTACTATAGATGTAAAAGACCTATATAGTGTCATCATATAGGATTTGGACACTGAATAGGTATGTGACTTATTGGTGGAAAAAGGTGTCCCACAGGATGATATTAATCATATAGAAGAACTATTAGGAATAGTTTTGATGAATAATTTTATTATGTTTAATACATTTTATTTACAGAAGAAAGGGGTAGCAATGGCTTCCCCATGTGGAGGGGTGTTTGCTAATGCTGTTTTGGTCCAATGGGAAAGAAAGTTTATGTTTAACTCTGAGTATTGGCAGTATTTTCAGTTATATACAAGGTACCTTGACGATATATGCATTATTTGGAAGGGTACACAGGGTGACCTGGATAGATTTGTGGAATATATTAATAATTGTACCCCATTTTTAAAATTTACAGTTGAATCCCACCTTGAAAGTATTTCTTATTTGGGTGTATTATTGATAAAGGACACGAGTAGGGGTAGATATAAATCCTGCATCCAACGTAAAAGTACATACTCTAACAGCATATTTCACTATTCTAGTTCACATCCCATCACAAATGGGCAGTAATAAGAGGTCAATTGGTGAGGGCAGCCCATATGGTGATACTGGAAGAGGACTTTTTATTGGAGTGCGAATTAATGAGGGTGATGTTTGTAAGGAGGGGTTTCCTGAGTTAATGGTGGAGAAAACTATTAGTGAGGTAACATGGAAAAGGAAGAATGGGTACTTTAAATCTATTTTGGGGGTTACAGCCTGTGAAGTAGACTTACGTGTATGTATGGAGGATATGGACAATTCCTACTGTCATGTTGTCAGAAAAATATGTATTAATGTGTGTATTAGTAATATGCTTAGTGCATTTAGAGCTTGAAAAAGGTTAACCCATTTATTCTATTTCATACTGCATAAATCTGTACAAACTGCAGATGCTTTCTGGCCTTGTATTGTTAGCTAAAATCTTGCTTGTGCCTTGGAAATTTACTGAGAAGCAGATGATTCCTGCTTATGTTAGGAAAATAATGAATAGAACAATACTACTTGTATGAAACTTAGACAAGGAGTTCCGCTTGTGCTGTGAGAAAATACACAGCTGTAGAAACTATAGATAATTAGGACAAAGCCTGCTTGAAAATATGAACTGCAATCAGCATTTGCTTGTATCTGAGTTAGAAGAGTACCTTGAAATGTAACACTGTACAATAGAAGCCTGTAAACAGATTAGTGCCCACCAATGCCAAGTTGTTTTTCTCAAAAGTTTCGCACAAATCTAGTCATGTCAGCAGAAAATCTGAGTAACATCTGCTGTAGAACAATGCTAAAAGTTGTGTTTGATTACGTCAGCCATAGAAGGCCATGTCTTGTAAAACAGTATAAGAATAGCATACTTCCTGTTAATAGTTAGACAAATCCTGTATTTGCGTGTTTTTGTCTTATGAGTGAAGAAGAAATATGCCCACTTATTTGAAAAGCTCTCCGACTGAATTGTCATACAAAAGAGGCCAGCCACTTTCTGATCTGCGACTGAAGGATGGGTTTACTTGAACCAGGTGATCAATCATGAAGGCTCAGGTAAGGTGAATCTACCTCTTTTTCTTGTTTTAGATCAGGGACTAGATTTGTATTTATTTTGTTAAGACTTTGTTTATACAAGTCAGGGACAAAAAGATTACTGTCTTGTCATAGATCAGGGAAACAGAGCAGGTAGGCAGTCATTCTGAAGAGACTATAACAAAATCCGTGGTACCATGTTAAAAATAAGGAGTTATGTAACGATTAAAAGGGTAGAATAAAATGGGTAATAATTGTACAAAATGATCCCAAAGTCCGCCGTTAACCGAAGACTCGAAATATATGCAGTCACAGCGTGCTGATAATATTAAATACTACTCAAAATGGGTTAATAAGTATGAATTTGATGGTAAACTAGAAAAGTCCTCACTTGTCAAACTTGTCAAACAGCTTAAAACTGATTCTAAAGGTTGGGTAAAAAAGCAACATCAATTAGGAATTCCTCAGGCACACAGGTGGATTGAGGAAATAAACCAAAGGGAACAAAAGAATAATAATTCAAAAGCAATGTTTTTAGATAAGGAGGACAATGACTTAATAATAGCATCAGCCCTTCCACCTCCTTTACCAGAATATGAAGCAAGTGGACAAGTTAGTCCACCCCCGCGATATCCTGCTGTCACTGTAAATAGAGACACTACAAAAGCTAAACCATTTATTAGAGATCCCATCGAGACCAGGTCTCGAACACGGGCAGGAAACTCAAAAGGGGACATTGAGTTATATCAAATGGGTAGGAATTCACAATCTATGAGTGAAGAAGAAATATGCCCACTTATAGAAGTGCCTAATCCTCAGGCAGGACAAGAAGGTCAGGACCCAACTATTCTAGTGTATAGACCCTGGACTCCGGAAGACATCCGGAAAGCCACTGAGGGAATTCCCCATCCAAAAGTTAATTTTAGAAAGTTCTTAGAAGATTTGCAAGGAATGAGGCTAAGTTATAATTTAAATGGAGAAGAGGTAGAAAAAGTAGTCAGACAAATTGTGGGGCCAGATTGGCACATGATTATTGGCGACTGGAATCCCTGTGACGCTGTGTTCAAGTCCCTCCCACATAGCAGCACAGAGCTAGACAACAGAGTGAAAGGTCTTACAGACCGAATCTCTGAGAAATGGAAGCCTAGGGCAGACTGGACTTGCATTAATCAATGCATCCAACAAGAAGGCGAGACTGTTGACAGATATTATGCCAGACTGTTAGAATGTTTTAATAACCACTGTGGAATGCAGGTTCCTGAAGATCAGACACACGATTCTCCATATGAGCAGCAGTTTAAAGAATGCATTTTTGAAAGGCAGTATTGCACCCATAAGCAGTTTTATTACAAAGCACATGGTAAATCATCATACAAGCAGGTTACAGTCATTACTTGAATATGCTAGGCATGCTGAAAGGCATTTTAATAGCAAAAAGAATAAGAAAGCCCAAGTATTTTCTGTAGAAGATGGAGCAGAAGTTTATGTAGTACAGTCCAGGAAAAGGGGCAAGAGAAATGCCCAGGGAAACAAACAATCTCATCAGCGATCAGAGGACGTTGAAGGGTGAAAGAAAAGGGGTGAATGTTTTAAATGCAGTAAAAAGGGACACTTGGCAAGGGATTGCAAGAAAAACAAGAAGGCAACCACGGAAGACAAGGAGGGTGAGGACTGACTATATGATAGTCAGGAATCACTAGAAGGGGATAGCAGAGAAAGGACAAATGAGAATGTGATAGAGGGAGTAGAGGATGTGACAGAAGAAGTAGAGGAAGTGCAGGAAGTCATGGACAGTGAAGAAAATGAATATTAGATTTGGCTTTATTGAGCTTAGAGCTCTAGTTAGCAGACATGAAACCAGAAGTTACACTCCTGGTAGAAGGGAGGGAAGTCAGATTCTTGTGTGACTCAGGGGCATCACAGACCCAGATACATCCCTCCAAACTGCCAGAGAACTCAGAGTCACCTGATTATATATTAGTGAAAGCAGCTAATGGACAGCTCTATCGGGAGCCCCTCTCCCATAATATTGTGATAACTGATCCTGTTTCAGGATTGACCCAGAAAAGCAAAATTGTTGTTTCTGCAAAATGCCTCGTAAACCTCTTGGGCAGAGACCTTATGCAGCTATTTGGTATAGCAGTAGTACCGACTATGCATAGTATGGAAGCACAGCGACAAATTGATACCTTTGCAGTGCAATTGGAGGGTGAAATATTTTATTGGTACAGCCAGGACTTGGTTACGACTGTTCCAGGGGCAGTGACCGAAGAGTTGATGAACGTAGCCATCAGCAAGTTCCCCTCCCTTGACATTGATAGACAACATTTGTTGCACTGTACTTTGTATTATTGTAACACACCAGGACCTGATAAGGAATATGAGCAAGAATTGTTTAGAAATCGTGCAAACAGACTGATATTACGTAATCTGTACTGGGACACGGAAGGGAACAGTGTAGCCAGCTGTTCATTGCCCCAGGAGTTCTTTGCACTTTATAAATCTAATCGATTACCACATGTTAGCTTAACTAAGGACAAAAATTTAAAATGGGTAGACTTGGGAGAAAAAGTCACGAGATGGGTGAAACAGACAGAGTTAAAACTGTCAGAACAGGGAATACAAATGCAGAAGTTGAATTGGATAACTCAGACCCACCCAGCTGTACACTTGCAGTCTAGCAAGGACAGCTGATTAGCACTCCTATTGAAGGAGGAAGAGAATGCCTTACAGTATATACCAGAAACTTTCTGGTCAACAGGAAAATCAGATGTAGGACTTATTCGTACAGCAGGACCAGTTACTATTATGCCAAAGTCAGCATTTAGACCACAAAAATGACAGTATCCCTTATGGAAAGATGCAGAGGTAGGAATCAAACCTATTATAGCAGCCTTACTTAAGGAAGGGGTACTGGTGGAATCTCCTGATTCACCATGTAACGCACCCTTATTTCCTGTTAAGAAAGCGAATGGAGAGTGGCGTATGGTCCAAGATTTACAAGCTGTAAATGATGCAGTAATACCAAGGGCACCTACGGTGCCAGATCCACACACCCTGTTAAATTATTTAAAACCTCAACAGAAATATTTTTCTGTGGTAGATATCAGCAATGCGTTCTTCTCGATACTGATACACCCTGACAGCCAGTATTAGTTTGCATTCACATTTCAGGGGAAAAGGTATACATATACGTGACTACCACAGGGATATTGTGAAAGTCCGACAATATTCTCACAAGAAATGGCAAGTAACCTGGCGGGATTTACCCCACCGCGAGGTAGCCAGATTTTGCTTTATGTTGATGATATCCTGCTGGCGGCCCCCACCCAGCAAGATTGTAAAGAAGATACCATAGCACTATTACAATTTTTAGCCACTGAAGGACATAAAGTGAACAAAAATAAACTGCAGCTTTGGAAAAAACAAGTTAAATACCTAGGATATGTAATATCCAAGGAAGGTAGGACATTAGATGAGGACAGAAAAGTAGAGATTTTGCAAGCACCAAAACCCACTACCAAGAAGTAAATGATGTAATTCCTGGGTACGACTAATTTTTGTCAGAGTTGGATTCCAAACTATGCCTTAGAATCTGCACTGTTGACTAACCTGATTTATAAAAAGCCTATGGCAGCACAGGATTTGTTACAATGGATACCAGAAGCAGAATTTGCTTTCTGCAAACTGAAACAGTTAATAGCGTCCTCATTAGTTTTAGGATTACCAAACTATCATAAACGTTTTTTCCAAACTGTAGATTGTAAGCAAGGTTATATGACATCAGTGTTAACACAGCAGCATGGGGACAAGCAACACCCTATTGCTTATTATTTATCACAATTGGACCCAGTGGCACAGTCTTTACCTCACTGTGTACGAGCAGTAGTTGCAGCTGCAATGGCAGTACAGGCTTCGGCCTCAGTACATTTGTTCCACCCTCTCACATTGAGAGTGCCTCATGCAGTCACAATTATTTTACTGCAAGAGAAGGTAGCATATCTTTCCCCTGCTAGGCATCTTTCCTGTATGACTATATTGTTGAGCCAACCTCATATGACAATTGAGCGTTGTATGACTTTGAACCCTTCTACCTTGCTCCCAACCCCTGCAGATGGCACACCACACAGCTGCCTGCAGGTGATTGAGCAAAAGACACTGCCTAGAAAAGATCTTACGGATGTTCCCTTAGATGATGCCGAGGTGACATACTACGTGGATGGCTCATGCAAAAGGGGTCCTGCAGGACAGAACCTAGTGGGATATGCAGTAGTTTCTGATACTGACATTATAGAAGCAAAATCTTTACCACACAATTTATCTGCACAGGCAGCAGAATTGATTGCCTTGACACGGGCATGTACCTTAGCAAAGGGTAAATGTGTGAACATTTTTACTGATAGCCAGTATGTTTTTTCTACTGTACATGTTTTTGCGCAAAAGTGGAAAAATCGAGGAATGATAACATCTACTGGCAAACCAATCAATCATGCACAGTTTATTTTAGATCTTTTAGAATCTATTCAGTGACCTCAGAAAGCAGCTATTTGTAAATGCACAGTTCATGCCAAGCAACAGGACAGGATTTCAAAAGGTAATGCGAGAGCTGATATAGCTGCAAAGCAGGCAGCTTCAGAAGTATTTCTTTTGAATGAGGAATTACAACCCTCTGAGATTTTAGACTTAGAAATGTTAAAGACAATGCAGACACTTACTACGCAAGGTGAAAAACAAAGATGGGTAAAATGAGGAGCAATTCTCGAAAAGGGGCTGTACATCTCTAAAGAAGGGAAACCGATATTGCCATCTAATTTGTTTAGATGTGCAGCTTTGTTGAGCCATGGGCAGTGCCATGTCTCAACAGGGGGGATAGTACAGCTGGTGAACCAAGTGTTCACGACATATGGATTCTTAAATTGCTCTAAAAAATTCTGCTCGATGTGCCATGTTTGTAATAAACATCATGCACAAGGGATGTTAAAGCCCAAGCAATGGAGTTTCCCTACACCACCGTATCTGTTTCATACTATCTGTATGGATTTCATAGAATTGAATAAATGTGAAAATAAGAAGTATTGTCTTGTCATTGTAGATATGTTTTCCAGATGGGTGGAAGCCTTTCCAACTAAAAATCCAGATGCTGCAACTATGGCCAAAGTTCTTGTTAAAGAAATCATCCCTAGATTTGGCATTCCGGAAAGGATCTACAGTGACAACGGCACACATTTCGTAAACCAGACCATACAACAGTTAAATAGACATTTTGGTATTTCTTTAAAAAATCATTGTGCCTATCATACACAATCTGCAGGGCTAGTAGAGAGGCATAATGGGATTTTAAAAAGTAAGCTAAGGAAGTTAATAGTAGAAACACAGAGAAATTGGGTGTACTGTCTGCCCCTGGCACTGTTGAGCATGAGAACTGTTCCGAATGCAAAAGGATTGACTCCTTTTGAAAAATTATTTGGAAGGGCTTATTATATACCTCAGTGGAAATCTTTCATGCCCACAGACCAGGAAGCTGACAGTACATTAGCTGAGTACATGCGAAACCTGTTAAATTCTAAACATTTGTTGCAGTCAAATTCTGTTTCAGATAAAGAACGAACCAGACTGTCAGAATTGGCAGTGTCCCCTGGTGCCTGGATCTGGGTGAAGACAGTAAAGAAAAAGAACTGGGTGTCACCAAAGTGGGAAGGTCCATATCAAGTGCTTCTGTCGACACCCACTGCAGTCAAGATAGCGGAGCGTGTCTCCTGGATCCACCTGACGCACTGCAAATTAGTCAAAAACTTTGAACTGGACAAAATTCTTGTCACCTGCCAAGAGTAAAAATGATAGCGTCCAGAAGAAACAGGAATGCAGAACAACCCTTTCCTCAGAAGTATTACATAATCATCCCGTTAACTGTACTAGTGACAATAATCTTTTTGTTGTGGCCTTTCCTTTTCCCAACCACACAGACTGAACTGAATAAATGTGAAGCATTACTCATAGACTGGCATCCAAACTTTAACACTTACCAGGCAATTAAATATGTGTATGCTGAGACTTTCAAAGTTTCAAATTGCTGGATTTTCACAGCTTTGCCTACAGCATACGGGGGGTTATTAATGACTACAGTCCCCCTAGGGATCAATGAGACGTGGGAGAACTTGATTTATGATACCTCAACCATTACATCACAAGATAAAATAGCATTGCACTTGTCTGTTACACAAAAGGGAATTGTGTGTTTTTATAAAAATGATACTGTTCAGGTGGGTTGGAGCAATTGCAATGTGACTGTTCCTTATAAATGTTACACTAAAGGTAACAATGTAGATCTTTATTGTAATACAAACTATGATTCATTTCTTGGATTGATGCACAAAACAATTGAAGTAAAACATAATTCTGTTCTTTATAGACAACTGTCTATAATTGATAGAAAAATGTTTCATGCAGGGCGAGTGTATATTCATAGCAAGGTTACTACTAAAGTAGAGGATTGTTATTTGTGTGTGGCAGAAAGGCATACAAATGGTTACCTCAGAATTGGTCCGGCAGTTGTTTTTTGGGTTACCTGGTTCTGGCCATACGACACACTGCAGTTTTGCCTCGAGGAAAAATTCAAAATGTCTGAGAGGTCATCAAGAAACCTGTAAATCCAGTGAGACAAATCGATGCGCGTTGGAAAGACCATCATTCTATATGCAAAGGACTGACACATATGGACTTGAGTGATACCGTTATATCATGGTCAGGCATATTACCAGCATATGGAGCAGTGAAATCGATCTGGGAGCTGAGAAAACTGTCGAAACTTCTCGAAGTAATGACTAATGCAACTGTTTCCACTCTCGAATTGGTGACTGATGAACTAAATGCTATGAGAACTGTAGTGCTTCAAAACCGCATGGCTCTCGACTTCACTCTAGCGGCGAGAGGTGGTACTTGCGCTTTAATCCAAGAAGAATGCTGTTCGTATATTCCTGACCATAAACACGAGATAGACAATCATCTTGAGGTAATTCAGCAAGTGCTGGCCATGACCAAACAAGGCCCAAACCCACTGATGGACTTTTTCCAGAAATGGTTTGGGGGTAGGGTACCATCCTAATGAACATCCTGATTGCCATTTGTGTAGAAATGCTCCTACTTGGAGTATGTGTTTGTTGTGGCATCCCCTGCATGAAAAGACTGATTAAAGATTTTATAGACATGTCAGTTTCTGAAACCTTATATCAAAGTACTGAGTTTGAAGAACTGTTAAAAGATTGAAAATGCTTTCATAAGTTTAAACTGAATGACTCTCAACTGCAAATCCTGAGTGGAAGAGGTTAGGAGAAGAAAACAAACTGTTTATGCTTATTTTGAAAGTAGAATAAAAGTATTAATAGGGGGGAAATGTCAGAAAAATATGTATTAATGTGTGTATTAGTAATATGCTTAGTGCATTTAGAGCTTGAAAAGGGTTAACACATTTATTCTATTTCATACTGCATAAATCTGTACAAACTGCAGATGCTTTCTGACCTTGTATTGTTAGCTAAAATCTTGCTTGTGCCTTGGAAATTTACTGAGAAGCAGATGATTCCTGCTTATGTTAGGAAAATAATGAATAGAACAATGCTACTTGTATGAAACTTAGACAAGGAGTTCCACTTGTGCTGTGAGAAAATACACAGCTGTAGAAGCTATAGATAATTAGGACAAAGCCTGCTTGAAAATATGCAATCAGCATTTGCTTGTATCTGAGTTAGAAGAGTACCTTGAAATGTAACACTGTACAATAGAAGCCTGTAAACGGATTAGTGCACACCAAGGCCAGGTTGTTTTTCTCAAAAGTTTCTCACAAATCTAGTCATGTCAGCAGAAAATCTGAGTAACATCTGCTGTAGAACAATGCTAAAAGTTGTGTTTGATTACATCAGCCATAGAAGGCCATGGCTTGTAAAACAGTATAAGAATAGCATACTTCCTGTTAGTAGTTAGACAAATCCTGTATTTGCATGTTTTTGTCTCTTTGCAGCAAGTTATTAAATGTGCCTTAACTGAACCTTACATGTATTGGTCTTTGAAGTTTTTTCCTTTGACACATGTCTTGGATAATGATATATCAGTAACAAGTGTGGTGGATGAACAGATGGATATGGTTAGTTACAAAAGCAGTTTTATCACCACTTTCTTTCATAATGACTTTCAAATGGGTTGGATATTAAGGAAGAACTAGGAGATTTTTTTGTGACAATACCCTTTCTTAGAGCTAGACTTGGACACTGTCCTAATTTGGCCTTCCATAAAGGGAAGAATTTAAAAAATATTCTGGAGACTAGTGTAATAATAGGAACAATACCCAATGTACATATAAGGGTATGAGAAAATGTGAGAGATGCTCCCAATGTAAAGTTATTGATGAGAGTATGGTCTTTACCATTCACCGTAAGACTTACAAAGTGGTGAATAGCTTTAATTGTGAGTCAAAGGGAGTGGTATATCTTGCTCAGTGTGTGGAGTGCCCCTGGTTTTACATTGGGAAAATTGATCGTAAGCTAAGGAAGAGGGTGTATGAACACGAATATAGTTTAAGAAACCATACTATGGCTAACCCGCTGGCCAAACACAATCAGGATTAATCCAGGTCACATTTTCAAGTACATGGTAACTGACCAGGTGAAACTGGACATTAGGTTAGGGTTTAACCCACTTACTATGGAGAAGAAGGAGATGACCTGACAGATGGTGGGTGATGCAAAAACTTGGCCAGGACTTAAAGAATACATCTCAGTTACTTATATACTTAAGTTGAAATCTTTAACAAGCTGAAATGGTGGGGGTGAATTATTATTATTATTATTATTATGTATTATTATTATTTGCTATCATATATGTTTTTTATTACATATAGACAAGTGCTTTAATTGGGCAGATATTTTTGTATGTGTATTGCTTTTTATGGGCTTGGGTATTGTGAAGGCACTAATAAGGATTGAAGGATTTTTGAATACAGATATTGATATGCTATGGTTGAGTTATTTTATTAGTTTTTTGGGGGGGGGGTTTAGGATATTCCATATGATTGTAGAAGTGGGAAGGAATGTGAGAGCACATGAAAATAAATAGTTGACGGTTGCCTGTTCCAGTTAGTTAGAACTGTCCTTTTTTTCTTATTTTATTTTAGATGAACAAGACATTGCTTTGTTATATAACAGTTATATAATGGTTATTATTATTGTTGGTGTTATTAGGAGGGCAGGTGATGTGCAACATTTATTAGCTTGTATGATATTTCAAAAATGGTTAATCTTTTGTTTCTATTGTATATAAGTACACTGCTAGTTCTATGTGAGTGAAATGCTCCTTTCTTTTAAAAAAATGTAAGTGGAATCTGTGGGGGGGTTACTTGAATGGTTTAATCCATAACTATTTAAGTTGTAGTGTTTTTTATTCTGATAAAGTCATGACTGGATGACAAAAGTGCTTAATGGTTTGTTTTAATATTTTAAATAAACGTGGATTTGTGTTCCCAATTGCCTAAAAAAGGCACTATGGTTAAGACAATGTTTTAGCTAATATTCAAAACCCTAGAGGGGAGAGGTTCAGGCCATCCTTGGCAAAGCAGAATGGTCTGTTGACCATCTCCTTCCATATTGACAAATATTGCTACCCCTTAGAATGACACCAGAAACTAAAGTCCATCATCTTTTGTTCATATTGTGGCATCATCCTTGGAGAAGGTAACATGCTGCTCAGTGCTAGGCTCATACCAGCCTGAGACACATGTTCCAAGAGCTCCATGATGTCTCTGTTCATATAGTCTAGGGATGTACATCTCAGGTCATTTACTCCCACATGGACTATGACTGAGTCATATTGGTAATGGTGGTCTAATAATCTGAGTGCCTGCGTAATGTGGTGGATCCTAACCCCTGATAAGCAACTGACTGTGACTTTCTCCTTACTCATCCTGGTGAGAGGGTCATCAGTGTGCCTCATGATGGAGTCTCCAATGACTAGAATGCTGGATTATGTGGTGGCTTGCTTTATGGGCTTAGAGGTACACGCTCCATGAGATGTAGCTCTATGTGTTGATGTGGGTGTTGTTTTGAAAGAGTGCATTTTGGGGTGCTGAGGGATTTGTTATGTCTACTTCATCTAGGAGGTCTTTGTAGTTCAGAAAGGTTACAATTAAGTGCCTCAGCATATGTGAGTCAATATGTCTGCTTTGAATTGTGCATGATGGGTGCAGCATGTCTACTACTGACAACCTTATTGACATTAGGAGCACTTTTATGTGAGAGTTTTGCCTCCAGTGACATTGTGTAAATACATCTCTCACATACAATATCAGTTTGTTTGAGAATTAACTGGTTGTCAATAAACATGAGGCAATTTCTACATTGCCTCAGGATGCCCATAGCCACCTAGCCAGTAATAGAGACAGTAGGATAGTTCATATCCATGGCAAAAGACCATTTTTTTATTGATTAGACATTTGGAGTGAAAATATCAATCAATGTCAGGAACATCCGATTTTCAACTATGGGGACAGTGGTTGTCACTGCAAACTAGTTGTCTGGTGTGCAACTAGGTATTGGAGAAATTTCAATTGTGTTTTATAGGAAAAATGTCACCCAAGGTGTCTGAGTCTATACAGAGCACTGCCAAACACTTGAGGGAAAACTAATACGTAGACCCTGAAAATTTAAGGATGAAGTATTTAGGTGGATATTCTGAAGTTAGAAACAAATCAAGCAGTGTATACTGAAAACAAAGAATTAGCTTGTGAAGAATGATGAAAAGAGGGTAGTTGCATGAATGGCTATTGCCTGGCTACTACTAATGCTGGTCTCATCACAGCTTCTCTCTGTTGGGATACAATGCTCCTTTGCCTTTTCTCTCACCAGAAGCAAAATGTTAAACCAATCCCAAGATGAGAAGCAGCCACAGCCTGTTAGTGATCCACAGTCTTGTCCCAGATGATGCAAGGGTCTGTAGGCATGTAGCCTTTTCCTGGTAGATGCCTTGAATAGCAAAAAGACCAATCAGGAACGTTAAGCACAGACACTCACTCTCCAACCAGAAACAATCAGGAATCAATGCACTCTACTCCTTCTCTCACCAGGACCAGAATATAAACACAGATTCCAAGATGACACCTATAAAGCAGTTATTAGGCTTTTTGGTGATTAGCAGACTCCAGGAAACAATGTCCCTGTACTCCTTCTCTCACCAGGAGAAACACAGAAGCACTAATTCCAAGATGACTACTGAGAGGCAGAATGTGGGCTCTTCAATAACTGTTGGTCTTGCAATAGATGTCAATGCCTGCATCAGCTATGACTAGACATGACTACTTGACCCCATGCATTAAAAGTTAAAAGGGGTTAATGATGATGATGATGAGGAGGAGGATGTACTACTGAGTGTGGCTGCAGGGAAATGCAAAGAGCAATGCTGTGGATGTTGCCTGTGTACATGCAAAGAGGAAGGTCCACAAGATCGAGCATACAAAGTAGCAGCAAGAAAGAGAAATACTGTGGAAGCCTTAAAGGGCCAATATAGTGGCATTTTCATCTATTTTTCCAAAATTAAAAGGTGGAAATGGTATTATAGGAAAGTAATGAAATATGGGGACGCAAGCAGAAACACAAGCAGATCCTGTATACATGCATCCAGGAGGGTCTGCATGCTAATGCATGCAAATTAGCAGCAAGAAGGAGACGTCATGAGGAAGCCAAATAGGGAAGGTAGCACCAGTGGGATGGGGGATAGGGTGGGGTTGCACAGCTTTCTTCACTGTCAGCTTCAACCCACCCTGGACTCTTTCACAACTGGGAACTGACTCAGATAAAGGAGTCTGTGTGGGGCGAAGACCTGGCTCAATTAGCTTTTGCAGGAGATTCTCAAAGTAGCTGATGCAGGATTTGAGTTACTGGTCAATCAACTCCTCCATTATGGCAGTCAACTTCTGGTGTGTAACAAATGTTTCACCTGTATTTTCACCACCAGAGACAACAGCCACAGCTTATGATGCAGGGCTGACTAATGTGTCCCTTTAGCTGCTGTTTGAGGTAGGAAGATGGCCATGTCGGGCTGGCTGACAGATATTGTGCATGTGTGTGTGTGTGTGTGTGTGTGTGTGTGTGTGTGTGTGTGTGTGTGTGTGTGTGTGTGTGTGTGTGTGGTTTACCTACAATTGGTCGACTAAAATGAATGTCAACATCCAGAAGGTAAACCACTCTATGTCAAAAGGGGAAACATTGATTTCCTATTACTCATGCACCGATGAAGAACCTCTGCACACACATCTTTAAAACATTGTTTTTTTGTAGTGTGGCAAGCCCCACATTCCCCACTAATTATATATACTAACACCAAAATTGCACAATCCCCCAGGGAAAGGAAATATTCTCCTGCCCAGGGATTGTCAATCTCACAGACCTGTTGACTATCTGTATAATCGACCAGATGTGGTTGATTAAACAGATGTTGACCAAACTCCCTATCGACCAATGGAACCTATGTATGTGCATGTGCATGTGTGTTTGTGTTTGTCACATGGTTGTTTTCATAGCTAATAGATCATCCATTTTGTTATATTGGTTATTCTCTGTTGTAAATGTGTTAGACAACAGCTACATATAGGTAATGAAAGTGTTTTTATGACTTTCCACTCTTTCTCCTATTTTTATGATTTTCTTACATTAAAATGAATTCTTGGCTGGTTTTCTAGTTTAAGTGTAAATATGCTGAGGGCAGTAGTGGTTAATCAGTGGCAGGGAGTAAATTGCTGCTTCTCTGGGGCAGACATCATTTGCTTGAGCTCTAGCTACTTTCTTATTTGTTCTTCTGCTTCTTCCACTCAGTTTAAATAGTGGGTGATGGTGCTCTGCTCATGACTGCACAACTCTGTATTCAGCAGATGTAGATGTTTTCACTTTCAAATTCTGTGTTAGGATCCTTGTTAAAGCCTCCTGTCAGTTATAGCTGTATAAACTGCAGAGTTAAGCAATGATATAACATTGCATGTCACAGACAACCTCACAGGCAGTCTAAACAATCTTTTTGCTACTGCCAACGATGGTGCTCAAACCAAATTTTCTCTATCCATAGTAATTACAAAACACAAAAAAAAACTCTGTGCAGACACATGGCAGGCAAAACATACAAAATCCACTGTTGCTCAAAGAATAAAAGACTTTAATGTAATAGTAAGTGCTTTCACACATCCAAAGTGCTTCATCAGATGATACAAATATCAAAAAATACAAACATTAAATACTCCTTCAATTATGAACTAACCAATCACATCCCCTCATTGATAAGTAAAAGCATCATCTCACCTAAAAACTTTAAAGTCAAATGACTCATGTTCCTCCATTGATAAAAGCTTGTTAAAAACAACATTTCAAATTCAACAAAAATATATGTAGAGAACGTATGCTGAGTGAGAAACACCTAGACATCATTTATTTTTCAGCCTGCGTGCTTTAAGAGCAGGCTTAATAGACACTGAGTCATTAAGGCCTGAAACTAAATGAGCTCCAAGTTTCAAAATCCAATTCATCTCAGCAGTATCTGTTTTATTATATATACCTCCTAATCTAATATTTTCATGAATAACTTGTAACACCTGAAATAAAAATGTATGAGTTTCACCCGCTGCCTTAGTATGTTTAGCAAGTACAGTATAATCCATCCCTCTGTTTGTTCAATATACATGATCCCTTATGCATTCCCATAGGCGGTGAATGGTTTTGCCAACATAGAATTTAAAACAAGTAGCGGAATGAGCTGCATAAACTAAATTCCTAGTATTACAATCAGCTTTTGTTCTCAGGTACCAAGTGCGTTTAGTATCAGGATGCAGAAAAGTATTGCTTTCATCAATATAATTGGCAAAATTTACATTTCATACATTTCTTGGTCCCTACACTGACCATCTCATCAACTCTACTGCCCCTAGGGCAGCATAATAACTGTTTAAGTGTATCCTTTTGTTTTTATATAGTATTCTAGGATACACACTTACCACTTCTCCTAACTTACTCACAGTTTGTAGAATATGCCAATTATTTGTCAAAATATTTTTAATACAGCCTGCATCCTTTTTATAAGATAACATAACTGGTACCCCAACTACTTGCCTTCTATCAACTGAGCCGATATCTATATATGTAGATAACAGCTTAGATCAGTGTTAGATAAGTGCACAGTAGTGTTAAAGGATACTGAACATTCTTTGCACGATCTTTATGGGTGGCTGATCTAACCAATCATCAGTATTAACAACGTTAGATGTGGAATCTTTATTTACATATATCCCTAATATGGAAGGAATTAATATGGTTAGAACATATTTGCTCAGGAACAGGTGTTTTGATAATGAACACATCGATTTTTTGTGTTTTTTATTGGAAGTGGTACTAGAAAATAATATTTTTTGTTTGAAGAAGTATACTATTGCCAGGTGGTTGGTGTAGCTATGGGCACCAGTTGTGCCAATAACTATGCCAACCTGGTAATGGCTGAATGGGAACATCTACACATTTTGAACAGTGGCCAGGCATCAGTTAAGTTCTATCAATGTTTTGTTGATGATTTATTTTTGATTTGGGAGGGTTTTGTGGACGAACTGCTCTCGTTTGTGAATAGATTGAATGAGAGTTGTCATTTTTTATACACTTCACATATAAATATTCTTGTGAATCCCTTGAATTTGTAGAGGTGTCAATATCTTTGAGTCAGAGGGGGTTGGGCTCTACTAGATTATATTGGAAACAATATTAGTGCCTTTCTTTTCTCCATAGGAAGAGTATGCATTCCCAGCATGTCTTTTCCAGTGTGGTAAAAGGGCAGACACTACAGGTTGCTAGATTGACATGTGATGCTACTGATCTGAGAGCTAGTTTTGCAAAGTTACAGTCTGAATTTATAGGAAGAGGTTATACTGAAACCGAGGTATCTAAGGCCATTACGACTACTTTAGGAGAGAGGAGGGATATGGCCAAACCCTATTTTTCTAGATCTCCCTGTGTAAGGAATACCGATAGAAGGCAAGTAGTTGGGGTACCAGTTATGTTATCTTACACTAAGGATGCAGGCTGTATTAAAAATATTTTGAGAAATAATTGGCATATTCTACAAACTGAGAGTAAGTTAGGAAAAGTGGTAGGTGTACATCCTAGAATAATATATAAAAACAAGGATACATTTAAACAGTTATTATGCTACCCTAGGGGCAGTAGAGTTGATAAGATGGTCAGTGTAGGGACCAAGAAATGCATGGATTGTAACTTTTGACAATATATTGATGAAAGCAATACTTTTCTGCATCCTGATACTAAGCACACTTGGTACCTGAGAACACAAGCTGATTGTAATACTAGGAATTTAGTTTATGCAGCTCATTGCACTACTTGTTTTAAATTCTATGTAGGCAAAACCAATCGCCGCCTATGGGAATGAATAAGAGATCATGTATATTGTACAAATAGAGGGATGGATTATAGCGCACTTGCTAAACATATTAAGGCAGAGGGTCAAACTCATACATTTTTATTTCAGGTGTTACAAGTTATTCATGAAAATATTAGATTAGGAGACATATATAATGAAACTGATACTGCTGAGATGAATTGGATTTTGAGACTTGGAGCACATTTAGGCTCAGCCCCTAATGACTCACTCTCTATTAAGCCTGCTCTTTCTGCAGGCTGAAAAAGAAATGATGTTCAGGTGTTTTTCATTCAGCATAAGTTCTCTACATACACTTTTGTTGAATTTGAAGTGTTTTTAACAAGATTTTATCATTACAGGAACATGAGTTGTTTTACTTATAAAGTTTTTAGGTGAGATGATGTTTTTAATTATCAATGACGGGATGTGATTGGTTAGTTTATAATTGAAGGAGTATTTAATGTCTGTATTTTTTGATGTTTGTAAAGTGTGATGAAGCACTTTGGATGTGTGAAAGCACTTACTATTACATTAAAGTCTTTTATTCTTTGAGCAACAGTGGACTTTGCACTTTTTGCCTGCTGTGTGTCTGCACAGAGTTGTGTTTTTTTGTGTTTTGGGGTTTCTATATCTATGTAGTTCATTGCTGAGTACCTGTACTTCCTGTTTGTTGTATCCATAGTAATTAGTATAACCCAATCTAATACCTTTCCTATGAGGCGAGATGCTCTCTCAGCAGTTGTATGAAAAGGTTCTGGGCTTGTGCTAAGAGACACATTGCTCATCGTGTCTATACTTAGATTAATCACTTAAGCACCATCCCGTTTTTTAGCCCATATTGGTATCTGGAAGCATGGATTTGAATTTTCCATTTGTCACTGCAGCCAGCTTGGTTGAAATGGGCATTCTGAGGTAATATAGCAATTGTCTCATATTTACTGTCAGCCACATACTATTTTAATAAACTGACAAGGAGTGTGAGAGAGATGTAGTTATGTAATATTATTGAATGCAAAGCTCTTACACAGTGCCTCTACAAAACCAAGTGGTCTGTCAGAGCCACACAACACTATACTACACCACTCATAGGTAGGTCAGACAGAACTTGATTTCTGTATTAGTAGCTGTATTTAGAGCACAACCAAAAGCTGTTTGCTGAATTTCCTGTTTGCACTTAATTTTAAATCGTTTTTTTCTTAAAACTTGCATATTTTCTGTCCTTGACCTAGCACTCTTGTGTGGGGTCATTTACTGCACTGTTATAACTTGATATTACTTGTGAACCTCTGCTATCTCTGTAAAAACAAAACAAAAAAAAAATCTTGCTTTTTCCCACTTTTCTGAGAGTTAAAAAGTTCAGTTACAGGCTTGCTGTTCCTGAACTGTTTGAAAGTTTCTGTGAGGCCATTTTGCTTGGGCTGAAGGAGGGTCTCTGTGTTTATCAGTGGGAGTGACTAACATTGAGCAGCTTCCCTGCCCCGGAGAGGTGGTTACTGACTTGAAACTGTAGTTTTATTGGCCACTAGGGGTCATTTCCATAACTCCTTCATCTTCCTCTCTTAAAACCTAGTTGCCTCGTGGTTTGAGCGTCTTTTCAGGCTTGTTGGCTGTTGGTGAAGCACCCTCCAAGAGGAAAAACGCTGAGAGAAGAAGGGAGCCACTTTTGAGATTTTAAGTATTTTTCTCTGTTTATTTGCTAAGTTTTTCTGCATAGCTGCCTAGCTTGAGCATTTTCTGGCTTGTTAAACTTGATTTCTGTATTAGTAGCTGTATTTAGAGCACAACCAAAAGCTGTTTGCTGAATTTCCTGTTTGCACTTAATTTTAAATCGTTTTTCTTAAAACTTGCATATTTTCTGTCCTTGACCTAGCACTCTTGTGGGGTCATTTACTGCACTGTTATAACTTGATATTACTTGTGAACCTCTGCTATCTCTGTAAAAACAAAAAAAAAAAATCTTGCTTTTCCCACTTTTCTGAGAGTTAAAAGTTCAGTTACAGGCTTGCTGTTCCTGAACTGTTTGAAAGTTTCTGTGAGGCCATTTTTGCTTGGGCTGAAGGAGGGTCTCTGTGTTTATCAGTGGGAGTGACTAACATTGAGCAGCTTCCCTGCCCCCCGGAGAGGTGGTTACTGACTTGAAACTGTAGTTTTATTGGCCACTAGGGTCATTTCCATAACTCCTTCATTTGTCCTCGGAGGAGTGGTTTAGGGCAGTGACTTGTGGTTTGTTGGCCAATTTGGGTCATTTCCTGTCTTATCCAGCCCCCTGCTATAAAGCACGCTTTAGCGCGATTTAGCCCGATTTAGCCCGATGTTGCTACTGTTGCACACTAGGGCAGCTCCGGTTAAGCAGGTTTAAACTATTCGGGCTACCTAAAGTCCACTCTTCAAATTTTCCCTTAAAACTACCTTCCTCGAACTATACTACTGATCTAATCAGCGTATCCTATAATTAAAAAGATCATCTCTACTTGACTCCAAGTAGACTATTCTCTATCTGTTAAACGTAGCACTTGCTCCTACAGTACTTATTACCTTGATACGGCACTCTTGTCATAGATAGTACCCCAAAAGGCAACCCCCATTTCTCGGTCACCCACGTCCCCGGAATCTTTTTAAAGTTTTTGTCTATTCATTCTAGCATGTCGAGGATCAGTTGCTAGTGTCCTCTCCTGCTCAGCTGGTGAACCTGGGAATATTGAGGCAATGTTACAATTGCCTCATGTACACAGACAACCCTCTCCTCCTCCCACAAAACACAAATACATGCAGAGATGCAACTACACGGCCAAACTGGAGGCTGAGCTCTCTCAACATAGGACTGGCAAGACCAGTCAGGAGGAGAAGGTTACCACACACACTATAGACCCAGTCTCACATATTAGCATTACAACCTCAAATCATACACATAAACACACAAAGACATACTGAGGCTCTGATCAAAATCTACCAAAACAGCAGAGGCCACCAAAGCAGACACCCAAACAACCACCACCTCAGAACACAACACCTGCAACACATAGACCTCACAGTCAGAGTGTCAAACAGTCACAGCCCTTAAGGCCAAACACAATGCCAGACACACTAGTCATTGGTGACTCCATAGTCAGACACACTGACGTCCCGCTCACCAGACTGAGTAAGGAGAAGGTCACAGTAAGCTGCCTGTCGGGCGCTAGAATCCGCCACATAACGCAAGCACTCAGGTCTCTCAACAGCAGGTACAAATATGATTCAGTCATTGTCCACGCTGGTGTAAACGACCTGAGACGCACCTCCTTGGACTACATGAAAAGAGACATTGAGGAGCTCTCTGATTATGTAGCCCAGACAGGTATGACCCTGACCTTGAGCAGTATCCTACCTTCACCAAGAATGATGCCACAATACAGAGATAAGATGATCAGCTTTAACAATTGGCTTAAACACTGGTGTCATTCAAAGGGGATCCAGTGTCTGTCTGCCTGGGATGACATGCTGGACAAGCCACGCTGCAAGGGACGGCTTGCACCTGTCACCCTGGGATTCGGATATTGGCAAAGGCTCTTGCCACCCCGTAGTGCCTTTTTAGGCAAGGCTCAAATTCTAAACCTACCACCCTAGAACACAAAAAGGAAAAAACTAAGGGTAATGCTGCTCAATGCCAGAAGTCTAAATCTCAAAATGCACGCACTCGAGGCCCTTCTCAGTATGGAGAACATCGATGTCTGTGCTGTGACAGAAACCTGGTTCAAGGCTCCTGAGAGCACCCCGCGCTATCAGGTTTTACCTCATATCATGCGTTCGCCCCAAAATCTGGACAATACCAAGAAAGGAGGGGGTATCCATATTCATCAAGGACACCCACACCTCAAGACTGGTGGCAACGCACGATGCATCGGAGACCATCCAGGTGCAATTAACCATAGGCAAGACTGCTCTGCAAATTGTAGCATGTTACAGGCCACCCTCACAAACTCAGGAACCTCACATGGCCTTCCTGAAAACACTAGAGGGATAAATGTATCACCAAACACCATCATACTAGGTGACTTCAATTACCCTAATATAGACTGGGAACACTACTCAAGCCCAAACACCCTAGCCCAAAAGTTCCTGGAATTCATAAACTCAAATGCCATGGAACAAATAGTCACCATCCCCACAAGAGGAGATAACATACTTGATCTCATCATCACGAACATGGGAGCACAATGTTCAACACCGGAGGTGTACCCCTCACTGGTGAGATCAGACCACAAACTAATCTCGCTGGAGGTCCTCATCCCACCCTCACCTGAAATAAAAAAGACCACAGTAAAGAACTTCTCAAAAGCCGACTTCACACTTCTAAAGACTAGTGTGGTCTCCTTTAAGGCCCCGAGGCGGCGGAAAACAGTACTCAAGCCGCTGAATCACTTACAAATGCCTTCTACCAGCACCTGCAGGACTGCATGGATAAGGCAATCCCAAGCAAAACAAAGACTCTTTGTACCAAAGGCAAGCATCCAGTCTGGTGGACCCCAGCCATAAACAAACTCTACAACAAAAGGAGGAAGCTACTACAAGATAGAGCAAAATCCTTAAAAGGTAAGACACCCTTGATCACTATAAGTAAAAAACTAAGAGCTCTCATAAAATCATCCAAAGCAAATTTCGAGAAAAATAGCTAAAGACTCAAAAGACAATCATAAGGCCTTCTTTAGCTATGTTAGAAACCTGGGAGGAAACTCCCAGATATGCTCAGAGCTAGTTCAAAATGATGTGAAGATTACTGATCCTACAGACATTGCCAACATACTGGCTGACAGGTTCAGTGCAAACTTCTCCCCTCCCCAAAGGAGAGATATCTATACCAAACGATTGCAGCCCCCAAACATCTCCAGCCCAAGTGAGAACTGCTCTCTCCAAAGCAAAAACACAGCATCCATGGGACCTGATGGTGTCCCCGGCTGTGTGCTCCATGAACTCAATGAGGAATTAAACCCACAGCTAGGACAGCTGTTTAATCAAAGTCTTACCTCTGGATACGCACCCAGGAGTGGCGCACTGCAACTGTGGTACCACTTCACAAAGGCGGTGCCTCCACCGACCCTGGAAATTACCGGCCTATTAGCTTGACAAGCCTTATCTGCAAAGCCATGGAGAGGATCATAATGGACCTCATAAATAAAGACATAGGGAATTTGCAGACTTTGGATCCAACCCAGTTTGGCTTTGTCAAAGGCAGATCATGCCTTTTAAACTTGGTTGACTTTTTCAAACAGTCACCAAAGCCATTGATGAGGGAAAGGCAGTCCATACAGCCTACCTCGATCTGGCTAAGGCCTTCGATACAATACCCCATTCGGTATCATTGAAAAACTCATCAGCTTAAATGTCAACCCATACATCACAAGATGGGTTGCAAACTGGCTGAGTGACAGAACCCACAGGGTCAGAGCTGCTGGCGCCATGTCAGACTCAAAGCCTGTCACAAGTGGTGTCCCACAGGGCTCAGTCCTGGGCCCACTCTTGTTTGGCATCTACTTTTCAGAAGTACAAGCAAACACAGGAGGGTTATGGCTGACAAAGTTTGCAGATGACTGCAAACTCCATAGTAGAAAACACATCTGACACAGATATCCTTCAGAAGGGTCTCACAGAACGGATAACTGGTGCCAGAGCCACGGCCTAAAGTTAAATGCCAAAAAATGCATAGTCATACCCTTCGGGAAAAACAAGGTTACCCCTAGCTACCAAATAGGTGGCAATCCACTGAGCACAGAAGAAGTTATCAGGGACCTGGGGACCCAGGTTGATAGTAGTCTGTCATTCGACACCCATGTAGCTAAAGTAGTTAGGAAGACCTTCTACATTGCCCACCTTATCATGAAGGGATTCTCATCTAGATCAAGGGAGGTCATAGTCTCCCTTTACTCATCACTCATCAGACCAATGATTGAGTACAATGCCCCATTCGGAATGTATCTGACCCGACACTGCAGCAGCTGGAGAGGCCACAAAGTTCCTCACCAAAAGGATAAAGGGTCTCAAAATCTGTCCTATGCTGCCCGACTGAAAGAACTCCAGCTCTATTCAGTCGCTGCTCAGAGGTGACCTTTGCCTAACATACAAGGCCATGTCAAACCCAGATTTGATGAATATGCTTCACCTCAAAAATCTAGATCCATCAGAGCCACAAGGGCGGAGACTTAAACCTTGACACGGCTATTAATAGGACGTGCTGGAGGGATAGATTCATCACCCAAAGACTCCTATGCTGTGGAACAAAATCCCGGTACATGTGAGGCAGAGCACCTCGCTGGCCTTGTTCAAGAGAAATCTTGACCAATGGATGGGAGATCGCAGATATACCCCAGGGATTACCTCAGTGTCACTGCTCGACAGAGGCACAGAAAAATAATGGGTATAGTTCCCCATACTAAAGGGGTGGCCTAAGCCACAAAACGATGGGCTAGGCTTGTAAATGCCCTCGGGCAGATAGCCTAGTATGAACCTATGAACCTATGAACCTATGAACTCATAGACCTACATATGCTGAGGTTCTTGAAAAGCAACCTACCTAAATGAAAAGAGCCTCCTGAATGTCAGGATTTGCCACATGGCACATGCATTCAAATCATTGCACCACAGGTTTACATATGATAAAGCCATCGTATACATTGGTGTAAATGATTTGAGACATACCTCCCTATTCTGTGAAGAGAGTTATGATGGAGCTCTTGTAATATGTGTCTGAGCCAGGTATGAACATAGCATTGAGCCAGATTCTAATCACCAAGAATGATGCCACAAGATGACAAGTGATAATTGAGTTCAACAATTGGCTTAGCTTCTGGTATCAATAGATTAGGAAGAGATGGCAGACAGTCCTAATGTCTTTGTCAGAGATGTTCTGCACCTCTACCCCAAGACTGTTCATTAGCCAAAACTTTGTCCACCCAGAAGTGCATTTTTTAGGCCTATGTTATTCTTCTTAAGCTTCTTCCAGCATAACTAAACAGAACCTAGATGGCATTAAGTTATTGCTGTCTAGTACTAGGAGCCTTAACAAAAATTTCCACACCCTACATGCACTAATTTTCCAAGGAAATATCAACATGTGCATCGTCACAGAGACCTGATTCAAGACCAGTGAAAGCACTCCATCAGTGCGGGGCTTCAATGCCTATCACACCTGCAGGCATACCATATTAGATAAAGGCACTAAATGCTGAGGTGTCTCCATATTCTTTAAAAACATCTCAACTCCAGACTCACTAGGCACAATAATGACCTGGAACTCTTCCACATCCATGTTACTATGAACAAAATCAGTTATCACATCATAGGATATTACATGTCCCCTTCTATGTCTCTGTCAGCTCATACCTCCCTCCTAACTAGTATGGCATCCCTATGTATTTAGCCAAGCACCATTCTCTTAGGAGACTACAACTATACCTCCATAAACTGAGAGAATTATACATTCCCAAACATGTATGCCCAGAGATTTCTGAACTTCATCAATAAAATCTTTCTGCACTAGTTTATCCAGTCCCCAAGCAGGAGTAATAAAATCCTGGTGCTCTGCTCCTCATCAATTATAATCACCTCACTGGTCAAATCAGATGACACAACACTCATCTTCAGAGTAATTAGTATAATTTACTAATACTGGCTACATTCAAAAGCTCCAGCCACCTCAATAACCACACTTCTTATGCAGGATCCTTTACTGCCAAATTCTATGCAAATGTAAATAGCTGTATGTATGTATTTGTCCCCTTAGAAATAAATACATCACCGGGGGCGTGGCCAAGGATGAACACAGGATAGCAGCAGATTTCTTCAGCTCCACCAATTTCATTCCACTGATATGAATTAATTACT
The DNA here is from genome assembly GCF_019279795.1 of Protopterus annectens. Classification (NCBI taxonomy): domain Eukaryota; kingdom Metazoa; phylum Chordata; order Ceratodontiformes; family Protopteridae; genus Protopterus; species Protopterus annectens. The sequence goes on from NC_056746.1 coordinate 1,491,488,359, forward strand.
TAAAAAATTAATTTTTGAAGTAATTTTCTTTCTAAATATGTTTGTTTTATATAGTTCTTGAACTATATCTAAAAAAGAAAGGAAAGTTTAACAATATTCCTGTCAGAAATCACTTTGGAAATTTTCCTGTCAGTTTATCAGTCTGAAATGAGTTCCAGTAAGACAAATTTTCAAGACTCCAGCATCAAGAAAGAACTTCAGTCTCTGATAACTATAATCCAGCAACTTACTGCTAAGATGGATAAAATGGATACTAAAATTGATACCTTCATAGAAAAAACTACAAAACAAATAGACTTGTTACATATAGACCTGCAACAACAGAAGATCCAGATGACAGGCATAGAAGAAGCTGTGAATGACATGGAAAATAGAATCCAAGAAGAGGAAATCAACATTGAGTTTCTGCTGAAACAAAATACACATTTACAAACAAAGCTGGATGACCTGGAAAATAGATCTAGGCGCAATAACATTAGGATTTTTGGACTGCCAGAAAATATTGAAGGTAACAATATTACTTTTTAACAACATGGCTCCCTAAAACTTTAGACTTACCAGAAGCATTCTCTTTTGGTATCGAAAGAGCACATAGATCTATAGCAAATACTAACTCTAACAAAAACTATCCTAGATCAGTTATAGTTAGATTTCTATCATCTTTTGATAAAGAGATGGTTCTTAAATCTGCTTGGGCTAAACCTCCTGTTAAGATTAATGAGACAACTGTGCATTTTGACAATGACTATTCTTCCTTGGTAATAGCTAAAAGAAAAGTTTTTCTGCCACTAATAAGGGAGCTTAAAAACGCACAGTTTAAAACATACCTTCTGTTTCCTGCCAAGCTAAAAATCTTCCTTCCTGATGGTCCTAAACTTTTTGATGACTTAGACTCTGCTTTACTGTTTATCAAAAAAAATAAGATTTTGGATAAAATAGAGGAAATGGAATGGGCTAGTCCTTCATTAAAGAGACTGGCAACTGAAACTTCGTGGAAGACTTCAGAGAAGAAGAAGAGACTAAAAACAAATGATTTGTTCTATGTTTTTTTTTTTTTTTCTCTCATCATTTTACTTCATTATTAATCTTTTTAAATATAGTTCCTGCATTTCCAGAAAGCCACAAATATTCTGAAAAGATTTAATCAAAGTTATTCTCTGTGTGCAAAGAAATGTTTTGTTTCATAACCAGTCAAAATATCTGAGGAACTAATAACAAGCTATTATTCAATTTGTTTCTCTTTCTGAAAAGAGAAGTAAGGTCAGTAATTTGATACATTTTTTTCTTTTTTCTCCTTTTCTTCTTTTCTTTGTTTAAACAATGACATTCTATTTAGATTATGTAGTGGGTAAAGGGTGGGGAGGGCAGGGAGAGAAGAGTAATGAAAATATGATAAATGGAATAATAACATATTTATTCTTTGTAAAAGTTTATATGTTCTTCAAATGCTATTCCTAATTATACTTTCTTGATTATACTGCTTATGCTTGTTTGTAAATAATCTGTCATGCTTTAACTAATAATAATTAGAACTAAATAATAGTAAATAATATGTTTTATTTTTAACTCTATTAATATAAACAGTAAGTAATATTCCATTGTATATACTTCTTATAGCTTTCTCTTACATTTGTTTTATTTCTGCTTTACACTCTTTTATTTTCTACTCTTTTTTTCTTTTCTTTATTCTTTCTCTTTATTTTTTTCATATTAATATATAGAAATGCTTTTGATCATATAGACACAGTAAATAATAAGATTTGCATAAAAATTGAGTTGGGACAAAAATATTGAGTTTTATTACTTATTAATAACTTTGGGCTTAATTTCACTTACATAGAGGCTGTAATAACCTGTAAAATACATCGCTGAAGGTTTTGTCATGTTTAGATGCATTTACACTGCTAAATGAATGTTTGTCACTAGTTTTAACAAGTTTCCGCCAAGATGTTAAGGGAGACAATCTGGGATGTGGGCTACCTCATGAACAGTGTCCTCGAGTTGTTTCAAAAGCTTCAACTCTCAGAATTCTCACAGAGAAGCTGAAAGCAGTCAATCTGACCTTTGACCCAGATATCACACTGACACATCGCAGATTCAGGAAGAACACTCTACCAGGAAGTAGAACTGATGCAAATGCGACTATGTGAAGGAAAATTAACTCTTTAACATTTAAATGTGAGTTATTTTATATAATTACTTAAATATCTATGTTATAATTCACAAAATATGTCAGTTATAATGATTTTAAATGATGCAGTTTCTTGTAGTAAGTAAATGTCTTATTTTAGAAGGCATAGAAAATTAAACATTTATTCAAGTGTTTTTGAAAATCTACTTGACTGCAGCATACTAATCTGTGTTAGAAACTTATGTTCCAAGCATATACATTACTATAACTCATTTAATTCATCTGATTGACAAGCATAAATAACTTTATAACTCTATTCTGGAAGAAATTGTCATGTGATATATTTTAAAGCAGTAGTATAGACATACAAAATACAGATGCCTTTTTTTTACAATAATGCAAGTGTTTCTGAGAATTTGCATAACTATGCAGTATGATTTATAACAATTTCTGAAAATATAATATTTTATTCTATTGACAATAATGAGTATGGGTAAAATGCTCATATACAAGCAATTCAAGGTTTTTTTTGGAAGCTGTTGACTGCATTTACATGACAGAAAATAGATGCATCTTAATATATGTAATGTCTGAACCATATTAGCCAAAGTTTTTGATTTAAATGAATGTTGGAACACATACTTTGAATAAATTAATATGTAAATATGCCTTCCTTTTTTTTTTTTTTTTTTTTCTTCTCTCTCTTTCTTTCACTCTCTCTTCCTCTTTCACGTCTTTTATTTCTCTCTCTCCTCTTGGTTCCTAATATCAAGATTATTTGAATGTTATTTGAATACAAGTGTATTATATTACATAGATGTATATAGTAGTATGAATAGTTTTTTAAAAAAAAAGTTTATTTTAGTTTATATGATGCTGTTTTATCAAATGTGTAGTCTTGTCTTGCTAGATAATTGAATTGAAAGCTGTTAATTTAAGTTAAATATAACCAGTATTAAATTGATAAGGTGGTAGCTGAGGTAATGCTGCTTAGGGTAGGGGGTTAACTTGAGTGGTAAATACTACTCTAAGTTGGAGTTTTTAACTCCAGGCTGGAGGCAAGGTTTAATCCTTACATTATTTTCACTTGTTCATTGTTATATGTATATAGTTTTGACATCCACAATATATTTTGTACACTCATTGTCACTACAAACAAAATTGAATCCTGTACAAAATCCCATAAGAGATTCAATAAATACAGCTATATTTAAAGGTACACCTAAAGGAGGAGATGTAACATTACTACATTACTTATGTTGTTATATGTTATTTTGATCATAAGATTCTTAAGTTTTAAAAATGCCAAATGACATCTTTAAAAGGAATTTCTTTAAACATTAATGGATTGAATAATCCATGTAAAAGGGCAAGCCTAATAAGATACATTAATTTACATAAGGCCAACTTAGTCTTCCTGCAAGAAACCCATCTCTTGAAAAAAGATATTGATAAACTAGCCACAAACAAATATACAGTACTGGTTAGTTCAGAGCACACTCAGAAAAAAAGAGGAGTGGCTATTTTATGGAATAAAAGTATGCCCATTCCTAAAACCATTAAGTCTTATCAGGATGACAAAGGAATGTTTTGTATGGTTACAATACAAATTAATGGGAAGACTTACACTTTAATTAATGTATATTGGATACCTGGAATTGGTATTAATACAGTGAAACATCATCTTGATAACATCATATCATTCTCTATAGGAGATATTATTTTAGCTGGTGACTTTATTTGTATACTACATGAAAGTGATACTACCACTATAGGAAAAGAAGAATTACATCTAATGCAAAACATTTAAATGATTTTGCTAATTCTTATCATTTGAATGATATTAATAATCAGATAGATTCAAAATCATTACCATACACCTTTTTTTCTAACAGATACAAAACTTATTCAAAAATAGATAGGGTCTTTATTTCTAACCAGATGGTAACAGATTTAATTAATTCCAAAATCATTTCATGTCCTATATCTGATCATAATTCAATTGTTTTTGAATTCATGATAAAAATACTCATAATGTTCAGATCAAAAGGATACCAGCATACTTAACTCAACTAAAAGACTATAAAGAATATATACTTTCAGAAGTAAAACATTTTTAGACATAAATAATACTCCTGAAGTCTCCATTGTCTATGTTTGGGATGCCTTAAAATCATATCTATATGGACAAAGTATCAGATGGTATAATAATAAAAGGAAATCTTGGGATAAGGAATTGTTAGATATTCAAAGTAAATTAGACTCTTATAAACATAATAATAAAGAAAATATTATGGACAAGAAAGTTATTGAAGAAATAAACAAACTAAATGAGAAATACAAAGAAATTTTAACTCATAAAGTTAAAATAACTTTAGAGAAATACAAGTTTTGTCTTATTCAATAAGCCCCAAATACTTACATAGACTTAAAAATAAAACAAAAGGTTGAATAAACAAAACCATATCAAAGAAATCTTTTCTCTAAGGAAAAGAAAAATGTTTCTAGTATACCAGAAATACTAGATGAATTTAGAAATCACTTTCACAAAATTAACCATAATAACATTAACATGGAACCTAAAGATAAAATAAAGGAGTTTATAACCACAAACATGAATAAAAAGCATAATAAACAACAGATTAAACTATTGGACAAAAGTATTTCATATACAGAGGTTATTACACAAATAAATAAGCTTAAATCAAACAAAGCACCGGGTAATGATGGTATTATACCAGAGATATATAAAATCCTTTCTAAAAGTACATATTCATTAATACATAAGGTTTTATTTTGTCCCAAACTGAGTTAATAACCCCCATCTTGGCAATATACATTTATTTCGCCAATTTTAAAACCTAATAAAGATCCAACTAGATGTACTTCATATCGGCCCATCTCATTACTTAATGTTGATTATAAAATGTTTATGAATATTTTTGCTGATAGATTGAAGACAATCATCCCGGCATTATAGCTATAGATCAGACAGGCTTCATTGTAAATAGAAATACTTTTGATAATATAAGAAGAACTTTAACATTAATTGATTTTGCAAATAGGAAAAAGAAAGATTTAACACTTATTAGTCTTGATATAAGTTCAGCATTTGATTCAGTAAGTTGGGACTATCTGTTTACCTTACTGAAGTGCACAAACTTCTCAGATGCATTTGTAAATCTAATTGAGCATTTATACAAAGGAACATTGGCTTATATTAAGGTAGGAACATATGTTTCACAAAAATACCCATTTTAAAGGTACAAAACAAGGATGTCCACTTTCTCCACTATTATTCACTTTAGTAATGGAGCCTTGGGCTAATTTGATCAGAAACAGTACTGACATAGAGGGTTTTGAAATAGATGAAAATACAACATCCAAAATTCAACTTTTGCAGATGATGTTCTAATTACATCAGCAGGATCTAATTCTTCTATGCAGTCTCTATTTGATAAAATGATGAATTTTAAAAGTATTTCTGGTTTAATATTCAATGAAGAAAAACTAAAATACTACCTATATATACATGAAAAAATATTCTCATTAGTGATTTTACTAAATATGTACCCAATTCAGGTCAGATAACTTATTTAGGTATAATACTATCTAAAGATATTAAATCTATTATATATAATAATTATAATACCTGTTTTCTTAATATACAAAATCTTTTTAATACCTGGAATAATATGTTTTTACTATGGAGGAGAGACTTACAATTATTAAAATGATAATATTCCCCAAGATTTTATACTTAATACAATCAATAATACTTCCACCTACAAAAATAATTATCAAGAAACTGAATACACTAATGTTAAATTTCCTATGGGCACCTAATAGACCTAGGATTGCATTAAAGAAACATACTAATAGCTGGTCTCAAGGGGTATTTCTTTTCCAGACTTTAATTTATATACTATCTCTTCTATTGTAAAAGTTATTACTTTATTAATAGATCAGTCATATGTCGCAAAATGGAAAGATTATTGGGAGCTAATTAGTATGCACTTCATGAAAATCTCCTTAACACATAAAACTATGATTGTAAATAACTCCATGTTATGGTTACTAAAGGAATTTTGTACTTCACCTATTACACCTAAACATATGGTTTGTTACCCATTAAATATTATTATTAGCTATCGTAACTTTATATTCATGCACCCTAAGTATAGGGAATGGAATTTTATTATATTCCCTATAATGTATACTCAGGGTATGCTTTTGTCATCTACTTCTGAAGGAACTCATTTAGCTATAGATAATGATCTAAAGTACTGGTATCAGTTGATATCTGATAATAAAGTTAAAAATCTAGATTTCTTAAAACAAGAATTTGATCTAAGAGAAATTTGCTGGTTAGAGGTTCAGACCTTTAGACAACATCTCATTAATAAAATAGATCTAATGTCTATAACAGTTAAAGAATCTATTCCAACACTGATTGATTACTTGATATGAAATTTACAACATAAAGTTTGTGATAAAGGTAAACTTTCATACATACATAAAATTATCAGACAAGAAACTTTTTACAGTGTAGATACATACTGGAATTATTTCACTTCTATTAATGGGGACCCACCAAATCAACAAGATAAACAATATATATTGGAATCTGCCTATAGAACTACGTCTTCCATTGTCTGGAGACTTTATACATGGAAATTTTTACATAGATCTTTTTATACACCTTTGATGATGAATAAAATAAATAATAAAGATAATCTATGTAAGAGATGTAATGTAGAAATTAATGCTGACTGGGCTCATATGTTTTATGACTGTATAAAATTGAAAGAATACTGGAAGTCAATTAATGAATTTTTGCAGGCTCTTTTTACAGATAATTTCATTATTTCTAAATCTCTTATATTATTCAATGCACCTGTACCTCAAAGTGTTAAAAATGTTAAGCTTCCCTTGTTATGGTCTATTCTAGCAGTGGCTAGGAAAATAATAACCAGAAATTGGATTTCAGATACACCTCCTTCGTTCAATGAATTTAAAAATGTTATGAATATAGTGTGCCATATGGAAATAAACACATTTAGGTCAAGAACAACTAGAAAAACATCTTATTATATTGTATGGGATAATTTACAAAATTTGTTAAAAAAATCCTAATTTCAATAGCATGGTATTTTAGTTTAATTAATTGATCTGATTGTAGTGGATGTCTTTGTAAATACTTTAGTTGTTTTGTTGAATGTTATAATCATATCTATTTTTAATTACTTGTATAACATTGTTATGATATTTCTCTTGTATGTTAAAACAATAAACCTGTTTTGAAAAAAATAAATAAATAAATACATCACCATATTCAAAAATAAGCCTAAGCAGTGGACCGATAACATAAATAAGGTCTATAATAAAGCTAAAAGACTCATTGCATGCAAAAATAAATCTGAATTTCAAGAAGACAAAAATGCTCTTGCTAAACTAAGGATCCTGATCAAATCAGCCAAAGCCAGATATGAAGTAAAATCAGCCACCTAGGCAAAATATAACCACAGTGTCTTCTGCAACTCTGTCAGAAAACTCAGAAACATTGCCAAGCATGGTGCAGAGTTAATAGTACATTATATTACATAGTTAGATCCAGAGGCCATAGCCAATCTGCTGACCAACAAATTCAGTTCAGACTTCGTCCCCTCTCCCCTCCAGTATTCTCAGATTGAATACCCTTATCTACACTGCTCCCCAGATCTTCCAAGAACAAGTTCTCAAGACACTGTCTAATGAAAAACACTACATCCTGAGGCTGAATAGCATACCAGGCTGCCTACTAGTTAGCCTGAAACATGATTTGTTAGATCCCCTACACAGACTATTCAATACTAGCCTCCAAACAGGCTTTGTGCTGTATAAATGACATACAACAAGAGTCATTCCTCTGCACAAAGGTGGGACTTTGGTATACCCAGGTAATTTTAGACTCAAGCCTGACCAATTTCATCTGTAAGACTATAGGAAGGATCATTACAAGACTAATATACAGGGACATAGGGATCCTTCTGACTCTAGACCCGACTCAGTTTGGATTCATCAAAGGCAGTTCCTGGCTATACATACTGGTTCCACTCTTTGAAAAAGTTATTGAGGAAATAGATGAGGGTAAATTAGCACACACTGCATTTCTGGATCTTGCAAAGGTGTTCAATGCCATCCTTCCCTTGGGCATCATAGATAAGCTCCCCAGCAAAATGCTAGCCACTATGTAACTCATTGGATAGCAAACTGGCTCACAAATATTACCCTGGAAGTAAGGGTTGGTGGCTGTACCTCCACCAAAAGACTTGTCATTAATAGAGTAGAGTGACCCAGAGTTCAATCCTTGGGTGACTTCTGTTTGGCATTTACTTCTCAAAGGTCAAAGCCAATGTTAATGGTTGTGGCTGACCAAGGCTGCAGATGATTGCAAGCTTGGTGCTATCATAAACTCCCCAGAGGACATGAGAATCTTAAAAGAAGGCTTGTCCCAAACTAACAGTTGGTGGCAAACTCATGGATTAAAGCTTAATGCCAAGAAATATATAACTGCATTCTTTGGCAAACATGACTCCCCTCTTAACTGTCACACTGACAATACCCCTCTTAAAATTGAGCCTTTAGTTAGAGATCTGTGCACCTATGTGGACAATGAGCTGTCCTTCTATCACCACATATCCACTAATGAAAAGAAGTCCTTTATCATTGTGCAGCTTACATCTAAGAGTTTGGTGTCAAGATCCAAAAACACAATTGTTCTACTGTACTCAGCACCCATAAGGTTGATCATTGAGAGCACAATTCCCCTTTCAATATATACCAGTCCAAACACCTGTCACAACTGGAATGACCACAATGCGTTCTCACAAAAAAAATAAATAAATAAATAATAATCGAGGGAACAAATTACAAAAACTATGCAGACTTGTTTAATGGCCTTCTTGGTATAATACAGGCTACTGAGAGTTCCAACAGACCTTATTTTATCAATTATTACACATAAGAAAATCTGGTGGTGTCACAAACACCTACTTATGGGACTTATATCTTCACTGCAAATACAGAACCTGCTGGAGGGATAGATATGTATCGAAGAGAATAACACTTCTATACAAATTTTCCACTCAACATTAAACAGCATATTTCCTTTAAACTATTCAAGTGTAATTTGAACAAATGGATGGTTAACTACAAATTCACCACCGGTATAGCACCACTGGCTCTCATGGATAGGGGAAATATTTAGTTTCCCCAATATAAACTTGTGCAACCCACCTTTTGATAATCATATTTCAAAATAAAAAGTGCTGATAAGTACCACTGGATGCACAGCTAGGCTTCTTAAAAGACTCACAGTAGCCTAGTAAGTACCTATGAACATAGATTGAGGCAGACTACTACTACAAACTATGAAAATATGTACTGTAAAGGATATTGAGAAACGGGGTGGGGGGTGTACACACAGGAAGTGTAAATGCACTTCATGTATAAGTTTCCTTATAATTTTGTAGATACTTTACTTGAAAGTACCACAAACACTCACCAATTGACCACTGATGTTAAAGTACACAACAGGGGAAAAATAAATATACAGCCATCAGCATTTGAAACCTCAAAGGCAATTTGCTAACGTGTGCTACTTCTACAATTACAACAAAACCTGCTTGCACACACAGAGGTATAGCAACAAACAATCATACTGCTACTTTTCAACTACAAAACTTAGCAGAAAATTGGCACTGCTGGAAAAAACTTATAGTCTAGCAGACCACAGCTACACTAGGACAACAGACTCATATAAGCCTTACTGCAACAGAGTTGCTTATTTACAATAGTGCTAACATGTAAACCTGTACTAGATGAACTGGGTGTCCTCACCTCGGTGCTCCATTCACCTCCTCCTGTACAGATATGCATTCCTGTTATAGCCTTTGGGACTTTGAACAGAGAGAAACAGGAGTGCATAAGATATTTTACTTTATTTAACATTTGTTGACTGGGAAAGTCCGACTAGGTTCCACAGATCCTGTTTTCAGCGTTGGCCCGGGGAGAAATGCTCCAGAAGCATGTCTTTAGAATGCGGGAGGAAACCGGAGTACCTGGAGGAAATCCACGCAAACACAGGGAGAACATGCAAACTCCACACAGAAGGCACCCCAGCCGAGAATCAAACCGGAGAACCTCTTGCTGTGAGGCAACAGCATTAACCGCTGCACCACTGTGCCACCTGAGATATGTGAATGGGAATGCACTGGCAGTTTTTATGCACAGGTTAGACAAGGGTTACTGAGTACATTAGAAACAGAAGTGTATAAGATATGTGGATGGCACACTGTGGCAGGTTGTATGTGAAAATAAGACAATGATTATTTACAGAATATTGGTGGTTCTTCAGCTCTAACCTAAACCTCCCACTAACCAATGAACTCAGCATAGCATTACCTCATGGTGGCGACATTGCTCACCTATATGTAGGATGATCACTGCATGTGAGACAGCTTATGCCAAAACATTCCAAGCCTTGGTATTATATCAGGGCCTTCCTATCCAGCCTCCAGTAAACAGCAGCTGTAGTCACAGTGGTGGAAGAAGAGGAATATTCTAGATTCCTCTACACACCACCTCTTTGCCCTAAAAGGTGTGCTGTCTTCTTCTGAGGATATGTTGAGTTTCTGAGAGGCTGCAGGTAATTATGGCAGGTACCTCACAGCCAGAGAAGTAATCTGTTTTGACAAGTAGTATACAATGTTAGTTACCTCATTAATGAGAACCATGACTGGACAGCCTAATACATGTACTGTATTACATATATTTGTTTGAGCGTTGCACTGTGAGGTGCGAAACATGGTAGCCCTGCTTATATACAATTAATATAACATAAAGTACAGAGATTCCATTTCTGAATTAGTTGTGAAATTACACAGACCCCTCCCCTGATGCCATACAGTAAACATGGCATTCCAAGTGCTGCCTACAGGTGCTTAGCCATGTGCATAATGTTATGCAGAAATCTGGACAAAGTCTATATCAAGTCAGCCCAACATGGACATTGAGATATTCCAAAACAGAACCAGTATTTAGTTGAGCCCTCATTTTCATAATCATGGCATCCCACACCTGAATCTGCACAATATAAGTGTGGGGGAAGGTAGTGAGCCTCATCACCTCATCACTCCAGAAAAGAATTCATAGAGCAGCATTGTGTAAACCTGTAACAGGTAAACATTCTATAGGTGGCTTAGTGATATTATATCCCAGCTTCTACCAGGTAAATTCCACCTTTTCAACATCACTTTTTCAAGTATGTTAGTTGCTGTGTTGCTTAACTGCATAAAATAGTAGCTTTGCCATCACTTTTAAGACTTAATGAACCAATGTAGGGAGTGTGTCTGTACAAGCCTAAGGCAATGGTTCTGCAGAAGGATATTTAATCCTAACAGGAAACATACTAATCAGCAAGTACCAAGAGCACATGTGAATACAGTCAGGCTGGAATTGACTTAGTATTTTATGTGACACTATTGCCAGCATGGATTCTAAGTATACTACATGTTCAAATGTCTGTTTAACAATGATAGGAATCAATGTTACCATACTGATTTAAATATACTGGCTGTGGGAGTGGGGGTGATATTTTTCAGTAATGTTATGGATCTAAAATTAGGTAAACAACCTACATAGAAAAATATGACTGTCCGAAACACCAACAATATGGTATACATACAAGGAGTAAAATAGTGTGGTAAAGGGGTGCCAAAGAAAGGACAGCTAACAAAAAAGCACTATTCTGCTGGGAAACATAGTCAAAAGTCAAAATACTCAGAGGCAAACAAAGATGTGCTACTTCAATCACCCTGTCTCCATAGCTGAAGACTCTTTGGAGCATGATGCTGCCAACCAGGCCTGCTGAACCTTGTGATGGGCATTAATGTTGTCAATGGCCAGGACCTTAAGTATGAAATAGTTTGCTGCAGGGCCACTGACATTAATCATTCAACAGAAGAAAAAGCTGTTCACCTGGCACAGGAGTGGTAGGTTAATAGTAGGTGAGCATTGGTCAGGCCATCTCTGATGGAGATGGGGGAGATTCTGGCCTCTGTCAAAGTCAGTGAAATTTTCAGAAAGTCACACAGTGTAGTGCTTCGCACTCATGTAGAGCTTCACCTTACTCCATCCATATCCATTGAAAGTACCCCAGGTATGTAGCGGCCTTCCTATATAAAGGTACAATTTCTTTCCTTTGTCCCATTACTCACTGGCCAACTTAGTAAAGCTGTCTGCTTTGATTTATATGGGCAAATTGGGGATTCACCTTGCCTGCCAACTGTACAAGGTATGGTAATTAAATGTTGGGTTTGAAATCAGTAGTATTTCTGCATCTGATTTCACTGCATGCATCTGGTGCTGTGTTATACTTACATTGGATATTATGTTTTGCTGTGTTCACAGATGATTCTTTACCTGGTACAACCATTGTAAAATTGCCAACACATGATATTGGAGGCTCTGCAATCTCTGTTGATGATGGTTGTGGTGAACAGTTGTCACAGTCAGGGACTATAAGGTGTGTGAATTATAGCTGTCAACTGCCCAGATTTTTGCAGAACATCCAGATTTTTGCCTCATATGTTTGGTATGTTCATCATAAAATTTGTATTTTCTGGCAAATCACTGAAGATTGAAGTCACTAAATAATGACATACATTTCCAGGATCATATAGCATGGCACCTCCAAATGAATCCAGACAGTGAAAGCATGTCTTCAGCAGCCCAAGCATGCACTCTGCAGTGAATCTTTTTTGCAAAAGGATGTAATTGTACCCCTGCTTTGCCTCATTCTGTGGATTTCTAATAGGTGTCATCAGCCAGGGTTCCAGGCCATATCTGTCATCTCACATGAGATGGCCCTGGAGGAAGTGTCCCTTTCTCAATCCATTGGTACAGGTCAAGATAACATCCTGGGTTACCTGCAGACATATTGTAGGTGATACCCTGTGCATTACAGACCACCTCACTGCTAATGGAAAGATACCCTTTGTGGTTCATGTCACAGTTCCACAGGAGGGGACTTTTACTCAATGTGGGTACAATAAATGTCCCCTAGTACGTCTGCAAAACAGGCTTTATCATAGAAATCACTTGTAATGTTGCTCTCCTCTCTGATACATGGGAATCACATAATACCTCTCCACATGCAGTATCATGGCATGAAATGGAGTATTCTTGAGGCAGATGCCTGAGATACCCCTACTGTGAACCCAGTTGGTCACTGAAACTTCTCTGCAGTTAGTATACATAAAGATACACATATCCACTGGAATAGGTACTCTATGAATCCCATGAAACAGCAGATGAAGCTAACATATGTCCACAATGTCCTGCATGGTGTGCCTATCCGCACAATAGTAGTCCATAATGTTAGTGTCATGGGGTACATGAAATATTAAATGCAGCTGAATGATTTAGCAATTCTAAGGGTGACAACATGCATCACTGTGACTTATATTTCTAATAAGAGCTTCTTGCAGATGCAATTTAACTTGTGCTGTGGCAACCTTAATATATTTCTAAACTATGTCGTCATGAACACAGACATTTAGCTCTGTCATTAACACTGGTATTAGAGCTCCAGATTAAGCACTTTATACATTTTTCAATTGCTCAACCATCTTGATTTACCTCATTTACATACACAGCACTGCTCATTTTACTAATTTTGCTCATTACCATATGATTATGTGTCCATTAACATATATCATGGCCAGTCCTGCTGCTCAACATGCACCTTTGACAGTATGTGTATCTCTCTGAATTGTACACACCCTGTGCATGGTTGTTTGTTGTGTAAGATTGCTTACCACAAAGTGGATAAGTTTTCTGAATCCCAGGGAGAGACTGAATGAGAATGTGAACCTCAAAAAGCTATAGAAGCTTTCTTGAGCAGTGTAGCAGTTCACAGCTGTATTTACTACTGACAGTCCATACACATACAGAAGTTTCATTGAGACGCCAGCACATAAAGCAAAGCAGTATCCTGACCCAAATTAAACAAAACATGGATGAATAATAGATGGACAATCATAAATTCACTCCAGGTCTGGCCCCTCAAGTCCTTATTAAAAGGGGTCAAAACTATGTATAAATTACTCTACCCCAAAGTCTCATTGGAGGAGGTTGAAACTTAATTCATGATGATGCTACCTGTTTGTACTACGTGGAGAAGACCTTTATTCTTAGTTGACTCTCCTTTGTGTGTATTTTATTTCCCAAAGTGTAACTTGTAATGGTTTTTTACATTCGCTCCTTCAATAAAATGCTCTTTAAGCATGCAGTTACACACACGACTGCCCCCTCAGTATAATGCTCCTTAAACGTATATCTCATATACAACTGGTTGAGGTTTATACCTTCCTCGTGGAGACGCTAGCTGTTTGTACCTAATACTGTTTAGTTTACTTAATTTGACACTAAGATATGAGTATTTAAGTAGCTACAACTTTAAGAAGGATTATTCTCTCACAATTTAAATGCATCTGAACGCTATTATTGCACCCACGTGGAGTCACTAGTAATTGTCCACATGGTGCCAGTGTCTGGTGTTTAACTGTGCTCCTCTCATAAGAACATCAGTAACCGCGGCTTATTTTATCTTCGAGTGTTATATTTTCAGCCTTCACAATTAGCATTATTAATCACATAGCTTATTCTCTTTTACTCTTAAAACCTCTTACCTAAATGCTTCTCTAGTGACTTGCCAAATTGTGCATAGTGGATTTATCTTAGCATTTAAGGGGAAATACTTTACTTGAGTAGGTAATGGTAAAGGTGCCTGAGATTTTAAATCAATTTCATTCCCGCCTCGAGGCTTCATTGGCCCCTGCCTTAATCTGTGATGTAAGCAGTAGATAGAGTAGTGTGTTTAAAGAGTACTACTCTCTATTTATTTTTAGTAATTTGTAAATTTACGGGGACCTGCCTCACAACTTAACATAGGTGTAAGAGCTTTAATTTCAGCTGCACCGGTCTCGTAAAGGTATTAGTGGTTCCAGCTCAGGTTCTAGCTCTGACTATAGATAGCGTAGTGCAGTCACATAGCTAGCTAACACTATCTAATTAACTTTGCTTATACTTATCAGTAGTGTGCATTAAACTAAGGACAAAGTTTTTAGCCTTCTTACATCTTTGTGTTTTTATATGATATAGGAGAAACCTCTGACCAATTATTAATTTCAGAAGTAGTTTCAGCCTAAACACTTACGTTTTACT
The DNA here is from genome assembly GCF_019279795.1 of Protopterus annectens. NCBI lineage: Eukaryota > Metazoa > Chordata > Ceratodontiformes > Protopteridae > Protopterus > Protopterus annectens. The sequence continues at coordinate 1,491,503,759 of NC_056746.1, forward strand.
TTTGTGTCTGCCTTTAACTCAGGACTCTGTACTTAGATTGTTTTCATGATGTAGGTGACACCTCTGTTTTCTTAATTTATTCCAGAAGCAGAGCATCAGCCTATTCCCCGTGAGTGCCTTTACTGCTAGGGTTTATGGGCAAGGAAGCGTGTAGCCCATTCTGTTATTGGTGTTAAATTGTTTATCATTAGTCTATGACTTTATTTGACTAAACTGACATAATCAGCAATAATCGTGTAGCAAATGCTTCTAATTACCTGTGTTATTTGACTTTACCCTCTTTTAATGCTGTTAGGCAAAGTGTGTCTTGGCTATTATTGTCTACTTATTGAGAAATATACAATGTAGTATTGTATCACGCATCATATGTCATTTTTATATGTTCCTATATTTGCTTAGCATATGTTGTTTATTTATTGAAATAAAGTCAATTTCTTATCCACTGTATCTGTTTTTTTTCCTCACTTTCTATTGCAAGAAGTACCCAGCTCACTAAGATCCATATCCTGTCCTTGGAAACGGACTCCTCTGACTGGAAGGCTAAGGACCCACTCCAATCTGATGTTTCACCATAACATCTACTATCCTGCTCCCCAAAAGCTTTAAAAGGCAAGCAAAACAGTATGTTTGTATCCCAACCTAATAGTATATTCTAGAATTGTTACAACTAATTTGTGGTGGCTAATACGTTGCTTTTAAGCCAGGATAGCTTGCAGCCATTCCCCTATAGACTGAGTACCCTTCCTCCATACTAGCATAGTACCTTACTTCTAGCCTCTTAGATTCTAATCCCTGGCCTGTCCTCTCCCTCTTAGCATATTCTACTGTAATTCAGAGCTTTTCCACTTGGTGGTATCCTTACCCAGCCCTACCTCCCACTTAGTTTGCCTCCCACCTCTTTACCTAGTCTTTTCCATTCCTTTGGACAAGTTTCTTGTTAAGAATTCTCCACTTCATCTTTTTAACTAATCTATTGCACTCCACTTAATCTTTTTAACTATTCTGTTTAACCTACCAAACCCCCTTCTTTCCTCCTCCCACTTAGCCCCAACCTCTCTACTCACCTCTAACATTACTTTACCATATATTTTAAGCTTTTTCACTGATTATTCTTCTTAACATTCCTCCTTCTCTTGTCTCTATCCCCTCAGTTCCCCCTGTGGGCTCACTTCACTACCCTACCCTACCCTACCCCCAAATCTCACCCACCCCCAGTGGTCCTAGACTTATACTTCCTTACCACACCCTCTTCCCCATCCTACCAATCAGACATCCCCTCCACTCTGAATAATTTGAACCACACCCCTCCTCATACCTAGCCATTTACAAATTCCTTCCACTTAGATAAACTGAACATATCCTTTACCTCTCTACTTGTCCTATTCTAATCCTACCTCTTTAAATGACTTTAATCCATACTTAGATCATGCCAACAGCAACTTGCACTACCCTAACCAATCTACTGCTCATTACCCCACTCATACTTGTTCTTACCTCAGCCTACCTACTTTCCTCCTTTGAAAACCTGACTCATTCTCAGCTTCACTACCCTCCTAAACAAACAACCACACAGACTCTTACTTTCTCCCACAATCATATAAATATCACAGCCATACCTAGCTATCTGCTAGCCAAATGCCATAGATTCACACACATTAAATGTAATAATCTTACAGTAAGGAAAGTTAAATATCCAATTAGTAATATACATAATCCCACACTAAAACTAAAAAAAACTCTCCTTAAAAGATGGTGACATCCATCCTAACCCTGGCCCAACATATGTCTTAACTATAGAATCTCATAGTACCAATCCCTCTATCCCACCTATCCTTACTAGACTTCCCAATTCACTGCTTTTAGTACATCTTAACATCCGCAGCTTAAACAACAAAGTCACCCATCTCCATGCTCTCTTAGATGTTCATTCCTTTGACATCTTATGTCGGACAGAAACATGGTTAAAACCTGCAACTAAAGATAATGAAATCATCCCTCCAGGATATAATATATTGAGACAAGACCGCATAAAGTGCAAGGAAGGAGGAGTAGCAATTCTATTTAAATATGGGCTACAAATCACCTCTTTACCTTATAACCCACCTCTGGATAATACTGCAGAAGTCCTTATTTCCAGACTTCACTCAACCCTAGTAAATCCTTATACATTATCTGTATCTACCTACCTCCTGGTAATAACACTAATATAATAGATGAGATCCTAGGCCGGGTGTCAACAACGTACACACAAGAAACAATAATACTAGGGGACTTTAATATTGATTGGAAGTGTTTCAATACTGTAAATCCTAATTCCCATATTAATCTTTATGGTTTCTCTCAAACCATCAACTCCACAACCAAAATTAATAAACCAAACAAAAAAGAAATCACCTTAGATTGGATTCTTATTAATAAACATCACCAAATTTATAAGGTAGGAACCTTACCTGATGATGTAAGCGATCACTCATCACTCATTGACCTACATTATCAGGCAAAAAAATGACATTTCCAACCCCCCCTCATATAAGATCTCACGGACCACCAAACACTTTAACCCTGTGCTATTCCAAAGCAAACTGAGTGCTTGTGACTGGAACCCTCTAAAAATGCTCCCACTTGAAGAGGCTGTTAAATACTTCAACTCTAAATTCTTAACCATCCTTGATCAACATGCTCCTAAACTCTCTATTAGAATCAAGTCGAAACCAGCCCCTTGGTTTTCAAAAGAAACCAGGCAAAAAATCCTACTCAGAAACAAATCTTGGATGAGGTGGTGAGCTACAAAAATCATCTCAGAGCAGCAAACTTTTAGGCAATTGAGAACTATAACAAAAAAAGCCATACTTGCAGACAAAATGAACTTCTACTGTAAACTACAGAAAATCCACCAAAATAATCCACAAAAGTTCTGGGCAAGTCTCAATAAAATCCTTCAACCAGGTCACTCTAGTTCTCCAACCCCACTAGGGGCCCGTCTTAACACTCCCCATCAAATTGCCAATGCCTTCAATACCTTCTTCACAGAGGCCATACAATCTCTAGCCACTCAGCTATCCCCAGGTATCTCAAACCTTTCTACCCCCATTCCTAGATTACTCCCTACTTTCCAACTACAACCCATTTCTACTACCTTCATCTTTAAACTTATCCAAAAACTTAGGCCTTATACTCCTTCTGCTGACCAGATACCTTTTGAATATGTACCAATAGCTGCAAAATCTGTAGCCTATCCTATATCCATCTTTATAAACAGAACCATTATTGAGGGAACTATCCCAGCCATCTGGAAAATCTCTCACATTATTCCCCTACACAAAGGTGGTAACTCAAATGAATATTCGAACTATCGGCCCATAGCCCTTCTATCACCCTTAGAAAAAATTATGGAAAAACATATTAATCGTCAGATTTTAGACCATTTAATTCAACAAAACATACTAGCTAATAGCCAAGATGGCTTCAGGCCATTTCACAGTACCACCACTGCCCTTTTATCCTTCACCAATTACATTAATAAAAAACGTAATAATAACATCCTCTCTTCAGCACTCTTCATTAATCTCTCAAACATTTTTTATATGGTAAACCACCCTCTCCTAATAAATATTCTCAAATCCCTTTCTCTTGACACTCAGGCTGTACAATGGTTCAATTCCTACCTCAGCAATAGGCAGCAGGCAGTGCTCTGGGAGCACAACCTATCATCACACCTGCCAGTCACCCTTGGAGTCCCTCAGGGCTCCATTCTAGGTCCTCTCCTTTTCTCACTTTTTATCAATGACCTCTACTTAGCTATTCCTCAAGCTACCTGTATTCAATATGCTGATGATTCTACACTCATATGCTCAGCCAGTTCCTCTTCAGAACTCCAATCCCTGACTCAGAAAGTATTTAACACAATGGAGACATGTTATTAAAATGTTGTCTCCTCTTGAATCCCCAAAAAACTAAGCTCATACTCTTTACTCCTACCAGCAAGTCCTCCCCTATAGAATTCTTAGTAATATTTAACAATGGCACCCTCATATCCCCTGACTCCACCACCAAACTCTTGGGAATTACAATAGATAATAACCTTACCTTTGATAGCTATATTAACAACACTATAAAAACAGTTAACAGAAAAATGGGCCCCCTATACAGGATTAAATCCTTCCTGACTCCTATAGCTAGAACCACAATTGCCCACTCCCATCTAATCTCAACTCTTCTTTATGCCTCACCCATAAATATTAACCTGAAAAAAAATAATCTTCTCAAATTAGCTAACTCCTACAACAACATTGCCAGATTTGCCACTGGGAATCCCTTTAGAACTCACCACTGTCAGAATCTAAAGCAGCTAGGTTGGCTCAAACTACAAAACCAACTCCAACTCTCTCAGCTTACCATTGTCCATAAGATCCGAAATCAACCTAACAACACTCCTATACTTTCTAACCTCATTATTCCCTACAAAAATTTTAATACCTTACGCTCTTCAAACAAACCTCTAGTTAGTATAAGCAAGGCCAACAACTTGGCAGGGGATTCTCTGTTCTCAAACACTGCTGGAAAAAACTGGAACCTACTACCTAATGAACTCACTTCACTTACCTCCCTACCCCTCTTTAAACAAAATCTCAAAAGACACCTCAAATCTCGTTGGTTATGCCCCTGCAGCAACCCTGATTAATTCTGTAGCCCTCTCTATTGTTACCTCCAAGACCCTATTTCATCTAATAAATTAACTCTGCTTACTACCTATGAAGGCAGAAATCTCAATCTTGGAAACTTCAATGAACTACCTATGGTAACATCATGTATACTCTACTGTAAATTATCTATTTTATCATACTGTAAAATGAGTTGTTTTATTCTGTATGCCAACATTTGGATTTTTTTTTATTTACTTGTGTTATTACTGCTTTTTGGTGTTGTTTTGTAATCCTTTATTATCTTGTCTAGAGTTATGACTGCTTTTTTATTACTGTTTAGTGTTACTAGTAGAGCTTTTCTCTTCGGGCCTCTACTGAAAATGGACATATATCCAGCTAGACTAGCCCAGTCAACAAATGTAAAATAAATAAATAAATAAAATAAATGTAAATGGGTAAAATGGGTAAATACAAATCTGGGATCTTGTGGCTAGTCTACAAATTGTCCACCAGATCTATATCCTAGTATGAACCCATGAACATGCCTCTTTGTTAACCATGTTGAATCCTTACTTGCACATACTTTTATAGAAACAGATATTTGTCAGTTACTTGCTGCCATACCACCTAGACATTTTACATATTTACTAGACTACGCTAGATAGTGGTCAAACTGTTATTCCTTATCAAAGAAAAATAATGTGTTCTGGTTTCACTGAAGGCAGGGTAGTTAGTCTGACAAGAGTTTGTTAGTTAGATAATGACTGGAAAAATGAATGTCTTTTTGAATGATAAATGTTATACAATGAAAAATATTTAAAGTCTGTAGTTTTCAAAAATATGTTATTGAACCTCTTACCAAACACACACACACACACACACACATACACACACACACACACACACACACACACACACACACACACACACACACACACACACACACACACACACAAAGTAGGAGGGTGCAGTATATTCCTCTTATTAAAGGGTTAAGCCTAGCTGATGTATATTAACATTCCACTCTAAAATACATTTAATCACTTTTCAGTTAAAGATGGTTCTTAGCCTCTGTCTCAGGATTGCTACGTGTGCAACTCTGTGGCCATATAATTTCTAGTTACTAAACAAAACACACCGTTTTTGTTAACTGCTGGTGCTCTTTTTTTAATTCTTTAAATCACTTAAGACATTTGCATCTTTAAATTCAGTAGTTAAAGGGAAAATGACATATAGAATACTATGTAAGATGACACACCGCAAAAACGTCTGAACATAAAAGGAACACAACCTACACTATCAGATTTAGTATTTTAGTAAACACAAATGAGGAGCTAGGATAAAAGAGTGTTATAAGTTTAAATCAAAATGCAGTTAGGAAAATAGGCATAGTGAAGAAAATAGATTAGGTGAAGGGAAACTCCAGAAAAAAAAAAAGAAAGAAATGCACCTTGAAAAGCCTCTAATACTGGGTCCCATGTCATCTTCTTCACATCTGTCCTTATAACATACACTGCTAAACCTTTGCCTGTTACTTCAACAACATCCACTCTTTTATTTCCTTTTCCACATCTCCTGTAACTAAACTCTTACCAGTTTTCCTTTCATATGCTATGACCTGCTCTAACTTATCTTCCCTATAGCTGCCTTCCAACTAAGGCTTACTGAAGCCATTTCTCCTGCACTGTACTTAACATCTATCTGGAATTAAAACTTTCTTGCCAGATTTCACTCTATACATAAAGAGGATTTTGATTTGGTTTCTAATCATAACCACTTTGTTATGTGCTTGAGATATTGATGTCAAAAAAGTCACCTCTAGTGTGGAATAAGAACTCATGAGAAGTGGTGATAGGAGAAATTAAATCATTATTCTTTGTAGTCCTTAAAGCTTCAGATGCTCTGATATGCTGTGTATATAGTTATGGCGAAAAAAATTAAAAGGGTCTTTGTTCAAGACTCTGAGACATGTAGGACACAAGCTTTTCCTCAAAAGGGGAAAAAAGCCTTTCCTTTAAAGTGACCTGTGTGGTGATACTTTTAGTACTTCTCTACTTTTTGTCCATTTATCTGTTTTCATTTTTTTAGTTTGTTCTGGGATCTTAGTCTTGTAGCTTCATTTACAGTTGTGTGAAGATTGCTTATTGCAAGATTTTAGCATTATTTATACATTATACTATACTTCTATTTCCATCAGTAGAATCTTGTAAAAGGAAGTTTTTTTTTTGTATTTTGAACCCAGTCTGGATAATCGTGTAGCCTCTTTCACAGTTGTGACAGGACTGTGATTTGCTGCCAGATTTGAGCCTCATTTTTATTTAGCATTTGTTAACTGTCCGACTTGGAACTAGCCAATTTTCAGTGGAGAAGCACTGCAGATGTATGTCTTTATGAAGTGGGAGGAAACCGGAGCACCTGAAAGAAACCCATCTGAATGCAGGGAAGACATGCTAACTCTGCACAGAAGTCACCCAGCCAAGAATTGAACCAGAGAACCTCTTGCTGTGAAGCAACAATACAAACCACTGTACACTGCACCATCTGCATTTTGTCATTTATAATGACATTACTGGAAAATTTCTGTATGGTGTGGTACCTTGGTCTGTAGTAGGTTTGCTGTAGTGGCAGTATTGTGAATTCTGCTTCAAGATTTGTGCTTTGGTACTTTTTATAGCTGTACTTTTATAGCTCCGCACCACACACTCTAGAGACCTCAACCTCATTACCACAATCAACAAAACATGCTGGAGGGTCAGGTTCATAACCCAGAGACTGCCTATGCTCAATAGATTTCCCATACATGTCAAGCAGAGCACCTCACTGGCCCACTTCAAGAGAAATCTTGATGAGTGGATGGGAAATAGAAAGTTCACCCCGAGGAACACTCCAGTGGCTCTACTTGATAAAGGCACTGGGAACTAACGTCAGGCGGCACGATGCCAGGGCACTGCTATGGGCTAAGCTTGTAAAAGCTCCAGGGCATTAGCCTAGTACACACCTATATACCTGCTTAATGTTATAGTCTCATAATCTGATGTATTAATTTGTAGTGAGATTGCAGTAGTGGTAGTTTTGAGAATTCTGATCTAAGATTTGAAGTTTTGTAATTTTAATAGCTGCATATACCTGCTTAAAATTGCATTACAGTGCCTTTCTGTTTACCCTGCTACTGTTTTCCCATTTCCTGAGTATGCCCCACCCCAACTCAGACATTAAGCTAAAGGTTTCTGAAATTGTAACCACAAGACTTGAGCTCTAGCATTGGTTTTAATTAGTTGGTTCTCTCTGCAGTAAGTTGGCCATAGTTAGCACAGAGCTACATCCACCCAGGGTCTTTTGTTAAAGACTCTGGAAGGTGCAAAGTATAAGCTTTTCATCAAAAGAGAAGAAATATTGTTTTTAGTTAAATTCTGCATAAATATTTCAATTTGCTCTTAAAGTGACCTATGTTGAGATACTTTGTATGTACTGCTCTGCTTTTTGTTTATTTATCTGTTTGTAACTTTGCTTGTAGTTGTGTGAAGATTATGTATTACTGGAAGATAATGTCATTGTTTATACATTATATTACATGTCTATTTCCATTAGTAGAATTACATGTAAAATGTACTTTTTTTTTTTTTGGTATTTTGAACCCAGTCATGTGTCCTTTCTTTATCCTGCTCCATCCCTGGCAGATAAGAGATTTATTTTATTATTTTCACTTCAGTTAACTGTTTAGAGAGCTACTGCTTTATTTTTGTTTTATTTGTCCATTTTGCTTTTAAATCATTCTAAAGATCTGTTATACTTGAAATTGTGATGTTAAGGTAGTTTAAGTTTTGTTGTAGTATTACACTCGCAAGCAGTCTTTCTTGGTGTTATTATATCAAGAGTTTAGCAGTGCCCTGTACAGACAAAAACACTTAGAAAGTAAATTTTAAATATTAAACTTCCCTTTAAACTGAAGCCTGTAACTTCTTGTGACTAAAACAAATGTATTGTACAGAGACAGGCTTAGAGCAACTGATTGCATATTAAACAGGACTACTATCAATTGTTAGTACTATCTAACCAACTGTAGTCTCAAATCACAAGGAGACCTCTGTATAATCCAGTAAATTACCTACAGTAACCCACCCAAATAAAGGTCTGGACAGCATGGATATGCAGTTTCCAAATGTCTCTGTAGCCAGCTTGGTAAAAAAAATTAATTCTGAGATAATGTAGCAATTGTCATATATTCACAGACAACTATTTAATCCTTAAAAAAACAAACACAGTATGTGAGAGATGCATATTCATAGTTTCACTAGATAAAAAAATATTGCATATAAACAAGGTTGTCAAGAAGATACATGCACTACATCTACCACATAAAGTGTCTAACACACATATAGACTAAAAAATCTTCCAAACCTCAAAGACCTCCTAAGCTTATAATTGGTAATGCTTATCTTCAGCAATTTATAAAGCACTCACCAAAGGTAATACCAAACAACACATATACTGCTACATCCAGTGCAGCCTCATGATTAAAAACCATAAGGCAAGCCTACACATTACCCAAGACTTTTGTCATAGGGTACTCTTTTCTATGCTCCACTCACTAGACTGAAGAAAGAGAAGATAATAGTTAGTTGCTTGTCTGAGCCAGGATCCACCAAAGTATGCAAGCACTTGAGTCACTACACCTCGGGTACCAGTATGATTCTATCATAGTCCATGTGGGAGGTAACTACCTGGGATGTATTTCTCTGAACAATATGAAGACACACATTGCAAATCTTTCTGAATATGTGCCGCAGGCAGATATGTGCCTTGCACTGAGCAGCATTCTAACTTCATCAAAGACGATGCCACAGTATGAACAAAGGGTGATTTACTTCAATAATTGGCTTAGTTTCTGATGTCATTCGAGGGAGATTCAGTATTTGTCAGCATGGGAGGACATGGTTAACAGACCATGTCACTTTGCAAAGGATGGTCTGCAGCTGTTTCCCCTAGACTTCTGAATATTGGTTAAAACTATATCAACCCACTTACAGCCTATTTCAGGAAATGCCAAATTAACAACCTATCAACACAGCACATAAAATTTAAAGAAACCTAAAGGTGTTACCGCTGAATGCTAGGAGCCTAAACAAGAAAGTCTACACCTTACAAGTTCTCTCACTCTAGGGAACATGGACATTTATGCAGATACTGAGAAATGGTTTAAATCTGCAGAAACTACTCCAGCAGTCCAGTATTTCAGTACCTACCACACATTTAGACCATGAACTGCACAAACTGCCACAAAAGGTGGTGGAGTCTCAATCTGTATTAGCAACAAACATAACTCTAGGTTGGTTAAACAGGATGATGCCCTGCAATGTATCCACATGCAAATCATGATAGACAAAGTCCCATGCCATATCCTAGCAAGCTAAATGTCACCTTGTATATCCCTAAAATCCCATTGCTCATACCTAGACCTACTGTAGACACTCATCCTTAAGCCAGATACTTTATTCGTGGTAGACTTCAACTATCCCTGTGTAGACTGGGAAATATACACTGGCTCATAGGTGGAGGCATAACAATTTCTGGACTTTATCTGGTCAAGGGTATTTATGTTAATAGTGGGAAAAACAACTCATCAGAGGTTCAAACATACTGGACCTGGTACTCGCCAGTATGGGAAAGCACTGGAACCACCCATTGTCACATCCTCACTGGTAAGGTCAGACCACAAAGAATTGTCTTTTGAAATAAAAATCACCTTGGTAACCCCAGAAAACCCTGTAACAGTTAGGAACTACTGCAAGGAAACCATACCCGATAAAGCAATAGTTTGTTTTTTTTATCCAATGCCCCTCCTATCCCTGAGGTCGCAGTTGTTCACAGAGATCCTGTACAAACATTTAAATGGCTGTATGAAGGCTGCTGCACCTACTGCAAGTAAGCCCAAAACAAATGCTAAAAACAAACCACACTGGTGGAACGCTATCCTAATAAGGGTATATAACTAAAGGGAAAAAGTCATGGTGAAAATCAGGAACAGTAACTCCCATGATGATAGGAAATCTTTAATTAAACTAAATAGGAAACTAAGATGACTAATTAAATCCAACAAAGCCAATTACGATGTCAAGTTAGCCTCACAGGCTAAAGACAACCACAGGGTTTTCTCCAGCTATGTCCAAAACTTCAAAGGCAGCAAACATCAATGTGCCAAACTGGTGGTCAATGCTGCCACCTGCAGTGAGCAAAGTGACATAGTGAATTCACTGGCTGAGAAATTTCAGCTTAAACTTCACCGAAAATTTTCCCCTTGAAATACCTACTAGCATAACACACCAGGATTTAACAGGGAGCAGGTCCTGTCAGCATTCACTAAGGCCAAAAATACAGCCACAGTGAGCTAATATGCAAAGCCATGGAATGAATTATAATGGAAATAATCAACAAAGATATATGCAACCTTCAGACACTGGACCCAACCCAGTTTGGCTTTGTCAAGGGAAGAGTATGCCTACTAAATTTGGTGGACTTCTTTGAAAAGGTCACCATACATCTCAATCTCTTAGAGCAAAAAATCTGGACAAAGCCACAAATAATGGTGGGACAAAGGCCCAATAATAGGGACAATTTTTAAATATTGTTCTTACAAACTTAGAAAGTTGATAGACTAACAGGTTTTGTATTAGCATACATTTTCTGAAGGATATGAAGTCTGAAACTCAAATGACTGCCATTATTTTTTTACTTCAGTACTAAATGACTTGTCAATTAATGATTTGCCAGAAAAAACACAATTTTATATGAAACAGGCCAAAAGTATGAGGCAATAATCTGGACATTCTGCAAAAATCTGGACAGTTGAGAGGTATGAAGGTCACCAAGACAATGAATGAGGGGAAAATGATATATATACTGCCTACTTGGACATGGCTAAGGCATTTGATATAATACCCTGCTCAGGTATAGTTGACAAACTCACCAAATTGGGCGTAACCCCCTACATAACTTGGTGGCTTGAAAGCTGGCTCACAGATAGGACCCTCAAAATCAAGATCGGTGAGACCACCTCTACTGAGAGACTGGTCACCAGGTGGGTACTTCAGGGCTCCATGCTGGGACTGTTCTTGTTTGATATCTACTTCTCAAAGGTAAAGGGTAATTTGAAGGGCCTTTGACTGACCACGTCTGCAGATGACTGCAAGTTGAGAGCTATCGTAGATCCTCCATGACACAAACGTCTTACAAGAGGGTCTGGCACAGACAAACGACTGGTGCCAAAGTCACAGACTAAAACCTGCTGGCAAGTAATGCATTACTGTGCATTTTGTGAAAACTGCCACCCCAAGCTAATAACTCCATTTATAAGACAATCTAAGAGTTGACTCAGTAGTCTGGGATCTGGGAGCATATGTAGAAAGTAATCTGGCCTTTGACCAACATTGGCTAAGTTAGTAAGAAAATCATTCTATGTTACCCAACTTATAAGTAAGGGCATGGCATCAAGATCCAAGGAAGCCATAATGCCATTATATTCAGCCCTTATCAGACTCATCATTGAATATAATGTCCACTTCAGCGTGTATTTGACCAAACATATGCAACAGCTGGAACACACAAAAAGGGTTCTTACAAGGAGAATCCGGGATATAAACACATTTTCCTATATGGATTGTCTTAAAGTCCTATCTTTATATTTTTGTCTCCCACAGGTTACTGAGAGGCAGTCTATGCCTGGCATACAAGGCATCCTCTGATTCATGGACCTTTTATGCATCTGCATAATGAACAGCATCAAAACCACTAGATTAAAGGATTTACAATTTGCTTATGAAATAAGTAAGACATGTTGGCAAGACAGATATGGTCTCAGAGGATCCCTATGCTCTGGAACAGGTTCACCAACCATGTGAAGCAGAATCCATCCCTAACCCTATTTAAGAGTAACCCTGACTAATAGATGGGAAATTGGAAGTTCACACCAGGTCTGTCCCCATGTCTCTGACAGGCAAAGGCAGACAATAATTCCCAAAGTAACATGCCACTCCGTTAACCTCTAGAAACTTCATAACTAAAATACCCCCCCCCCATAATAAATGCCCATGATACAAAGGGACACAGTTGGGTTGGATTGAATGGTTAGGATTATAAAGGCCCTGATTTTCATTAGCCAAGTATATAACTGTGAAACTACTATGAACCTATGTAACTCTGCAATTTGATCAGTTAGTTAAAATGGACAGAAGAACTATTTGCATTAAAATACATTACAAGACATAGTATCAAACACAAACTACTAACCAAAAAATCCAAACTGCAAAACAGACAAATACAGATGACCATCTTATAAATGCAGGACGATACTTGGAGGCATGCACAATAGAAAGACTGCAAGGCATTTTCCCTTCAGATTTGAGCCCCATAACACTTCTGGTTATAAGAATATTAACTCCATGGTCAAACAAGCATGGATGGAAAAAAAACGATGAATCACTGCTGGCACTGTACTACAAACTACACCGGCAATGACTCTGTATGAGAATTAACACTCAGCCACTACAAAACACCAAAATGTGACTGAAAGGTTGGTTCCTCATCCATTTGAAACTCGTCATATGGTAGGGAAGATACATTGTTTCCCATCAAGTCAACACACAACCTGCCCATTGTCAATCTGATCAGATAAGCTCATCAACAACAAATGAAAAACAAACTAGTGTTTGTTAACCAGATAAACCCACTAGTGAATTGGGAGATATGTCTAGTTAAGTAACTTGCTCAGAGTCACACAGTAGGCAAATCAAGGCTGTGGGAATTAAACCCATGAATGCTGCAGGTTCAAGGTCACTATCACAGGCTTAACTTCATTTCTTATTGTCATTAAAACTACAGTCACAACACTAAAAAGTTATTTTTGCATCAGGGCAAGATTCCTTCAACCCCCACAACCCCAGCACATAAATATAAAAAACTGCAGAGTTGCACAACTGAGGGGGAAAATAAACACCCTTCAAGGATCAAAAAGTTTAGTTGCAGATACAGTGAGCCCTAAGTACTGCAGTGAAATGTAAAAACTGTCAGACACAGTTCTGTTCAGGAAGTTGAGATTAGGAAGATTATTTATTTATGTATTTCTTTATTCAATTTAGTAACCAGGGTAGAGCACCAATCAAAAGATTACATGGAGACTGAGAATTTTCATCAAATGATAGAGCTGCCATATAGTTGTAAATTCCAAAATGACACTGTAGCCTGATACATGCAAAACACAGGTTTATTCAGTGATCCACAAATTGGACTGCTTCATAACAGTGTTCAGCCCAAGGAGCTCTTCCAAGCTACAGACTAACTTTTTAGCCAAAAGGAAACTCCAAGGTGACAGGCCTTGCCATGAACTAACTTTCAAATTTTGGACCAATTATTCACAATGGTTGCACTCTATGGGTTATATTGCACAGGCTATACTTAATGCTTCCTAGTCTTCCTTTCAGCAGGCCTCTGTGTAAAGAACTAACTTGCTTTAGCTATCCAGGCTACTTCCTTTTCCACCATAGTAATTAGCAATTAAGAACTTGTGATTTAGCTAACTGATGTGAGAGTATACTCACATTGCTTACTACCATAAATGTTGAGAACACATTTAAAAGGCATGTCCAAGGTTTTCATAATGGACAAGTTACAAATAATACCACCCCCCCCCCCCCAGCAAAAATTCAATTACTTTAAAATCATAACGGAATTAATACCTAGACAAACCCATCAGTACTTCTATTGGCTGGGTCAGGTCTGTGTGATACTGTATAATGAAAGGATTAGAAGGACAATGCCCAACAGCACAGCTTTGTTTTTCTATCAGTTTGCCTACTTAATGATTACAAATTGGTATACCTGTTAACAAACTGAAGTACCTGCCTAACAAATAGTATTTCAAGACATAGAAAAAAATATTTTTATTAGAATACCTCCTTTCTGCATTGCTAATCCTGCTATTAATATAACATACCAGGGGCTCCTCAACTTCAGTGTCTTCTGATAGCATTGTCTCCAAGCCTACCTCTGATATGTCAGTAGATAAGTTCAATTATTAGAATAAAGAGTTACTTAACACAGGTTCAGAACAAAGGATCCATTTTATTTTGTTAACTACTTTTTCAAGCAAAAGACACATTTTATTGATTTAACTACTCATTCAGAGCAAAAGATCCATTTTATTTTTTTTAACTAATTTATCTGCCCCAATAAACCACTGTATCATCACAGGAGCTTCTCACCTTGTGAGCTCTTTCAAAGCAGGCAATAGTTGTAAAATTAGGCATAAACTTTCTGCAGCACCCAGCTACTGAATAAAAGCTATCACCAGCCTCTTAGCAGAGGGGCAGAACAGTTCTTTTGTGGCTTCTATCATTTCTAGTAGTGGTCTTACCACCCCTCTTCCTACAAGGCACATTAAATATTTACTTTCCAAAATACCCTTTTTAATTGTATTAATATTTACAGTCAGACCTGTATCATGGATTCTAACATAGCCTGCACTTCTAGTAAGTGAAATTCACAGTCCTCTGAATGAATGACCATGTGAGCAAAAAATGCAGCAATATTTCATGACTGAGGCTTTATTATTTTATACGTATGTCAGCCTTTGAAAAGTGTATGCAGGAAAAATGACACAATGTGCTAAAACAGACTATCATGGATTATAAAAAAAATATTTTTCTTTAGTAAAGGGAGTAAATGGTATTTGCCAGTATCCTACCATTATGCTGTGTGCTGCTAATTATCTGGTTTTCCATAGAATCTCTATAATTCATCAATTGTGGATATGTGATAGCTGTCAAACTTTGAAATGCTATTCACTTTAACAAAGTTGGTGCAGACTATGCTGTTTCTATCAGCCTCAAGAATTAGCATTATTGGGCTGCTCACTTGCTCCATTTCTTTGTATTTCTTCTATCCTGCCTAGACTGAAGATTTTTTTTTATCTATTTCTAACTGTTTTTGTGACTCTGGTAGTCTATCCAGTCTTAATTTAACATACATTTTGGGTATTCTCTGAATTTTGTTCTATTAGTTTAGTTCTACCAGGTACATCAGAAACACTCTTTTATTTTTTAACAAAAAATGTTCTCATTTCAAGCTTTTGTAGGTTTGACAAGGACTCCACTGTACTTCAGGTCAAGGCTCCTTGATATCTCCTGTATGTGTTTCCGTTTGCAAGCTGTCTTCAGAATTTTATGATTCTGTCCATGGCTTCAGAATATTAGTTGATTAAATTTGCTCTTTCTTTCTTTCTTTCTTTCTTTCTTTCTTTCTTTCTTTCTTTCTTTCTTTCTTTCTTTCTCTTCCTGGCTCTCAAACCCTATGGTTAACCACATTTATTATTTCTATCACCTCAAGTGACACCTGCCATTAGGTCAGACATCTGCTTTCTGTGGAGAGCACTAGCTGTCATGCCTAATCTTCTAGGTTAAGTTTTCTAAATTGGGTATACTTATTATAAACTCATTGCTGTTTTTCATGGGAACTCTGGGTATGCTCCCTTAGTACAAATAGTGCTAGATTTATTTCTATCACACTTTTCAATAGTATTTTTCCTCTTCCTTAGTGAAGTCTAGCAGCTCTTCAGAATTCATGCAATAGAGGGTAAACCCAGTTGAAGCCCCTGGCTCCTCTCCAATTGTAAACAGTAATTAGAATAAGAACTATTCCAATTTTTTACCATTTGCATCAACAGCTTTCCTCAGTATGTATTTCATTGTTCTATTAAGCCTCTTTACTAATTCAACAGTCTACTGATGTCTTCAGCTGTTTGACTTTAAAGCAATAATATAACAGATGTGGTACCCTCACCATAAAAGGAAGGCCTTGGTTTTAATATCATAATAGCACCAGGTAACTGGAAATAGTATTAGTTTTACACAGCGGTACTGCTACATTTTATAAATGGCAGCACAATGGCAAAAGCTTAAGCTAAACTTCTCTGTTAGCATACGTGGAATTTCCTCAGGTCTAAAGTGGGTGGTGTTTTTGGATATAAGCAGAGTGCAATGTTGATTATTGTTGTTAACATTCCTGATGCAGTTAAAGAATGTTTTATGGTTGTATTATGACAAAGTAGCAATATTTAATTTGTACTTCACCTTGTGGGTTTTGATAATTCATCTTAGTTCTTTTTTTTAGCTTTCTGGGGGCAATTACTGTGTAGGGGTGATTTAAGTTCATTCTTCAGGGCCAAAGTTTACTTCCTCTTGCTGCAGTTCATTGATTCTGGGGCTTCCCCAAAGCTGCCTGCTTGTTCATAGGTTCGTAGATGTATACTAGGCTAACAACCACTAGAACCCTTAAAAGTCTAGCACTGCATCCCAAATGTGACCCACAAACTTGATTTATATTTGATTTAAAGGGGTGATCTACAGACTGCTTCTGTCCATCATAGACATAGGAGCCTGACCAGGAGTGAATTTCTGATTACCCATTCATTGCTCCAAGTTGTACTTAAATAGGGATTGGGAAGAACTCTGTTTCACATGGAACAGAGAATGGGAATTCTCTGAGAAACATATCTGTCTCTCCAACATGTCCTATTTATGTTGTAAGCAAAATGTAGGTCTTTTAATCTTTCATTCCTGATGTCGTTTTGTGAGTATGCAAAAAATTCATCAGAACAGGGTCCAGGTATGCCTTGTATGCCAGGCAAAGATCACTTATCAGAAGTTTGTATGATACTGAGTAAAGAGACAGGGTTTTGAGCCAATCGACACAGGACATTGTAGGACATTGTGTTTACTCCTTTTATTCTTTTTGTAAGGAACCTTTGTGGACATTCTAGTTGTTGCATGTATTTAGTCAGGAGCATAGCAAAGGGGGCATTATGCTCTAAGATGGACCTCGTAAGGGCCAAGTACAGTGGTATGATGACCTCTCTGGACCTAGATGCCATGCCCTTATAAACTGAGCAACAGAGAAGGATTTTCTGTAGTCCAAAACAAAAAAAAAACAGGAATCAAATTGCTTAAAAACATAATATTTTGTTTTATTTATACAGACAAAGAATAAATTCTCCTAGCGCCTTGGTTAACAAATAGCCTTTAAAGAGTAATTCCTATTCTCAAACAAATTCCTTTTATAAAAAACATACATCCAATTACATCATTTAAAAACAATTAAATAATTAACAAGGGGCCTCATAAAAAACATTTCCAATTACACTCCCTATTCAGGCCCCTTGTATGGAGTGTATTATATTTTAATATAAAAATAGACTCTTTTTTTCTTAAATAATGCTTGATACTCTCTCCACTCAGAAAATGTGACTTAATTTGCTGTAAAACTGTGACTTGTAAACAGCCTGAATTTCCTTCATGAAATTTATTTAAATGTTCCGCTACTGGACTTGTTAATTTATTGTTCTTAACGTCTCTCACATATTCCTTAATCCTCACTGCTTCTTTTGCTTTCTCCAATATAATGTCTACCACAGGGGCACCTTAAACTATAAATAATACCTACACTTTTACATGAAAAGGACCCTTGTTCTTGGAATTTTTTACCATTTATAGTTGGGAAAAGTCCCGACAACATATTTATAAATAGAGCAACCCCCACAGGACAAGGTGCCTCTTACACTTACTTCCTCTATTTTTTGATTAAGTGGTCTTATATAGACCTCATGCACTAAGAAGTCTTTAAGACTTCGCCCCCTCTGATAAGAAAAACTAAATCTAACATCTTTTAAAGATGTAACCTCTCTTTTCACGACATTCCAATAATTTTTCATCAAGTGTTCTAATTTAGCAAAAACAGAGTGTATTTAGAAACAAAAAAGAGATCTTTATCGAAACTTTGCTTATAAAATCCTGAACTACTTTTCCCACTGCATCTTTTAAAATTACCCTTTCTATTCTTAACCTTATCATAACCTTCTCTCACTTGGCATGCATCATAACCCCTGTTCAAAAACATAGTAACTGCCTTTTGTACCTCAGTCTCACATTCCTGTTTGTCACTACACAATCTACTAATCCTGAATATTTCCCCATATGGAATAGATGCTAAAGTGACAACTAGTGGCATGTAGAATTTGATTCTGATGACGAAACTTTCTGAATATTTTAGTTTTTATCTTTCTATCAAGCATTCCCTCAACATTAATGTCCAAATAATTAACCCTAATACCCTTCTGTAGACCATCAAACCTCATAGAAAACCTGTTGCTCTCTAAATATTCCATGAATTGTTCCACCTCTTCTAGGCCTTCCCTACAAATAAAAATGACATTGTCAATAAACCTATTGTACCCCTTAACATATTTTTATAGAAGGTACTTCTATAAATGTGTGTATTTTCTAAGAGGCCCATGAAGAGATTGGCATACATGGAAGTAAAAGCCACACCCCATGGCTGTGCCTTGCATTTGTTTGTACAAACAGCCATCAAATTCAAAAATATTATTAGTGAGAAAAAAAGTAAGCTCTTTAATACATTGAGTAGAAGGACTGTCTCCTAAAATTATTCTGAATCCTCCATGCCACATTTATGCTGTATATTTCTGTAAAGACTGACCACATCCAAAACCAACAAATATATTCCTTCCTCCCGTACTATTGTATGTAACTTATCCATAAAATCAAAACAATCTTTTCTCCAAAACCAAAAATACACCCCTTTCACCCATACTATTGTATGTAACTTATCCATAAAATCAAAACAATCTTTTATGTAGGAGGGCAATTTCTTTACTTCCTTTAACAAATATTGATGTAAGAAGCAGCCCAGGTTGTGAGTAAAATACCCGCTAGCCGAAAAAATTGGATGACCCGGGGGATTCTTAACATCCTTATGTATCTTTGGGATGCAAAAAATTTGGCCATGGTACTGCTCTTCCTACTAAATTTACGTTGTACATCGGAATTTGAAAAGTATTTCAAACGTGCCCCTTTATGTATTAATTCATCGTATTATTTCATGGCTTTTTCGTATACTATCATATCTACTTTTTTGTATACCTACCATTTTTTAAGTGCCCGATGCACATACCATAGTAATCCATGGGCTGCATCAATACCAGCTTATCCCCTTTGTCTGAGGGTTTAAAAAACAGTTGGTCATTCGCACTTATTTTTTTAGGCACTCCCATTCCTTTTTATTGATATTATATTCCCTTTATAAAACTCATTTATTTCCTTTTCTACAGCATAATTAAGTGCAAAATAAAACTGTTGAATATTTTCATTCCTGAATGGGGAAATAAAGTTACTCTTGCTGGCAACTCCCGGTTATTATCTATATGGATTCCCAGATCACTGACTACTGACTCAACTTTTAAGGGTGTTTTATCGATGATGAAGTTAATTGGGATGGCACACTTGCCAAAAGGTACTATAATGCATTTCTTGGTATTGAGTTATAAGTCATGGCATTGGCACCAAGCATTTGTCTGTATTATAACTTCCTGAAGAGTGTTCTCATCTTTTGGGGATTCAATAGCTGCTCCCAGTTTGCAGTCATCTGCGAACTTAGTTAGCTAGAGGCCTTTGACTTGACTTTTACATCTGAGAAGCAGATGCCAAAGAGGAGTGGGCCTTGAGGAACTCCACTGGTGACCATGTTCTTTGTGGAGGTGGTCTCACTGATTCTAACCCCCCGTTCCTTGCAGTGAGCCAGCTGGCTATTAAAAGTATTGTAAAGGGGTTTATTCCTAGTTCTGTAAGTTTGTTGAAAGTGCCAGAGTGAGAAATTGTATCAAATGCCTTTGCCAGATATAGGTAGGCAGAATGCACAGGTTTCCCCTCATCCATTGCCTTAATGACCTTTCAAAGAAATCCACCAGGTTCAGTAAGCATGTCCTTCCTTTGACAAAGCCACTGGATCCAGTGTCTTGGAGGTCTCCTATATCCTTGCTGATAATTTCCATGATAATTCTTTCCTTGGCTTTGGAAATAAGACTAGTCAGACTAAAGGGTCTATAGTTTCCAGGATTTTTTGAAGGTCCTCCCTTCAAATGAAGTGATGATAGTGACCTTTGCAGTCCTCCATTCATGTGGTACAAATCCTGTTTAAGGACTATATTTAAATAATGACTCCAGGAGTGCTGATAATTCATATTTTAGACTATTCAGGAAGCATCCTGGAATGTGATCACACCCACTGAGGCTATGTTCTTGGCAGTAGTGAGTACAGCCAGTACATGATCCCTAGTTATACATGGATGGGTTATGTTTGAGGGCATTATTGGAGGAGTGGTTGAGGTGAGGGGGGGTGGCTAAAGTTGAAATTGAATTTGTCCATTAACAGGTTCACTGTATCACCAGGCTCATCAATATGGCAAAACTAACTACCAGTTCAGCACAATGCTGTGTGCTGCCCTTGAGGTTTTTGACATGGCTGTAGAAGAACGTATGTTTATCTTTCACCTGGGAGGATATCTTAACCACAATGTTTTATTTGCTTAACCTAATTATCCCTTTTAGTTGCCTATTTACTTTGATGAGAGAGTTTTTATATTTATGGGAATTACCTTTCCTGATTTTTTTCCTTTTGTTGTATATCTTGTTTAATTTGGGAAGCCACTGGGTGGTTTGATTCTAGGGCTAGTTCTGGGCTTACTTCTGGTAGGTACACTACAACAGTCTTTATGCAGCCATTAACAAGGCTGTACAGAGTTTCTGAGAGCAATTCACCATAGGCTGGTATGTTATCTGGGTTTGGAGGGGCATTGAATTTTAACAAGCCAAATAACAGGTAATTTGCGTTTGAATAGTTTTTAACTGTTACTGCATTAATGGGATTACAGACTTGAGTTTGATTTCAAAGGAGACAACTTTGTGGTTGCACCTTAGTAGGGGGTACGAGACACTGGGGGGGATGCAGTGTTCTCCCGTATTTGTGGGCACAAGGTCCAGTATGTTTGAACCTCTAGCAGGTGCATTCACTATCTAAACAAGGGTGTTTTTATTTACAAAGTCCAGGAATCTCTGTGCCTGTAGATTCAAAGCCATGTGGGATTACCAGTTTATAAGGCATAATTAAAATATCCCATGCCTAGGGTGTTAGGTTGGATGGTAAGTGTCTCCAGTAGGGCCAAGTAGGTCCAAGTACACTTGGTTTTATATTTATGGCAGATGGGTAAATCTGCCTTGATGCAGGAATTAATGCAGTAACAGAAATCAGTGGTGTAGGTGCCCAGTTTAAATATGGCATCTTCTTGGAATGCAGGGCACTTGAAACTCCTTAGATTGTTAGTTTGGTATAGTAAGTCTTGGCGAAGTCCCTGAAGAGAGTTGCATTTATTCACATCTGGGGTTGGATTATTATGAAGAATATTATGACATAGTTACCCGATCTTATCAGAGATGGAATAACAGCAAGCGTGGAACATATTAGATGTATATTTGTAGAAACCAAATGTATTTATTTATTTATTTATTTATTTATTTAACAATTTGATTACTGGGTGAGTGAGCTGGTGTACGACTCAGGTACAAATGTACAAGAAAATAAAGTAGAACAAGCAGTCAGTTGTTGGATCAGAGTGGTCTGTTAGGATAACAGCAGGACATATGGATGGATTATGAATGAGTTTGTGAGCTGTAGTTAGCCGGATAAAGGTGAGATAGTTGGGGAGTTCAAGCCATTTCAGGTTGCATAAAGATAAGCAGTGATGGGATGAGTAGGAGGCATTAGTTACAAACTTAGCAATATTGTTGTAGCACAAGTCTAGATTGGACTTTAGAGAGGACTGAATGTTGGTGAGGAAGGGGGCACCATATAAAAGACAGGGTAATAGAAAAGACGTGGCAAGTGAAAGTTGGGCTCATGTACTGGTAGATGTTTGTGTCGGTAGAGAGTGCCAAGCTTTTGATGTGTCTTTTTGACATTGGACTGGATGTACAGGTCGAATGTGAGGTTTTCGTCTATGATAACACCTAGGAGTTTTGTGCTAGGTGCAATGTCAGTGGTGGTACCATTTAGGAACTGAATGGTGAAGTTCTCTTTTTGAATTAGTTTATTCTGGAGAAAATAACCATACAAGAGGCTTGTTTTAACCAGTATCATGGAAGGAGGTACATCTGGTGTTCTGAAATAGAGATTTACTTAGGTTTCTTTTGAAGAATTCTAGCATTTTCTTGTTTTTGAACTGGTTGCTAGCTTAAAGGGTATCTAGCTAATGTCATACTGCTCTCTTGGCTACCTGTTAGGAAGTATTTTTTCCCCTAAAAGGTAGTTTTGCTCTCGGGTGCCTAGTAGTAGCAGCACTTCTTGTTACAGGGAGCCAGTGCATTTTAAGCAGTCCTTTACAGCAATGAGAATTGATATCTGCCAGCAAAGAAAATGTACATATCTTTGTCTCAGTGTTTTGAAGCTTTTGGGTGTTTTGGACAGAATGAAGTGTGATCAGTAGTAGGGCATATTTCACCTTACAGAAGTAAAACATTTTTGGCAATAGCTTTCTATGCTGAAGGATAAAAAAGGTGGGAGATTCTATAAGATAATTTAAGTTGAGAGAGTTTCTTGGAGGTGATGTTCTCTGTATTATCTGTAAAGTTGAGGAGCAGATCTAGAGTTAGACTGAGGTGTTGTCACAAGTGCTAATTCAATAAAGGTGTTTAAAAAAACATTAGGAATAATATTAACATTCATGTCTGCAACATGTAATGGGGGTAATGAGTAAAGCTTCTTGCAATGCCAAAAACCATGGCATTACATTTTGTAGCATTCATCAATAGTCTGTTTGCTTGTAGCCAATTATAAACTGATGAACATGTGTGCTGTCTATTTGTTTAAAGAGAATGGTGTATTTTGCTAGTCTTAAGCATTAATCTACATATATTACAATGTTGTCATTAGGTAGGTCAAGGGTCATGTCATTGATAAATAAGAAGAAAAGTAGTGGCCTAGTGGGCCTAGTTATAAGCCTTGTGAACACCAATGTTTAATAGGCCTATATCAGAAAAATTGTTGCTACATTAAACTTAAAATGTTTCTGACTCTCAGGTGATGGCGTAAGTAATCAGTTGATATCAATACTTGAAATAAAGCAGATTTGTTGATTGTAGTAGAGTTAGCCCATTCACGGATTGTAATAAACTCTTCCAGAATAATTGCATTAGGTTTAAAAGTTAGGGACTATAGTTTTCTATGGCAGCCAACATGAACTGTATGAGTCACGCTGGGAGGGGTGGAGGGTTGTAGTTGGCAGTGAGATGATATATAGTCTTGTGGCAGATTATTACCATGGAGATGTGTGAGCCTGGAAACTCTGAACACAGGACAGCAGTTGTGCAACTTATTGGCAAAACAGAAATGCAGGTTTCAGGACTACTGAATGTCATGGGCGTAATGAATGTACACACATTAATGAAGAAACTTTAGTTTGAAATGTAATACGGTGCTATGATATGTTACCAAGCAGTGTGTATAAAGTTGTAAAACAGTGAAACAGCAGGGTGGTGACATGCCCAGAGATAGATACAGAGTGAGCAAACACTCTGCATGCACAGATATACCACGGATGGGGTGGCAGTGTACAAGCAGAATCACCACTTAAATAGCACAGTGCATATATAATGCTTAACAAAATGACCCAGCTAAATGGAAAGTATTCACAGATCAAAACAGTTCACAAAACAATTCAAACTACAAAACATCAGACCTCTAAATCATATGTCACTGGCTAGAATGTCCTCAGGTAATACCTTATGTGAGATGTGTTCCATGTAAAATGCCAAGATGTTGGGGTGATCCAAAAACCAAACAAACACTTCAGCTACTCTAATATACAAAAAGATTGATCCAAATGTGATAAGCATACCACAGAAAATGTTCCAAGATGCTTGAAGATGTTTAATATCACTTGAACCCAGTAATACAATAGATAAGAGCTTTTATCCATCTTTTACTTGGACTTCATCAGATAAAAAACATTCAAAAATCATACTAAATAAATAAATCATGACAGACACAACTCCATATGATGTCAACGAATTAAAACACTAAAATGTATAAAACAATAATTGATATAAAATCTCACATAGCATAATAGTATTCTTAGCAAGAAAACTGGATATAGCAGTCCATGAAAAGAAGAGAAAAACAGCACTGATCATTGAAATCGCCACACCCAATGACTACAGTGTCTTGCATACAGAGAGACACAACATCATATAATATCAGGATTTGCAGGCAGAAATGCAGGGGTGGCCCGTGCTATCGGACTGCCGGACTGCAGCCCCCTCAACAAAAAAAAAAATAAGAAAAAAAAAATTTTTAAATTCGCGGACTTTGCACATGCACAGTAGCCCAGACTACTGCGAGTCTACTGCATGCTCCAGGCAGTCCGGCAGTCCAGGTAGGGAAACATAGGAGACGTCTGTGCACTTTCAAAGTGCACAGACTCACTGGGAAAACACGTCGGGGCCGGACTGCAACAGCAGCAGTCAGTGTCGGGACTATGGATTAGGGTTTGGATAGTGGGAATCTCGCGGGACTGTGGATTATTGTGCGGGCATTTGGATTAACATAATGGAGAATGGGCAGCAAGGACAGGTAAGTGTGTGTGTGTGTGTGTGTGTGTGTGTGTGTGTGTGTGTGTGTGTGTGTGTGTGTGTGTGTGTGTGTGTGTGTGTGTGTGTGCGTGTGTGTGGGCATGCACATGAGTGTATGTTAACTGTAGTAAAACTGAAGAAACTGGCAGAACAATTTACAGCAAGAAATATTTACAGGGCCTGCCAACTTATCTTTAGTGTTGATTTGTTTAACCACACATTCATATTTATGTGCATTAAAATAAAATTACCTTTTTTGAACAACCACTGGTGAATTTACATTCTTCCATTAAAATGTCCCCAAAACAGTTGCTGCTTCTTATAATGACCCAGCCATTTCTCAATAGCACTACATATTTTAAGCATGCTGCTATCAAAAGTGGTGATATCTTGAGTCTGTTGTTACTCCAAGTTTTCTTACGTGTATTACATTGTGAAGCATCCGATCTAGAAATTTCCTTTCACTTCATCAAGGACTTCTTAAAATGTTGTCAGTCATACCATGTATGCATAAATCTATGTACTAGGCCAGCAGATGCTTGCTCATAGGTGCTCTCAGTGAATCAAATTCTCCTTAGCCTAAGGAACTGTGAAATAGCAATGCTACACTGTATACACTTTGGGTGGTTGTAACTGTGGTTTAAAAATGTATTTTAGAAGATGGTCTGTGAATAATGGTAGTAATAACAGAACATCCAATGTCTTTATAACTGCGGCATCTAGAATGCCTATTGTGAAAATTCAGATTTAATTGAAAATTGTATACGGTATGTTCAAACATGACAAAAACTTTTGCAATTCTATCATTTCTCCTTTCCTGGTTGCCCAACAGTCATCTGAAAAACAATCTTTTTCATCCACTCAGTACATGGGATAAGAATCAAATTTAGATATCATGTTCTATTTTATAAATACACCGCATGACTTTATAGACTTATTAGGCTTGGGGACCAGTAAAATGAGATGCTTTATTTACAATTAGGTTTGAACATTTTCTGTAGCTCTTTCTTGGCTTATCTGGTTGGCTTTTGGATTCTGATGTTTGGCAGTTTCAGTTTTACTTTCTTAATGGGGATGACTTAATTGTTGTGCTGGATTAAACTGTTTCTGTCAGGCAACTGTAGAATATGTCTTTATTCTTGATTACAAATACCTTCACTTCTTGTTTTTGAGATACTGACGATGTTTAATCTATTTTGACTTCAGAATATGCTGTGGGAGCCTTAACTTCCTCTGCAAATGTACTTATCACAGAAATTTCCGTTTCTCACCCAGACTTCAGAAAAGACTACAATTTCAGAAGGTTCTGCTACTTTGCAAATAATAAGTTTTCATTAGTGGGCACTTACACAAGTACTTTATCTCATAGTTTGAATTCTCTGAGATGAGCATTTTTGTTGAGTCTCCTATACTTCTCCATATGTTCCTTTGCTATAGACATTATAGTTCTTAATCTGTCTTGCAGGTCAGCAAAATGCTCTATCATACTTTTAAAGGGGTATTTTCCTCCTCCTCTCATGTTTCTTTTACTATATGTAGCAAGTCTCAGAGATGTCTGTCATACAGTAGTTCAGATGATGTAAATCCATTCGAGGCTTATGATACCTTAATTACACTGCAGGGAATACATGGAAGCAGTTGCTCCCTGCCTCTCCCATCCAGGTCTGTAGCCTTTCATAACATATACTTTAAAGTTTTATTAAGATGCTTAACTAGCCTCTCTATATGAGGCTGATATATAGATAACCTTCATTGTTTAACTAGGAAAAAAAACTGTTAAAGCTCATGCATTATTGTGGTCATGAATTGGGTGGCCTTGTCAGAAAGAATTTTTTCAGGTGTTGCTATTGTAGAAATAAGCAGTACTAGTTTTTTGCAATGGACTTTGTGTTAACTTTTTACTGGGATATGGCCTCAGATTTTTAAAAGTCCTCCCACAGGTATGAGACTGATGTTTTCCTCTACCTCCATCCAATTCGCCTATTTGTTCCAGAACAGTGAGAGCTGGGAATACCCAAGCTAGGTGAACACCCTACTGCTCATTCATTCCTGAGAGAGAATCTCCATTATCTCATCCACTCCTTGGCAAGTGTCAGGTGGTAAACAGCAGGCTATCTTGCTGGCCCTGAGGGTGGCCTACTTTCTTCATTGGCACTACATGAAAATGCCCCAGGTGCTCATGGTGGTGTGGTAGGGAATACCTCAGGCTTGAACCCTGTACCCTGTATGCAGGTATTAAAGACTTGAGTTCCCTACCCACCACCATTTGTAAATAAATTGCAGATTTTTGCCTCATATTTGATCTGATCTGTTCCTCATAATATCTGTGGTTTGTAAATGCTTTAATGCTTGATATTTGATGGTGTAGTAGTAGCATTGTTGCCTCACAGCTGCAGATTCTTAGGTTTGATTCTTGGCTGGGGTTCCTTCTTTGTGGGGTCTCTATCTTCTCTCTGTGTTTGTGTGGGTTTGCTTTTGTGTCCTCCCATGTTACGAATACATGTCTGCATTATTTCTTCCTTGTCCTCTGCTGAAAATTGTTTTTTTGTTCCAAGTAAGACTGTCCTGATTAACAAATGTTAAATAAAATTGACAGGCATTTGAATTTCAGACTTCAGGTTTTTGAATGTTTAATTTCTTACATATTTGATGGTGTAGTGGCAGTATTGTTGCCTCATAGCTACAAGATTTGTGGTTTGATTCTTGGCTGTGGTGCCTTCTTTGTGGAGTCTTCATCTTATCTCTGTGTTTGTGTGGATTTGCTCTGGTATCCTGCCATTTTACAAAAACATGTCTACAGTGTTTCTCCCTGGGCCTCTGCTGAAAATTGTTTTTGTTCCATCAGAAGTAAAATTGACAGGCATTTGAATTTCAGACTTCATAGTCTTCAGAAAATACATATTAAAACAACTTTTTATTCTAGCAATAAATATATAGTAACACAACCTTTTATTATAGCAATTTTTTATGTTTATAAGATGACTATTTGATATTGTTCCT
This sequence comes from Protopterus annectens, assembly GCF_019279795.1. Taxonomy (NCBI): domain Eukaryota; kingdom Metazoa; phylum Chordata; order Ceratodontiformes; family Protopteridae; genus Protopterus; species Protopterus annectens. Next base: position 1,491,531,924 of record NC_056746.1, read on the forward strand.
TATTTTTGGGACTGTAATACCCTGTTAGTGGCTTTGTCCAGGTTTATTGTGCTAAGGTTGACAGCTATGGCAAGAACTGAATTCACTGAATATGTTTGAGGGCTGTATTCCCTTATTACTGGGTTTGTCCAGGTGTTTTGTGCTAAGGGGTTGACAGCTATGGTGAGAACTGAATTAATTAAATGATAGCCATTTAAGTTTCAGTCTTCCTCTCATTCACAAAACAGCTGATTTGGCGTAGTGGTATGTTGCTCTTGACTGTTTTGCACAGGGACCTTGTCTGTAAAATGTACGATGGTAACACAGCATTTTTCTTTCACAAAGCAGGTGATTTGGCATAGTGGTATGTTCTGACTCTTTTTTGCACAGGGACTTTGGCAGTAAAATGTATGGTGGTACCGTGGTAACACAGCATTTTATTCTAGCAGCTTTCCAAGATTATACAAGCAATGTTTAATGTGTCCCTGGTTTTTGCCCTTTTGACCCACCCCAATAAATTTTGCTTTTTCCAGACTTCTTGTGCTGCGAAGTTGAGATGCAGTTGAGTATTGAGCAGATTTTACAAGGAGCTGAGAGCTGCAGGGAAAAAGAAGTTTAGTGCTAATAGCACAACAGGCTGAGTGCTTGCTTTTGATGCAGAAGGTTGTTGGTTCTACTCCCATAAGGGGTGGATGCTGAAAGTTAAGATACTAATTATGAGCCTGTTATCAGTTTGCCATCCATTTCCTATTGCAATATTACTAGCTTATTTTTAATGTAATTTAGGCAATTTATTCCACAGGGGCATCAGACACTTTATTGTTCAATGAAACCATGAAATGTAAAGGTGATTGCTAGCACCAACCTCTTCATTACAGATTTATTTAACGTGGAATTATTTAGATGACTTTTTTACTACTTCAGAGATTGTGCATATTTACTGATAATGGTGGACTGTAGAATTGTGCATATTTACTGATAATAGTGGACTGTAGAAGTTTGAGTAGACTTTTATGATGGAAATGTTCTGAATTGGACAGTTTTGTTTCATTGTTTACTGGAAAAATGTTCAAAGCAATAGGAAGGTGTATCAAAGAGCACATGTATGTTTCATATGCAAGGGGCCTATGATTTGAAAACAGCCCAAAATTAATCTTTATCTGCCACTGGCAAAATGTATTTTCTTTGAATGTGGGTTTCAATGCTGTTTCAATGAATGTGAGTTTCAAGAGCAGAGAAGTTTTAATGCTAAGTTTTCATTGTGAGACTGCATTGCTTTGTTTAGTAGATGACTTAGTGTTTGTGCTGTAAAACACAAAATAAAACTTTCAAATGAAGTCCAACTCATCATACAAGTAAAGCAGTATGCACATTAGTGTTTATGGTAAATGGAGTGAAATAGCCAAGTAATGGTTCATAGGAATGGCTGCAGAGGCTCTTCAACCGTGATTTTGTCAGGGGGGAAGGGCAGCAAACTCAGACAGGCCCAGCTGAACTATACCTCCCAACTGTCCAGATTTTCAAAGAATGAATAGATTTTTGCTTCTTATTTTTGGTTTGTTCTTCATAAAATTTGTAGTTTTCTGGCAAATCATTTAGAAATTAAGTCACTAAATAAGGATACACTGAGTTTCAGACTTCATAACCTTCAGAAAAATGCATGCTAAAGTAAGAACTGTTATTCTATCAACTGTCTCAATTTATACAAGAGCAATTTTTAGTACTGTTTATATGTTCCCCCAGTATATTTGGCCTTGTTCAGATTTACTGCTTTAACAGGTTGAGAGGTACATGCAAATAAATTGCTTTATAGAATTAGGCATAGCCAACCTCTCAACTGTCTCCGATTTTGGCTTAAAATGTTGCTCTTCCCCCTAATAATCCCTCCACAAAATAGCAATTTTGGAAGAAAACATGGAGGGTTTACAATTAAGAAATAACTGTAATAATCAAAGTTATAGATTACTTGAAATGCATGTAGATTCTTTTATTTTGTCAGCTGCTCAAGTTAGCAGTACTAATATTAAAGTGTCCCTTCTTTGACAGGTTCCCAGCTGTATTGTGTGGCTATTTTATATTTTTGCATCACATTTGGTCCATTTTTCATAAAATTGTGTTTTTGGCAAATTAGTGACAAATCACTAAAGACGGAAGTTAGAAAATAATGGCAGACATTTGAGTTTCAGATTTTATACCCTTCAGAAAAGTCATACTAATGCAAGACCTATTCTATTATCTTTCTAAGTTTATTAGAGCAATATTTAAAAATTGTCCTTATTTGTGGGCATTTGTCCCACTTCTGTGTATGGCTTTGTCCAGATTTCTTGCTCTGAGGTTGAGAGGTATGACACGTATCAGGGCCATCACAGTCAGCCAGAGACATTTCAAATTGTGACATACTTGTTGCACCCCACTCCACCATGTACTGACTCTGGATGTGTCCAAGCAAGGCAAGGAGTAGTTATGCAGTGTAAATGTGCAGTGTACCCCCCCCCCCACCCATCCAAGGTAGACACAAGTACTACAGTGGCTTTTCATCTGTCCTTGATTTTGCAGAAAGGTCTGGTTTATGTCATATTTTTGTACTGTTGATTTATGCTTATTACTCAAAGCGTTGCTCTGTGTTTAAGTAGCAATGCTTTAATGACCATAATGTAAGCTTGTCTGAGACCATAAGATGCAAGTAAGCTTTAATAAGCATACTGTTAAAGAATTGCCAACATTGAAAGCCTTTCTGTTGTTGCCATGCAGAGAATACTTGACTAGATAATGTATAAGCCTTGGGTATTAAAGGACAGGATTCCATTATTTTAAAAAGTTCATTACACTTGTTGGAGACTTCCAGTCATCTCTACAGACTTTACCCATAAACTAAACAGAATGCCAATCATGTGTGGTCCATAACCTGTACAGTAATCCTTTAAGCAATGTATCTTGAGCTTGTTTCTTGTTTGCTTTTCATTTTTTACTTACATGTTTTCCCCATGAAACAAGTAGATAGTTGTCAGGCAGCAGGTCTTTTTTGGATAAGAAACATTTTTACAAGTGGGAGCATCACAGAGATTTCTACTTTCAGCATGTTACTTGGCACTTTAATAAAGCTGAATATAAATTATAATTAGAACTGCAGTGCAAGGAGACGTAGTTTGAGTTGAGTGCTTCTGGTTTTGCTTGTACTTGATTTTGACTGGCATTCCAGTAATGTATTTAAAAAGTAATTTATTTTTTCATGCCTCACAACCTTTTGTTTCCATCTAGATATTAAGTAAGCTGTCATGCAGCCAATGCATTGAAATATTTGTATTCTTCTACACTTATTTTTGTCTTGATTGGACTCTCATAATGATGGTTTGCCATGCCACCCAGGGGAGTGTATTTAATTAAAGTTAGTTTTTGTGGTTTTGAGCATAGCTCCTCCCCTTTCTGGTTGGCCACACCCCTTCCCCTTGACCCCACCCATTCAGCTGGCTCCTGCAGCCCCCCTTTGATTTGAAGTCACCAGCCGCCACTGCAGAAATGAGAGCAATGTGGAAGAAAGATACCTACACAGTTGCGATAGTAGTAGGATAGGTCTTATAAGAAAGACTCTACAATTGTATTTAGATATGTTACCAGTACATGTAATCCCATACGAATTGCAGAAGAAGTCATTACTGGGCATATTGTCGGTGCTGTGAAGAGCACTTCTGGCTGACATCAAAGATTGAAACAATACAAATTTCATGACCTTTAATCATACTTTGACTTAGGAATAGGGTCCCTTCCCTTCATGGTATTAGAAACCCAAAAGACTTGTAGAAATTAAAAAAGAGTGAAGCAACAATAACATTAAACATAAATTCATTAGTTTTTTTTCCATATGCCTTTCTTTTAAGCAAACACTGAATGGAAGCTATATTGTTGAGGCCCTGAGGAACAGCAGCATGTTTCTGAATTTTATTTGTATCAATTTCTTTTTAGTATTATAGAAAAAAATTGATGAGTTCTAGGGTCGGTGCTTGGAAATTTTTCATTGAGGAATGGGAATTGTGGTGGCAAATCTTTTTAAATGCTGCTGTTCCTCCGGGTCTCAACAATATAGTTTATATTCAGTGTTAGCTTTAAAGGAAGGCATATGGAAAATAAAAAATAATGTATTAATGTTTAGTTTTATTGTTGCTTTACTCTTTTTTAATTTCTCCAAGTCTTTTGGTTTTTGTTTGGCTTCATTCCTTTAATTTCTTCATATCTTTTGGGTTTCTAATACTGTGATGGGATGAAATTAGTATTGTTTCAGTCTTTGATGTCAGGCAGAAATGCTCTTCACAGCAATTCGTATGGAGTTACATGTATTTGTAACATATCTAAATATGATTGTAGATTCTATTTTATAAGACCCGTTGCTCCTACTACTATTGGAACTGTCTGGGTATCTTTCTTCCACATTGCTCTCATTTCTGCCTACAAATCCAGATATATTATGACTTTGTGTCTCTCTGTATGCAAGACACTGTAGTCACTGGGTGTAGCAGTTTCAATGATCAATGCTATATTTGTCTTCTTTTCATTGACCACTATATCTGGTTTTCTCGCATCTATCTTTTTTACTGTTGGTAATGGGTGATCCCATGTGATGTAGACTTCGTCATTTTCTATGATGCTTTGTGGCTCATGTTTCCAGTGTTTTTCAGCTACTTCAGTATTACAATATTTGCATAATCCCCAGTGCAACAGTCTTGCCACATTATTATGCCTTTCAGTATACAGTCTTTCTACCATTAGTTTATCACAACCAGCAACAAGGTATGCAATTGTTTCCGATTCTATTTTACAAAACTTACATTTGTCTGTTTCTCCCACATCTTCAATGGACTTTGTAAACCAGCATGTACTTAGCCCGCTATCTTGGGCTGCCAATTAACCTTTCATCTTTTGGTTTGAATTCGCCTCTCCTTAACCATTCCTGCATTTGATCCTGATCAACATGAGGTTCTTCCAGGAGTTTTCTATACATTCAAATATATTTATGCATTTTCCACATTTCTTGCCTTCTCATCTAATACTTCACCTTATATTCTTTCATTTGTTTTTGGCACATTCAGTTAATGCCTGATTTGTATCTACTTGTGGTTTAATTTCCATTTCTGCTTGATTCTGATATCCATCTGCTAGACTAAGAAGAGAAGTCATCTTAGACTTATTCTCCTGTTTCAAAACTTTCACTATGTTTGGGTCTTATGAAGTCAGCAAATACGTATGCAGTCCCATGATTGCATATCAAATACATGTAATCAATTTCAAGGAGGTCCATACCTCCTTTAGAATGGGGAATATATAATCTTGGTATTAACTGATTTTTATAAATCATTTGGTGAGCATGAAGCATTCTTCTTGTTTTCCTGTCTAATCTATCCTTTTGGAGCCAGTCAGTCACCCCAAAACTGTAAGTTAGGACAGGAAGAGCAAATTGGTTTATAGCTTGAATTTTGTTCCAGATGTCAACGTTGTTTTCAGGATTAATTTTCTAAAATATTCCTTATTAAGTTTTATTCACATTTCATCATGTTTTATTGTTGATCCTTCATGAATTCCCAAATATTTAAACATTCCCTCTTGGTCAAATTATTTTATATCACATTCTTGTCCCAAACTGAAGTTTTCTTGGTTCTGCAGCTTTCCTGCTTTAAAGGTTGTTTTTGCACATTTATCGAGACCAAATGACATTCTTATATCACCTGAAAAAGTTTTGACTAGTTATTTATTTATTTATTTATTTATTCATTTATTTATTTGCATTTGTTTACCAGGATTGTCCAGCTGAGCCAGAAGTTCCCATTTTCACTGGAGTCCTGGGGAGAAAAGTTCCACGTATAAAGACATTTCACATGCTATACAGAATTTACATTGATAAAGACATTTAGTACATATTATTGGCAGCTTATAAAATTGGTGAAAAAAACAGTACATAAGTAATTGTTCTCAAATCAAAGATATTATACAAGCAATACAGAATATATACATGAGAACATTCCATATGAGTTTTTTCAGCTAGCAAAATTTATATATAGGACACTTCATGCAGCGGGTGCAAAGCAGATATAGGAATTAGTTAGAGTCTAGGTACTTAAACGTTTCACACACATTTAGGAGGTATAATAGCTGAACAATAGGCTATACGAAAGGATGGAGAGGTGGAGTAAGTAAAAAGTCAGGTGGATGTGGAAGACAGATGCCATTGAAGTAGAGTTGGGGTGAGAACAGTTGTGATGGTTGAAGTTAGGTTATATGACATGTGGTGTTAGCACATGTGCACAGCCAAGATGAGGAGAGGTGTTGTTTCAGAGATGTCCTAAAGAAGGTTACTGAGTGGGTGGATCTAAGTGTTGGGGGGAGGGAGTTTCAAAATTTTGCAATGATAAAGGAGTAAAGCATCTGGCCAGCCGAAAGTTTGGGTTTTTCTACATTTACAAGCAGTCAGTTGTTGGATCAGAGTGGTCTGTTAGGATAAGAGCAGGACATATGGATGGATTATGAATGAGTTTGTGAGCTGTAGTTAGCTGGATAAAGGTGAGATAGCTGGGGAGTTCAAGCCATTTCAGGTTGCATAAAGATAAGCAGTGGTGGGATGAGTAGGAGGCATTAGTTACAAACTTAGCAATATTGTTGTAGCACAAGTCTAGATTGGACTTTAGAGAGGACTGAATGTTGGTGAGGAAGGGGGCACCATATAAAAGACAGGGTAATAGAAAAGAAGTGGCAAGTGAAAGTTGGGCTGATGTACTGAGTAGATGTTTGTGTCAGTAGAGAGTGCCAAGCTTTTGATGTGTCTTTTTGACATTGGACTGGATGTGCAGGTTGAATTTCAGGTTTTCGTCTATGATAACACCTAGGAGTTTTGTGCTAGGTGCAGTGTCAGTGGTGGTACCATTTTGGGACTGAATGGTGAAGTTCTCTTTTTGTAGGGGTGTGGACCTTTTGGGGGCAAAGATTACTAGTTTGGTTTTGCTGGGGTTCAGGGCAAGATGATTATTAGACATCCAAATTTTGGTGGAGGTGAGGGCATTTTGGGTGAGTTAGTATAGTTCTGAGGAGTTTGCAGTGCAGATGATAGTGGAGTCATCTGCATACTGGATGACTGAGCCTTGAGAGAGTGTGGTGTGGAAGTTATTGATAAATATGCTAAACAGAAGTGTGCCTAAAATGGAGCCTTGAGGAACACCAGTGGTGGTGTTTGTGAAAGGGGAGTAAGAGTTCTGCCATTTAGTTGATTGTTGCCTGTTAATGAGGTAATTAGTGAACCAGTTTAGAGTTGCGGTGAGGTACCTATGTTAGAGAGTTTTGTTAGAAGGAGAGAGTGGGATATAGTATCAAAAGCTTTAGAAAGAGCAAGAAATAACAAAGATATGATTTTACCAGCATCACAGGCTCAGTTGACAGTGTCCATGAATGGAATGAGGGCAGTGGTGGGGGTCTATATTATAACCGTGAAAGCCCGTAAACGTCGACACATATTGTGCGAACTGCGAATACACCGAACGCCCTAAACCGTGAAATTCAAAATCTCGAACTGGCATAGTTGGCCAATCCCACCGCTCACTACATACTACCCACCCAAACAAAATAAATAAACCACATACATACACTAACCCAAACCCTACTTCTAACCCTAAAGTAAAGCTTGCATATACTACCATGTATGCACTTAACTTAACCCGCACCCTAACCCTAAGGTCCGTAACTATTGCACACTTACCTTACAGAGCTATACCGCAGAAGGGCCAACTATGCCTTTTCGAGATTTTGAATTTCGCAGTTTAGGGCATCTGGTGTATTTGCGGTTCACGCAGTATGTGTCAACGTTTACGTATTCACTGAAACAAACTTTCACGGTTTTGATATAGACTCCAGTGGTGGTACTATGTCCTGGCCTAAATCCATGTTGGATGGGGGAGAGGATGTGGTTGTAAGTCAGATGGTGAAGAAGTTGTGAATGTATGTATTTTTACAGAATCTTAGAGATGGGTGATAGTATAGCAATGGGGCGGAACTTGGTGGTGTCTATGTTGGAGGCCCCCTTGTGTAGAGGGAGGATATAATCTTTTTTTCCAGATGATGGGCACATAGGATTCTTGGATAGATCTGTTGAGAAGTATGCTGATAGGGTAAGTGATTGAGATGGCTGAGATTTGCAGGTATTTGGCGGGTATATTGTCAGGGGCATCCAATTTACTATTAACTTCAATAAGAGGTTGATTCCATTTTTGGATGTTTTGGTTAATAAACAACATGATGGTACTTTAACCAGTACAGTTGATAGGAAGCCCTTTCATTCGAACTCATTACTGCATGCATCCAACTGTAATCCAGGTCACATCATTAGGAACATTCCGAAATCCCAAGATATGAGGATTAGATGGATATGCTCAGGGGAGACAGATCTTGCATATTTTAACAATGACTTAACCCATAGGTTTGTTGAACGGAGCTATTCTGTTAAACATTTAACACATACTAGTTCTATTGTTGGTAAGATGCCTAGGGAGGAATTACTTACCTATCAAGGTTCTAAATCCCATCAGGGATTTAAAATTAGATTTACTACTACATTTGGTAGGAATACCAAGCATCTTACTAAGTTAATACAGAAACACTGGGACATTTTACTTTCTGATGAGGATCTAGCTGGAATATTGGACAACAGATGTGCCTTTTACTATCAGAGAGGGGTAACTCTAGGTGGACACCTAAGTTTCTACAAAAGACATTCATCTTCATATGTTAAAATCCAATGTAACTTAGATGGCACTAAAGTGTCTGGATGTTTTCCTTGTGACCATTGTGCCTTTTGTAAATATGTATTTAAAACCAAAGAGTTTTCTACTAAAAATGCCACATGTGTTCTTGAAATTCAGACCCTTATGAATTGCAGTAGCAGTTGGGCAATCTATTTGGCTGAGTGCCATTGCTCTGCATTTTATATAGGTCAAACATCTACATCTTTTAAATTACGTATTTCAGAACACTTGAGCAGTATTAGAAACAAGGTTATTACTAATGCCTTGTATAAACACACTTTGGTTCATAAAACAGCTAATTTTCATTTCACAATCATTGACAAGGTTGTGGGTTCCAAATTTTCCCAAAATAAGTGGCATGAACTCTTAAACAAAAAGGAAAGGTCATGGATTATTCGTTTGGGGGGGTTTGTTCCTACCAGGATTGAATGATCACCTTTAATGTCATACATATAAATTACTATTAATTTTCAACATATTTTGTTTCAATATAGGTCTTTGTAAGGTATATTTTTACTCAACAGGGTTTGATAACTTACAATAATATATTTTTCCTTCTTTGTATACTCATATTTCATGTTAGCACCTCACATTCTCTGAATATTTGTATTATATTTATGTTCTGTGTATGATTATGTTGCAGTTGTGTTGATTGAACACTTTGGTGCATGTGGTTTCTTAATATTGGAATCACTTAATTGGTTTGATGTTCTCATTGTGGGAACAATTTAGCAATATATATAAAAGGGGTGTTCCATTGTGTGGATTTGTTTTTTTATTTTGCATTGATAAATGCTCTTCATGCTGAAACCGGTCTGCTTCTTGTCTTAATAAAGGCTTGGATTCCTCTATTTGTGCTGGCTATACAGTTTTAAATCATCAACAAAGACAAGACGAGAAGTCTTTATACTTAGTAGCTTTCTGGGAACCAAATTATAGCCATGACCAAATCTGTTAAGCAGACAGCTTAATGGGTTAAGGGCAAGGCAAAAGAGCAACAATGACTGGGAGTCACCCTGGAATATCCCCTTTGGATTTTTATCTCTGGAATAATAAGTTGCCCTTTATCATGGCTTAACTGCAAAGTGGTTTGCCACTGTTTCATGATTGCTGTGATTTAGTTTATCAGTGTAGGGTGTATCTTATACATTTTTAAGCATGTATTTATGAATGTGGGATATGGTCAAATGCTTTTTTTGTAGTCAGTCCATGCCATACTTAGATTCTTTCCATGTTACAGTTCTCCACTATGACTTTATTTAACAGCAAACGATCCTTTTTCCATATGACTTTCTTTTATTGCCTTTTTGTTCTATTGCCATAATTGAGTTTTCTTTTAAATGACTATAAACTCTGATGGCATCAATACTAGTGTATAGGTTATACTTAATCGGAAGGCAAGTTATTGGACTATAATTTTTAGGGTAGCTTGCAGATTCACTCAAGTGTGAACATTGTTTTTCCTGTTGTTAGCCAGGTTGGTGTCTGTTCTGGGTGCACATATAAATAGTTTTTACTCATGGCTAAATCTTCATACTAAGATGTTAATAATTTAACCAGAAGTTGGGTATTGCATCTGGGTTTGCATTTTTCCATTTAGAGGCTTTTCTTAACTTTGTTTCAATCTCTCTGGCTCTTAATTCATCCCATTTCATATCCTGTAAGATTGAACTTCTTATTCTTTCTTTTACTTCTTTCAATTTAACATCTTTGTTATGTTCCACAGGATCTTCATAAATGCTTCTCCAAAATGTATCTGTTTCTTCTTTTTTGGTGGAATTCCTTTTACTTTGTTTCCCAATTCTCTATAAAACTTTTTTGGGCCATCAATAAATTGCTTCTTTTCAGTGGTGGCTGGTGACTTCAAATCAAAGGTGGGCTGCAGGAGACAGTTGAATGGGTGGGGCCAATGGGAAGGGGTGTGCCCAACTAGAACGGGGTGGGGCTATGCTCAAAACCACAAAAACTGGAACTTTAATTAAATACACTGCCCTGGGTGCCAAACCATCATTATGAGAGTCCAATCAAGACTAAATGAAGCTACATGACAGCTTACTTAATATCTAGATGGAAACAAAAAGGTTGTGAGGCATGAAAAAATAAATTATTTTAAATACATTACTGGAATGCCAGTCAAAATTAAGAATAAAAAACAAGCTGATCTCAACCCAAATCACTTCTCCTTGCACTACATTTCTAATTATAAATTTATATTCAGCTTTATAAAAGTACCAAGTAACATGATGAAAGTAGCAAGCTCTGTGATGCCCCCACTTGTAAAAATGTTTCTTATCCAAAAAAGACCTGCTGCCTGACAACAATCTACTTGATTCATGGGGTAAACGTGATCAAAGTAAAAAACGAACAACAAACAAGAATCAAACTCTAGATAAATTGCTTAAAGGATTATTGCACAGGTTATGGACCACACATGATAGATTGGCATTATGTTTAGTTTATGGGTAAAGCCTGCAAATATGACTGCAATTCTCCAACAAATGTCATGAGCTTCTGAAAATACTGTAATCCTATCCTTTATTACAAATACTGTCATATGCATTTCAATACCTAAGGCTTACACGTTATCTAGTTATGTAAATATTCTCTGCATGGCACTAAGAAAAAGGATTTCAATGTTGGTAATTCTTTAACAGTATGCTTATTAAAGCTTTCTTGCATCTCAGACAAGCTTACCTGATGGTCATTAAAGCACTGCTACTTAAACACAGAGCAGCAGACACTGCAACAACAACATGCATTTTCTGAATAATAAGAAACATAATTAAACAGTATAAAAATATGACAGAAAACCAGAACATTCTGCAAATTCAAGCACAGATAAAAATCCACTGTAGTACTTGCATACCTTGGATGGGGGGGGGGATACTCTGCACACTTACACTGCATAACTGCTCCTTGCCTTGCTTGGACACATCCAGAGTCACTACATGGGGGGATGGGGTGCAACAAGCATGCCACAATTTGAAATGTCTCTGGCTAACCGTGATGGCCCTGACACATTTGTTATACTTGTCAACCTCAGAGCAAGAAATCTGGACAAAGCCATAAATAGAAGTGGGACAAAGGCCCAAAAAATAAGGACAATTTTTAAATATTGCTCTTATAAACTTAGAAAGATAATAGAGTAGTAGGTCTTGCATTAGTATGAATTTTCTGAATGGTATGAAAGCTGAAACTTAAATGTCTGTCATTATTTTCTAACTTCAGTCTTTAATAATTTGCCATTCATTTGTCAGCAAACCACTATTTTATGAAAAGTGGACCAGAAATGTGATGCAAAAATATAAAATAGCCACACAATACAGCTGGGAATCTGTCAAAGAAGGGACACTTTTTTAATATTAATACTGTTAAGTTGAGCAGCTGACAAAATAAGAGAATCTACATGCATTTCTGAAGTAAAGGTAATCTACAACTCTGATCATTACAATTATTTATCAGTTGTAAATCCTCCACATTTTCTTCCAAACTTGCCATTTTGCGGAGGGATTATTAGGGGGAGAGCAACATTTTGAGCCAAAGTCGGGGACACATGAAAGGTTTGGATATACCTAATTCTGTAAAGCATTTTATTTGCATGTACCGCTCAACCTCTTAACACAGGAAATCTAGACAAGGCCAAATATATTGGGGGAACAAAGTTCTGCCAACAACAGAAGTGCAGTATATATATATATATATATATATATATATATACATATATATATATATATATATATATATATATATATATATATACATATATATATATATATATATATATATATATATATGTGTGTGTGTGTGTGTGTGTGGGCATATGTGTGTGTGTGTATATATATATATATATATATATATATATATATATATATATATATATATATACATTTGCTTCTCTAAGATAACAATACCTATTCTTGGAAAGAGAATAAAAATCCTTTATCTAGGCTTTAATATGAAAGCATATACCCAGCAGGCCAGCTGAGGGTAAACATGCATACTGTTTCAAACCCATATGCTATTCAGGTTTGTTATGCTCTAGTACAGGTTCCCTCTATGATTATCCAACTCATCTAAAACAAGGTTAATCAGTAATAAAGCTTTACAGAATATATTAGATCTTCAAAGATGAACCAGGAAGGACATACAGTTTGCAGCATGTGTTGATTATACTGTCAGACAAATGCTTTGGCATGGACTTCTAATGACTTAATGAGCCTGGGATCTTGCAGCAGCATCCTTTCCTACAGAATCATGTTCTTTGTAACTTATTTCATACCTAAGAAGATGTACAAAGTGTCAGACCATCTGAGCTTCAAAAAGAGGAGATACCCTTCTGTCTCTGAAATCTGACTACTCAAGAGGAAAGTGATGTTTTTAATGCCTTTCTGTCTTCATCAGACAGCAAGACATTACTCCATGTCTGCCCCCCTGTATTTAGGAAAAGGAGCAGACCAGAAAAAAAATGCAGGAAAACATACAGTTGCATGAATTAGTGCACTAGTATTTTATTCTGTAACAGCTGTGCTGACACACTTCTGTTCACCACAGTTTACTCTTGTGTTACACCAACAGATGTGGCATTCTGCATGGTCTGCTGTACTGCATCAGACAGTAACCCTTAGGAAGTCCAATACTTAGACAATTAAAAAAAAACAAATGCAATGATTTTCAAAACTCACTGTTACACTTTCAAACCAATTTTGCAAAGCGATTTCACACCCTGCACCCCTGACGTGGACAGCTATGCTATCACACCTCCTACTACTTATATATACTAACTCAGAGATCACTGTACTTCAGACTAAGGGAAATACTCTGATATACTGCAACCTCAGAATTAGTACATATTACCCCCATTCAAACTTAAAATATTGTTGCTAAGTACGAACTCGTCATAAACAGGGCTGTAGAAAGGTGGCAAGATAGTGAAGGAGCAAAGGAACTATAGGTATTATCCATAACCTTTAGGCCTTGTCCAAACTCATGAGTGTTACCTAAACACCACAGCAGAGGCTGTCATTCCATCCAAAGGGAAAATAAACCCACTCTCTGCAAGGAGATAGATTATTCCCCAGTATGCTGAGTTACATACTCATAATCTGCAAACTAAGACAGAAACCACATGGTAACAATACTCAGCAAACTTAAAAACATGTGTAGACAGACAAATACCCTGACTCCTCCAGTTCTACTTTGAATCCCCTTTAAGCAAACAGCATTTATATTGACAATATAACCACTGCAGTGTGAATATCAAGTAGCACAAAATGTGTTTTCTCTAAACTGGGTCATAAAATCCCTTACCATTAATCCAATTGCCTCAAAAACAAGCTACCCACACCAAGAAAATACTCACTTCATCAAATTATTGGGAAGAACTCCTCACAAGCTATGCTGACTATTGGTTAAATTTAACATTCTCTAATAGACGTCATAATGTAACAAAATAAAGTAAACATACTGCGCAACCCTGTTATTTGCCATAATCAGATCAATAAACCAAACCATTAATCTGGGGAAAATACCTTTAAAGTTGTTAGAAATGCCGATAAAAACTTCAGTTTCTTTTTCTTACACTCTTGCATCACCTGCTAAAATGTCCTCCTCAAGCAGTGAATAATCATCATCACCAAAAATTACTTTTTTTGGTCCCTAAAGTACACACTTTACTCAGGCTTCAAATCTTAGACAACATTTGCTCTTTACCATACGTGACTAAAACCATACAGTCCATTGCATTGCCAAAACAGAGGACTCAATACATGGAAAACTATGACAAAAACATAATCTCTCTGTTATTAACTTTGCTAACATTACTCTAAAGCAAATGAAAGAAGACAGTACAGAAAGTCAAAGACCGACACATAGGGACAGACATGGAAAACACACAGACAGCAAAACTCACTAGCACTACTACACCAGTGGTGCTTAACCAATCCTGTGGAGTATAACACTGGCTCCATACAAAGCATGATTATGATGTTATAACTTATATGAATGCATCACACTTGAGTATATAATCAACAGCTAAAAAAATCATAAGGTGGATTTGGGTGTTTGGCAGATTGTGTTAATAGTACCAACTATTTTAATGATACAATGACTTCAGTCAAATAGAAATTGATTCTGGGCATGACACAATTTCTCTGATTTTTAAGATGTATTATACTCATTAAAAATAAGTAGGAAATCCGATCTCCCCACCAACCCCAAGAGGAAAACTAAATTCCACAATTATTTGTAGATTATTTGTCATTTACTGCTTTGTCTCATCTAACTAACTTAAGTTTCAGCTATTGAATTAGCGTTCACATAAGCAACCGAGCAGAGTTTTGCAAAACGCTATTATATCAGAGGAAATATTTGTTTAGCACTTGAAATGAACAATTTGTGCACCCAGCTAATCTGCAGAGATACTTGAGAAGCCTTTGAAGAGAATCGCTCAATAACCAAGTTTGATTTTTCGGATTTTTGATGTCTTAGTGCAGGGTTAAGTATAAAGACTTAACAGATGGTTCAGCCATTGTGTCAGCAGTATTGGCCCCACTCTGAAGTATGTATTTATAACACTAAATTGGAGCATCACATAATTCAGTCTCACTTCACCATGTATGTTTTGCCTGGATTATGATGGCAATAACCTTGATTTTATTAATGGCAATGAGTGATTTACGACTCACAGCAACTCAACTCAAGCAACTTCCAAAAGAAAAATCAAACTGTATATGACCCGAAAGAAATCAGAATTTATAGGTTAATATAGCAAGAAGCACTCGTTACTGGTATGATGAGGTGTATGACACATGTACAAGTGCTAAAAAGAAAAAAAAGGCACTCGGTGGCAGGATGCATGTGAGTAATGCTGAAATCTTGTGCGGACACTCATGCATACATTATGTACAAATACATGCACGTATGCATTATCTATCTATCTATCTATCTATCTATCTATCTATCTATCTATCTATCTATCTATCTGTCTGTCTATGTGTGTGTATGTAATAGGAGAGGGAGTTAAGCTCTGAATTAAAAAAAAAAAACTGCCTATAGAATTATTAGTAAACCAAATCCGTCCAGCTCTAAATCTTAAAAAAAGGATTTTGTTGATGCTAAACATATTGGCCTAGTATTTTCCTTTGATTGCAAATGCAGCAATAATACACAACAGTGGCGGGTGGTGACTTCAAATCAAAGGGGGGCTGCAGGAGCCAGCTGAATGGGTGGGGTCAAGGGGAAGGGGTGTGGCCAACCAGAAAGGGGAGGAGCTATGCTCAAAACCACAAAAACTAACTTTAATTAAATACACTCCCCTGGGTGGCATGGCACACCATCATTATGAGAGTCCAATCAAGACAAAAATAAGTGTAGAAGAATAAAAATATTTCAATGCATTGGCTGCATGACAGCTTACTTAATATCTAGATGGAAACAAAAGGTTGTGAGGCATGAAAAAATAAATTACTTTTTAAATAAATTACTGGAATGCCAGTCAAAATCAAGTACAAGCAAAACCAGAAGCACTCAACTCAAACCACTTCTCCTTGCACTGCAGTTTTAATTATAATTTATATTCAGCTTTATTAAAGTGCCAAGTAACATGCTGAAAGTAGAAATCTCTGTGATGCTCCCACTTGTAAAAATGTTTCTTATCCAAAAAAGACCTGCTGCCTGACAACTATCTACTTGTTTCATGGGGAAAACATGTAAGTAAAAAAATGAAAAGCAAACAAGAAACAAGCTCAAGATACATTGCTTAAAGGATTACTGTACAGGTTATGGACCACACATGATTGGCATTCTGTTTAGTTTACGGGTAAAGTCTGTAGAGATGACTGGAAGTCTCCAACAAGTGTAATGAGCTTTTTAAAATAATGGAATCCTGTCCTTTAATACCCAAGGCGTATACATTATCTAGTCAAGTATTCTCTGCATGGCAACAACAGAAAGGCTTTCAATGTTGGCAATTCTTTAACAGTATGCTTATTAAAGCTTACTTGCATCTTATGATCTCAGACAAGCTTACATTATGGTCATTAAAGCATTGCTACTTAAACACAGAGCAACAGGCACTTTGAGTAATAAGCATAAATCAACAGTACAAAAATATGACAGAAACCAGACCTTTCTGCAAAATCAAGGACAGATGAAAAGCCACTGTAGTACTTGTGTCTACCTTGGATGGGGGGGGGACGACACACTGCACATTTACACTGCATAACTACTCCTTGCCTTGCTTGGACACATCCAGAGTCAGTACATGGTGGAGTGGGGTGCAACAAGTATGTCACAATTTGAAATGTCTCTGGCTGATTGTGATGGCCCTGACACGTGTCATACCTCTCAACCTCAGAGCAAGAAATCTGGACAAAGCAAATGCCCACAAATAAGGACAATTTTTAAATATTGCTCTAATAAACTTAGAAAGATAATAGAATAGGTCTTGCATTAGTATGACTTTTCTGAAGGGTATAAAATCTGAAACTCAAATGTCTGCCATTATTTTCTAACTTCTGTCTTTAGTGATTTGTCACTAATTTGCCAAAAAACACAATTTTATGAAAAATGGACCAAATGTGATGCAAAAATATAAAACAGCCACACAATACAGCTGGGAACCTGTCAAAGAAGGGACATTTTAATATTAGTACTGCTAACTTGAGCAGCTGACAAAATAAAAGAATCTACATGCATTTCAAGTAATCTATAACTTTGATTATTACAGTTATTTCTTAATTGTAAACCCTCCATGTTTTCTTCCAAAATTGCTATTTTGTGGAGGGATTATTAGGGGGAAGAGCAACATTTTAAGCCAAAATCGGAGACAGTTGAGAGGTTGGCTATGCCTAATTCTATAAAGCAATTTATTTGCATGTACCTCTCAACCTGTTAATGCAGTAAATCTGAACAAGGCCAAATATACTGGGGGAACATATAAACAGTACTAAAAATTGCTCTTGTATAAATTGAGACAGTTGATAGAATAACAGTTCTTACTTTAGCATGCATTTTTCTGAAGGTTATGAAGTCTGAAACTCAGTGTATCCTTATTTAGTGACTTAATTTCTAAATGATTTGCCAGAAAACTACAAATTTTATGAAGAACAAACCAAAAATAAGAAGCAAAAATCTATTAATTCTTTGAAAATCTGGACAGTTGGGAGGTATAGTTCAGCTGGGTCTGTCTGAGTTTGCTGCCCTTCCCCCCTGACAAAATCATGGTTGAAGAGCGTCTGCAGCCATTCCTATGAACCATTACTTGGCTATTTCACTCCATTTACCATAAACACTAATGTGCATACTGCTTTACTTGTATGATGAGTTGGACTTCATTTGAAAGTTTTATTTTGTGTTTTACAGCACAAACACTGAGTCATCTACTAAACAAAGCAATGCAGTCTCACAATGAAAACTTAGCATTAAAACTTCTCTGCTCTTGAAACTCACATTCATTGAAACAGCATTGAAACCCACATTCAAAGAAAATACATTTTGCCAGTGGCAGATAAAGATTAATTTTGGGCTGTTTTCAAATCATAGGCCCCTTGCATATGAAACATACATGTGCTCTTTGATACACCTTCCTATTGCTTTGAACATTTTTCCAGTAAACAATGAAACAAAACTGTCCAATTCAGAACATTTCCATCATAAAATTCTACTCAAACTACTACAGTCCACTATTATCAGTAAATATGCACAATTCTTCAGTCCACCATTATCAGTAAATATGCACAATCTCTGAAGTAGTAAAAAAGTCATCTAAATAATTCCACATTAAATAAATCTGTAATGAAGAGGTTGGTGCTAGCAATCACCTTTACATTTCATGGTTTAATCGAACAATAAAGTGTCTGATGCCCCTGTGGAATAAATTGCCTAAATTACATTAAAAATAAGCTAGTAATATTGCAATAGGAAATGGATGGCAAACTGATAACAGGCTCATAATTAGTATTTTAACTTTCAGCATTCACCCCTTATGGGAGTAGAACCAACAACCTTCTGCATCAAAAGCAAGCACACAGCCTGTCGTGCTATGAGCACTAAACTTTTCTTCCCCTGCAGCTCTCAGCTCCTTGTAAAATCTGCTCAATACTCAACTGCATCTCAACTTCGCAGCACAAGAAGTCTGGAAAAAGCAAAATTTATTGGGGTGGGTCAAAAGGGCAAAAACCAGGGACACATTAAACATTGCTTGTATAATCTTGGAAAGCTGCTAGAATAAAATGCTGTGTTACCACGGTACCACCATACATTTTACTGCCAAAGTCCCTGTGCAAAAAAGAGTCAGAGCATACCACTATGCCAAATCACCTGCTTTGTGAAAGAAAAATGCTGTGTTACCATCGTACATTTTACAGACAAGGTCCCTGTGCAAAACAGTCAAGAGCAACATACCACTACGCCAAATCAGCTGTTTTGTGAATGAGAGGAAGACTGAAACTTAAATGGCTATCATTTAATTAATTCAGTTCTCACCATAGCTGTCAACCTCTTAGCACAAAACACCTGGATAAACCCAGTAATGAAGGAATACAGCCCTCAAACATATTCAGTGAATTCAGTTCTTGCCATAGCTGTCAACCTTAGCACAAAAACCTGGACAAAGCCACTAACAGGGTATTACAGTCCCAAAAATAAGGAAAAATTTCAAATAGTCATCTTATAAACATAACAAATTACTATAATAAAAGGTTGTGTTACTATATATTTATTGCTAGAATAAAAAGTTGTTTTAATATGTATTTTCTGAAGACTATGAAGTCTGAAATTCAAATGCCTGTCAATTTTACTTCTGATGGAACAAACACAATTTTCAGCAGAGGCCCAGGGAGAAATACTGTAGACACGTCTTTGTAAAATGGCAGGATACCAGAGCAAATCCACACAAACACAGAGATAAGATGGAGACTCCACAAAGAAGGCACCACAGCCAAGAATCAAACCACAAATCCTGTAGCTATGAGGCAACAATACTGCCACTGCACCATCAAATATGTAAAAAATTAAACATTCAGAAACCTGAAGTCTGAAATTCAAATGCCTGTCAATTTTATTTAACATTTGTTAATCAGGACAGTCTGACTTGGAACAAAAAAACAATTTTCAGCAGAGGACAAGGAAGAAATAATGCAGACATGTCTTCGTAACATGGGAGGACACAAAAGCAAACCCACACAAACATAGAGAGAAGATACAGACCCCACAAAGAAGGAACCCCAGCCAAGAATCAAACCTGAGAACCTGCAGCTGTCAGGCAACAATGCTACTACTACACCATCAAATATCAAGCATTGGAACATTTACAAACCACAGATATTATGAGGAACAGATCAGATCAAATATGAGGCAAATATCTGCAATTTTTTTACAAATGGTGGTGGGTAGGGAACTCAAGTCTTTAACACCTGCATACAGGGTACAGGGTTCAAGCCTGAGGTATTCCCTACCACACCACCATAAGCACATGGGGCATTTTCATGTAGTGCCAATGAAGAAAGTAGGCCACCATCAGGGCCAGCAAGATAGCCTGCTGTTTACCACCTGACACTTGCCAAGGAGTGGATGAGATAATGGAGATTCTCTCTCAGGAATGAATGAGCAGTAGGGTGTTCACCTAGCTTGGGTATTCCCAGCTCTCACTGTTCTGGAACAAATAGGTGAATTGGATGGAGGTAGAGGAAAACATCAGCCTCATACCTGTGGGAGGACTTTTAAAAATCTGAGGCCATATCCCAGTGAAAAGTTAACACAAAGTCCATTGCAAAAAACTAGTACTGCTTATTTCTACAATAGCAACTCCTGAAAAAATTCTTTCTGACAAGGCCACTCAATTCATGACCACAATAATGCATGAGCTTTAACAGTTTTTTTTCCAAGTTAAACAATGAAGGTTATCTATATATCAGCCTCATATAGAGATGCTAGTTAAGCATCTTAATAAAACTTTAAAGTATATGTTATGAAAGGCTACAGATCTGGATGGGAGAGGCAGGGAGCAACTGCTTCCATGTATTCCCTGCAGTGTAATTAAGGTATCATAAGCCTCGAATGGATTTACATCATCTGAACTACTGTATGACAGACATCTCTGAGGCTTGCTACATATAGTAAAAGAAACATGAGAGGAGGAGGAAAATACCCCTTTAAAAGTATAATAGAGCATTTTGCTGACCTGCAAGACAGATTAAGAACTATAATGTCTATAGCAAAGGAACATATGGAGAAGTATAGGAGACTCAACAAAAATGCTCATCTCAGAGAATTCAAACTATGAGATAAAGTACTTGTGTAAGTGCCCACTAATGAAAACATATTATTTGCAAAGTAGCAGAACCTTCTGAAATTGTAGTCTTTTCTGAAGCCTGGGTGAGAAACGGAAATTTCTGTGATAAGTACATTTGCAGAGGAAGTTAAGGCTCCCACAGCATATTCTGAAGTCAAAATAGATTAAACATCGTCAGTATCTCAGAAACAAGAAGTGAAGGTATTTGTAATCAAGAATAAAGACATATTCTACAGTTGCCTGACAGAAACAGTTTAATCCAGCACAACAATTAAGTCATCCCCATTAAGAAAGTAAAACTGAAACTGCCAAACATCAGAATCCAAAAGCCAACCAGATAAGCCAAGAAAGAGCTACAGAAAATGTTCAAACCTAATTGTAAATAAAGCATCTCATGTTACTGGTCCCCAAGCCTAATAAGTCTATAAAGTCATGCGGTGTATTTATAAAATAGAACATGATATCTAAATTTGATTCTTATCCCATGTACTGAGTGGATGAAAAAGATTGTTTTTCAGATGACTGTTGGGCAACCAGGAAAGGAGAAATGATAGAATTGCAAAAGTTTTTGTCATGTTTGAACATACCGTATACAATTTTCAATTAAATCTGAATTTTCACAATAGGCATTCTAGATGCCGCAGTTATAAAGACATTGGATGTTCTGTTATTACTACCATTATTCACAGACCATCTTCTAAAAATACATTTTTAAACCACACTTACAACCACCCAAAGTGTATACAGTGTAGCATTGCTATTTCACAGTTCCTTAGGCTAAGGAGAATTTGATTCACTGAGAGCACCTATGAGCAAGCATCTGCTGGCCTAGTACATAGATTTATGCATACATGGTATGACTGACAACATTTTAAGAAGTCCTTGATGAAGTGAAAGGAAATTTCTAGATCGGATGCTTCACAATGTAATACACGTAAGAAAACTTGGAGTAACAACAGACTCAAGATATCACCACTTTTGATAGCAGCATGCTTAAAATATGTAGTGCTATTGAGAAATGGCTGGGTCATTATAAGAAGCAGCAACTGTTTTGGGGACATTTTAATGGAAGAATGTAAATTCACCAGTGGTTGTTCAAAAAAGGTAATTTTATTTTAATGCACATAAATATGAATGTGTGGTTAAACAAATCAACACTAAAGATAAGTTGGCAGGCCCTGTAAATATTTCTTGCTGTAAATTGTTCTGCCAGTTTCTTCAGGTTTACTACAGTTAACATACACTCATGTGCATGCCCACACACATGCATACACACACACACACACACACACACACACACACACACACACACACACACACACACACACACACACACACACACACACACACACACACACACACACACACACACACCTGTCCTTGCTGCCCATTCTCCATAACGTTAATCCAAATGCCCGCGCAATAATCCACAGTCCCGCGAGTTTCCCGCAATCCAAACCCTAATCCACAGTCCCGACGCTGACTGCTGCTGTTGCAGTCCGGCCCCGACGCGTTTTCCCAGCGAGTCTGTGCACTTTAAAAGTGCACAGACGTCTCCTATGTTTCCCTACCTGGACTGCCGGACTGCCTGGAGCATGCTCTGTAGACTCGCAGTAGTCTGGGCTACTGCGCATGTGCGAAGTCCGCGAATTTTTAAAATTTTTTTTTTCTTTTTTTTTTTTTGTTGAGGGGGCTGCAGTCCGGCAGGCCGATAGCACGGGCCGCCCCTGATACACAATTTCTATCAAAAATGACTTCAGTTACCGACAGAATCCATATGTATTTATGCAGCTATCTTTAACTTAGTTAGGGTATGGCTTGCCCAGTTTGTACCCCAATACTTAGAAGGCCAAGTTAAAAAATGTTAAGTATTTGCTAGGGCAGTTACTGTTATGCATGTATTTCTAGAACTAATCTGCACATAAGCTACCTTCCACTGCAAGGGCAGGTGCTTTAAATGTATGCATCACCATTAATTTATGAACTGAATGGTAATTTTCTTACTCAGTGCGGTACTTACCTTGTATAAGCCGCTGAAAGTCCAGCAAACGAAATTAGGACACTAAGGCAAGCAAATAAAATCCACCACAAGTGACAATTCCACAACCAAAACTGGCTGCAACTGTTTGCTTCTCGCTCTTTTCCCAGCACATGAAGCCCGGGATGAGAGCGACAACCAATCAGCAGCCATTTAGCCCATCCACGTCATGTACATGCCTGCGGACGTGGCAGTCCGAATCCCTTCCAATTCTATGCGGTTCCAAACTGCATAGACTGCTGGGCATCACACTGATGCCTTAATTCACTATCCGGACTGCAGTGCTGGAGTGGATCTCTAAGAGAAAAAGAGAAAAAAAATTATTTTTTTAAAACCGCCGCAACCCACAAATCGAAAGTGCGCATGCTTGTACTTGCAGACGAGTCAGTCGGCATAAAGCAGCCGGCTGAGAAAGACTCACTAAAGACAATAAAAATTAAATAACTAAAAAGTACTTTTTTCTTTTTTTTTCTTTTCTTGCTGAGGGGGCTGCAGTCCGGCAGTCCAATGGCATGAGCCGCCCCTCCTTTATATTTATCTGTGCATCTTCTAAGATTTTCTGCCTGTGCTGATATTTTAGTTTATTATTTGCAATAGTGCATGATAAATCCTGATCTGTTATAATGTTGCTCATTGCTTTTATCACATCTATTTTTTTGAGTATGTTTGCTGATTTGTTCCCTCTTCTATACTCCTCTAACAGTGACACTTCTTGTCTTAATTGCTTTATAGTTTTCTCTAGTCGATACTTCCCCGATGGTATTCGATTTCTCCCCATCCTTTCCCTTACTGCTCTGTTTTCTTGTGGCAGAATTTTATCTGTTATTAATTTAGCCACACAGTACTATATCCTGTTTACTTCTGTTATATTGTATGGATCTCTATGGACAGTCCTAATTACTGTGTTCATTTGTTTTATCAAACTTCTAACTTTTTACATTTTATTGACCTTCTGCAGACTATTTCTTTCATTGATCTTAATATGTCGATCTTTATTAAACCAAGAAACTCTTCTCTTAGCTCATTTTCTTCTATACTGAGGGCACATTTTTTGTTTTCCATTTCCTGCAGGCATTCTATAGAAAGTTCTATAATATCTTCCTGTGGCACATTCTCTTCAATTTCATCCTGTGTCATTTGTTGCTCTGTCATTTGGGAACTCACTAGCCTATCACCCCATATCATTGACTGTGTCAGAGTTGCCACAGTTTCCTCTTCCTTCTCTTGCTGTCCAGTTTCAAGTGAACATTTATACTGGATTCTTGTGAAAGGCTCCAAAATATCTTCATATGGCAACTGACCAGTTGCTTCCCATTCAACTGGTTTCTCTTTCATTTGGATGGTTATTGCTCTATCCTGCTTTGGTGCTTTCTGAGTTAGATTTTCTACACGGAAGCCTTCACTTTGCAGGTACTCCATAACCTCAGTTTCAGTTTCTTTAACTTCTCCATTACTAATCTTCTTTTCCACTTTGTCTTCTTATTTTTTTGTATTGTAAAGTTTTCCATGTCTGGATTCCTTTGCCTGTATTTCTCCTCAAATCTCTTTGGTGCTGCTCTTTTATATTGATTAGTTTTGCTTTCTCCTTTGCATAAATATTACATCATATTAAATCTCTTTTTCTTTCTCACATCCATATTTCTTCTTCAGGTGTCTCCTGATCTTCCTGTTTCTCCTTACTTTGGGGACTCGCTCCATCATGCTGTGATGTAACCTGTGTTAGACCTGCTATGCCAAATCTTATACTACACAGGCATTACATAACTTCAACTTCTACTTTTTTAACTTCTACTTTACTAATCTTCTTTTCTACATTCCCTCTTTATGATATTATTTTTTATTGTGAAATTTTCCACATCAGGATGCCTTTGCCTATATTTCTCTTTGAATGTCTTTAGGGCTGCATTTTTTTTATTGATTAATTTGGCTTTCAACTTTGCATAAATAATATAGCAATAACCCACGCCTGGGTGTGGGTAATGCTGGATTTACCCACAGTTGGCATGGTTCGCCCGCGGGACCAAACAAAGCCAACCGTGGGTAAATCCAGCATTACCCACACCTAGAAGTGGGTTATTGCTATTATACAATGACATTATTTAAGAAAAAAAAAATTACTTTTCTTAAATAATGGCATTGTATAATGCCTCCTTGCTG
The DNA here is from genome assembly GCF_019279795.1 of Protopterus annectens. Lineage (NCBI taxonomy): Eukaryota > Metazoa > Chordata > Ceratodontiformes > Protopteridae > Protopterus > Protopterus annectens. The sequence goes on from NC_056746.1 coordinate 1,491,557,161, forward strand.
CCCTTCCGCAGCTGTCTGGTATTCCGCGGCAGTTCTGATGTACTGCGCATGCATATGCCTATGCAGTACATCAGAGCTGTGGGCAAAAGCAACGGAGAAAGCAAGATCTCCGTTGCTTTTTACTGTTTCACTATGTTAAATGGGTTTAACATAGCGAGACAGCTTTAAAAAAGCAACGGAGAATCTCCGTTGCTTATTTTAAAGCTGTCTCACTATGTTAAACCCATTTAACATAGCGAGACAGTTTTGAAAAAAGCAACGGAGAAAGCAAGATCTCCATTGCTTTTTACTGTTTCGCTATGGTAAATGGGTTTAACACAGCGAGACAGCTTTAAAATAAGCAACGGAGATCTCTGTTGCTTATTTTACAGGTTTTAAAAAAAAAGCAACAGAGAAAGCAAGATCTCTGTTGCTTTTTATACACCGTGTTGCTATGTTAAAGGAGTTTAACATAGCAAGACAGCTTTAAAAAAAGCAACAGAGATCTCCGTTGCTTTTTTTAAACATGTGTCGCTATGTTAATAAACTCCTTTAACATAGCAAGACAGTGTTTTAAAAAAGACTTATACTAATGGAAAAAGTCCGGGTGACTGGACCTTTTTCCATTAGTATAAGTCGATTTACAACGTGCACGCTGGCCAATCAGCATGCACGTTTTGGAATATTAATGGGGGGGTCATGATATAATACAGCATATCAGATCTCTCTTTTTTCCCATGTCCATATTCCTTTTTTATAATTTTCAACAATCTCTGTTTTGTTGTTTATATTTTTGCACTTCTTCATATTTTTCTTTTTACAAACAGATCAAAGTTTCTTGATCTATATTATTTGAAGTTCCTGTTTTTCTTGTGGAAGTAATTTTCTTTCATCTAATTTCTATCTTAATCTTTTTGTATATACCATGTCTGGAAATTCTGGGCTTTTTGTATAATAGTAACAATACATAATTTGTTTCTTATCCTCAATAGTCCAGTCTATCATCTTTATGGCTCTTCTTTGGCCTATCAGTTTTTGTGATTTTTGTGGACTGCTACTTCCTTCTGCAACAGGGGGCCATCCTCCCCCTGGGCCTGGCCTGGCCCCATTGTAGGAATCTTTCCATATTTTGTGGATTCTACACTGTCATTTTTTCCAGTCCTGGCACCAGTGCTCATATCAGGATTGGGCACTTTTTTATCCTGGGTCTTGTGCACCCAGCTATCTTTTTTAATTTTTGACCTACTTCTGTTCATGATATGAATACTATATAAAATACAGTCTTTATATCAGTGTTATCTTAGTGCGATTTTGTGATAAACAGAGTCCACCTCATGAAGGTACTCATCATAACTTAAGGATGAATTCAGTTTCAGCAATACTACTCTCCTTTGTTTGCTGACATCATCTCTCCATTCGGACCCCTTACTTCACTCCTTTTAATTTCTCCAAATGTTTTGGGTTCCTAATACCATGACATGAATGGTCCCCATTCCTAAGTCAAAGTACAATTAAAGTTTATGAAATTAGTATTGTTTCATCCTTTGAGGTCAGCCAAAAGTGTTCTTTGCAGCGCCCACAATGTGCCCAGTAATGACTCCTTCTGCAATTCGTATGGGGTTACATGTATTGGTAACATATCTAGATATAATTGTGGATTGCTCCTAGTACTATTGGAACTGTATGGGTATGCTTCTTCCACATTGCTCTCAGTTCTGCCTGCAAATCCTGATATTTTATGGCTTTGTGTCTCTTTGTACGCAAGACACTGTAATCACTGAGTGTGGCGATTTCAATGATCAATGCTACTTTTGTCCTGTTTTCATGGACCACTATATCCGGTTTCCCAGCATCTGTCTTTTGAACTGTTAGTAATGGGTGATCCCATGTGATATAAACTTCATAATTTTCTGTGATGCTTTGTGGCTTATGTTTCCAGTGGTTTTTAGTCACTTCAATACCATAATGTTTGCACAATTCCCAGTGCAGCAGTCTTCACTCTTTTTTTAATTTTTCGAAGTCTTTTGGGTTTCTAATACCACTTCACTGTAAGAATACTATTATGCTATATGAGATTTTATATCAATTATTATAAAGAAAAATATGATGAACCAACCCAAGGCAGAATAAAATCATACAGAAGACACGTCCAAAAAATATAGTAAAATGTTTTTATTGTGAGAGCTTTCACAGTTTAACCAACTGCTTCACCAGACAATATCCTATGCCATCAACTATTCTATTTAAAAGACTTTAGACCAATAAAAGCATTGCATTCATTAACCAATTCAAAACAAATGTCAATCAAATAAAGGACTCCCAACCCATCACAGGCACAAATATATTTTGGCGAAGTACAATGCACATAAAAACCACATTTAAAAAATGTATATGAAACGCAAATAATAAAACAACAAAAAAAATGCATCCTCAAAGAGTAACATACAAAAATGCATATATTAAAATCCCTTCCTAAAAACTACATATTAAAACCCCTGTTTTATTTATATGCTGGTCTGGTTCTAAGAACCTACCTTGTCATTTGAACCTTTGCCTCTAGTGGCTCTCATCCTAATAATCCATTTCAACTCCACCATTTCCACATTATTCCTAATGTCCTCACCTCGTTCATCAATTTGCATCACTTCCATTGCCATAACACTAAATGTATATGTATTAGTCTGTTCTGAGACATGTTTAGCTAATGTGTTCATGAGCATGGAATTATTTATGTTATATACATGTTCTCTAATACGATCATGCAGACTTCTATCTGTCTTTCCTATATAAAAACAAGAGCATGTTTGGCAGACAGCTAAATACACTAGGTGGCAGGTGTTACAGTACACTATAGTCCTAAAATCTGTTTCCCTGTGAAAGGGTGTTATTTGCATTTTGCTGTTTTAATCGGTTGATGTCATATTGAGATATGTCTATCATGTGATTTATTTAGTATTTAACCACTGAGAAATACATCTGTTTTTAACTGCAGGTTTTTTTGAATAATTTTTATCTAAAGAAGTCCAAGTAAAAGATGAACAAAAGCACTTTTGTATTGTATTACTGGATTCAAGTGATATTAAACATATTCAAACATCTTGGAACATTTTCTGTGGTGTGCTTACCACATCTGCATAGCAGCCTAACACAGTATGCTAAAGCATATGAGTCAAACACAAAATACTGTGTAGCAGTACTGCAAATCACTCATACATATCCAGAAAGATCATTACTTTCTTATATAGTCTATTTTTTTGTTTTGCTTTTTACATCTTAAATCACAGGCAAATTCTCCTGTTACTATTATATCCATATATTTCTTGAAATAATTTCTCCTTCTGTATCACACATGCATATATTGCTATTAATTTATATACTTTTTCTTCCCAGCTAAAGTCCACTAACATCAATCTCTCTAATTTAACTAAAGTATAATCCAACATTTTATTCCATTTCTATAAAATATAGCAATCCCTGAACAGTTTTTATAGGTTTAGTATCGAAATTGCGATCGCCCATCATCGAAACCACTAACGTGAACTCTGAACAGCGACTGTTGGGATGTCGAACACCGGTATTCCGAAATGCAAAATCTTGCCCTCCGTTGGTCCCATGGTAGCACTTGTTCTGTGGTGTAGCGGTCAGAAATGTCGACGTTCGGTGTTTTAGTTTGATATCTTGAGGACTCGGCATTACAGCTTTCGCATAAAGGAGTCGACAGTGTGTGCATTCAATGATGGACGATCACAATTTCGATAGTAAACCGTTTTTATAACCAAATTCCATATTATACCCACTAACCATAATATTGCTGTTTGTTCTCTTTCTTCTTTATTTACAACCCTAATATCTTCTAACACTATCAAATCTACATCACACTTAATACACCACTCTATCCCTCCAGTTCTCCTAACTACATTCTTTATACTATTAATATTAATAGATAAAATCCTAAGATTATTCACCGCCCTTCTCTTTAATTTATGCTAAATTGTTTATTTATCCATTTCCTTTCTTTTTAACTTTCATTCCTAAATCCTGACATTTTCTTTTCCTGTCTTTAACTCTTTTACCAATTGAACTTTTCTTTTTAACTATTTCCAGTTTATGTTTTCGTGATCACTAACTTCTGTTCCACTA